>NW_026705890.1:0-371380 GCF_029867415.1 Vicia villosa | reverse complement strand
CACTGCCAGGTTATGCTTCAATTGCACTAACAATATAGCCGAATACGAAGCATGTATTCTGGGTCTCAAAGCTGCAATTGATCTAAGAATCAAATTCCTAGAAGTCTACGGAGACTCGGCCTTGGTAATCTACCAAGTCAAAGGGGAATGGGACACAAAGCACCCAAATCTAATTCCTTACAAAACATATGTGCTGAGTTTGATTCTTTACTTCGAAGAAATCACTTTCGAACACATCCCACGCGAGGAAAATCAACTAGCTGACGCTTTAGCTACCATGTCATCCATGTTCAAAGTCAGGTGGGACAACGAGGCGCCTATGATCACCATCTACAGGCAAGATGAACCATCCTATTGCAATGAGATCAATACCGAAGGAACCGAGGAAAAACCATGGTTCCATGAGGTAAAAAGATATCTCGAAGCTCAGGAGTACCCTGAAGGGGCATCCATTAATGACAGAAAGTTTCTAAGGAGATTTGCTGCCAAATTCTTTCTAAGCAATGGAACCCTATACAAACGCAACCATGATTCGACTTTACTTCGCTGTGTAAACAAGAAGGAAGCAGAACAGATCATGGAAGAAATACACAATGGTGCCTTTGGTACTCATTCCAGTGGACATACAATGGCTAAAAAGATCCTGAGAGCAGGTTATTACTGGTCTACCATGGAAACAGACTGCCATCGTCACTCCCGAACATGTCACAAATGCCAGATATATGCTGACAAAGTACATGTACCTCCAGTTCCATTAAGCGTCCTGACGGCTCCTTGGCCTTTTGCAATGTGGGGTATTGATATGATTGGAGAAATCAAACCTACTGCCTCCAACGGACATCGCTTTATCTTGGTCGCTATTGACTACTTCACAAAGTGGGTAGAAGCAGCTTCATTTGCTTCTGTCACCAAAAATGTGGTAGCCCGGTTCATCAAATACAATCTCATTTGTCGGTATGGCATCCCTGAACGGATTATCACGGACAATGGCACAAATCTAAACAACAGAATGATTACTGAACTTTGCACACAGTTCAAGATCAAACATCATAATTCTTCTCCATATCGACCAAAGATGAACGGCGCGGTGGAAGCTGCCAACAAGAACATCAAGAAAATCATACAAAAAATGACAGTAACCTACAAAGACTGGCATGAGATGTTACCTTTTGCTCTTCATGGTTATCGCACATCTGCGCGTACTTCAACAGGGGCAACTCCATTCTCCTTAGTCTATGGTATGGAGGCAGTTCTTCCAATTGAAATTCAGATTCCTTCCCTAAGGATTATGAAAGAAGCCAATCTAGACGAAGACGATTGGATTCAAACACGGTTGGACCAGATAAACTTGATTGATGAGAAAAGGCTCGCAGCTATTTGTCATGGTCAGCTATACCAAAAGCGCATGATCAAAGCCTTCAACAAAAAAGTCAAAAGTCAAGCATACCAAACTGGTGGCTTGGTTGTCAAACGCATCATCTTACCACAAGGTGATCCCAGAGGCAAATGGACTCCCACCTACGAGGGACCATTCATAATCAAGAAAATATTCTCCGGCGGCGCCATGTTGCTTACCACCATGGATGGCGAGGATTTCCCACACCCTGTGAATGCTGACATAGTCAAAAAATACTTCTCTTAAAAAGAAAAAAAAAAACAGCTCGCTAAGTTGAAAACCTGAAAGGGCAACTTAGGCAAAAAAAAAAATGAGCGTCTCGGTGGATTGAAAACCCGAAAGGGCGGTCCAGGCAAAAATTAGAGACTAAACAAATACTATCCCGGTAGGCTGAAAACCTGAAAGGGCGGCCTAGGCAAAAGTTAGGGAATGAAGCATACAACTGTGTTCCGTTCAGCTGCCTACTCACCATCAAGATTCAACACCTCAAAGACACCGATCAGTCTAATCACTTTCTTCCAACAAGTGAGGGATGAGATGCTCGAAGACAGATTGGCAATAGCAGAGTTGAAACTTGACTGGATCATTTTCACATAGCTATTTATCTTCATAAATATTTTTCAAAACTTTCTGACAGTTTCCTACTTCTAGGATTGTTGTCTCCCTGTGCTAACCCGCCTATCATGGCTCTTTTCAATGCAGCTCTTTCAAAAATCACTATTTTCACTTTTTCTGTTTTAAATACGTAAGCATCCCAATGATAATTTTGAATGAACATATGCATTTGAATATGATTGATGTTTACCAGGAAAAACAGGAATGGCATTCAGGAAATGTCCCGATCATCTGGACATCATTCCATCAGAAGGAAATCACCAAGAGAAACGCATTTCTCAGCAAATTCCTCAAAAAAAATTTTCTCTTCAAAAGAAATCTTATTCCCCAGCAGGGTTGTTCCAGATTACTATCTTCAGGAGATGTGATCCCCGCACCCGGACTTGGTCAGATAGTGCATCGGAGGATTATGCATCTTCCTCATTCCCATTTGAAAGGGCATCAGAACTTCCAGTTACCTTTGGTTCCCCAAGCAGTAGTCAAAGATCCTTCAACGAGATACCCGGGTTCTCAAAGAATTTCCCCAGACGAGGGTACTCAAGCAAGACAAAAGATCATCAACGATCACAATACATTCATGTCCAGCTGACTAGTGGGAATTTATTTTTCCAATTAGAAGCTTGACATCACATTCATACATCATATTCACATTCATACATTCATACATTCATACATCATACATCATACATCATGCATCATGCGCATGTTCATGCGCATATTCATACACAACATCACATACATATTTCTCCGGGAATATCTCACATTTACATGCATCATAAACATTGCATATCCCTAACTTGATTTTTCAGGTAGGCAGATATCTTCAACAAAGATGTTCTCAATCACATGCCGTGTTCACCTGAATTCCATGAACGGTTCTCTCAGATATAATCAAGCCGAAGATTCATTCTGATCACTTACCAACTCAAAAACAGACATCACAGATCTAAAGCGATACCTCAGACGGTTCAAAAACGATCTAGCATCACAGATCTAAAGCGATACCTCAGACGGTTCCAAAACGATCTAGCATCACAGATCTAAAGCGATACCTCAGACGGTTCCAGAACGATCTAACATTGCAGATCTAAAGCGATACCTCAGACGGTTCCACAATGATCAACTTTCAAAATCTAAAGCGGAAAAATTTTGGACAAATTCCGTAACGATTATCTTCCAAGACTTAAAGCGGTAACCTTGGACGGTTCCGAAACAGTCAACACAAAGACTTTCAAATCCTTCATCAAGATATAATCAATGGATTCATTCTGATGAACAAACCCTCAACCCATTTACCAGGAGGCATCTGAAAGCCCATCTCAGGTAATGTTCCAATCTGCCAACAACATTTCGCAGACGACATTCAAATGCAACTTCCAACATCTCTTCTGATCAAGGTAAGTGCAAATTTTCAGGGCATCTAAATATTCAATCATCTTCTACCTTCAGATTTCAGACAAATCTCTTCAGGTTTAAGAAGATTGAATAGGGGCAACTGTTATACCCCAAAATTTGCCCACATATTTTTCAAGAAAACTCCAATCTGAAAATTAAGAGTCTCATATAATCATGGATTTTTATTTCAACAAATATCCTGACATATGAAATACTTAGTTTTTAGAATTTTTCTTATACAGTAATTTGGCTTGCAGTTGAATTTATTCTTACGCAAACGCCAAATACTGTTTATTACTTCACACATGCTATTTATTTATTTACAGATAAATGGTACTGACACAATTGGTACAGAGTTAAATCTTTTTGCAGGCGCAGAATCAGGAAACTCAGACTGTACTGGTAACAAGTAGATTATTATTATCTTTTGTTTCCCGCTAGTTTTTGTACTATATTCCAATATTTGCAAAAATCTTTTCAAATCTCTTTTTCAAAAAATCAAATCTCTCTTTTTTCCAACACTATCATACACTTTCTTTCAAATCTTATTTCCACTCAAATTTTCCTTTTGTACGGAATCACATCATTCCCCAACGTCTCTTTCCTTCTTTCCATTCTATAAATACCTCTCATTTTCTTCCATAAAATCTCACATCAAATTCCAACTCATCTTTCAAATTCCTATCTCATATCTATTTTCTCTTCTTCCCTGACAAGAATGGCAAAGTGGATAGAGACACTGTCTCTTACAGTCATCACCATTGCTACGGTGATCATGACTTTCTTCTGCCTGCACAGTCCTGAGGAGTGTGGACCTACAATGGTTATGCTCCCAATCATCTACATGTTATTGTTCATAGCATGGGTTATCAATCGTCATTCTTAAAATTTGCCGTATTTCTTATTTCTTAAATGTACCGTTTATTCGTCGTACTGTTCAATATAGTATGTGATATTTGTACTGTCAGTATTAAATGTTGTACTATTTGTCATAATATTGCTTAATTACTAAGATAATATTTTGTGTGTTTTATGCCAGTCAAATATTCCTATTTCTGTGCATTAAATGATTTTCAGGGTTATTATCGGTAATTTTGCCCGCATACCGTAAATATTAGTTATTTATTATGTCTGTGTTTTTCTAACAAGTCATGTAAATAAACTTTCATTTTTCTCATAAAACATAAAACAAAAACAACAAAAAAGAAAATTAACTTTGACTGTTGATTTTTCACTCTAACTGCTACATCAATACCTGAACAGTCAGTTGACAGCCAAACTGCTGGCAGTACAATTCTCAGTGTTTTGTACCATCAATCAAATCAATCTTTCACAATTCAAAATTCCAAGATTTTTGTTCAAGAAGTCTTCTGAATATCACATGATTAGCAGAGACTCAACACTGCACAAAAATCAGGTACGCTTAACTGTCTCCTACACAAACAGTCCCTAATCAGGGTTTTTCTTGTTTTACAGGAGCAACAAGTTTTTGAGAGATCAAATGGATTTCATACACATCCATATATCTCAAAGTACCATCATACAAATTTTCAAACTTCAATTCACTCAGACGCACCGTCAGCAGCTCAAACAGTCAACAGACGACCCGTTTGACCAAAAAAGTCAACAGACAGTCAAAAATGAAATTTTTTGTCAAAGTCCATATTTTGTCAAAGGATTCATCATTTGATCATTGGATGATCATAATTCATCAAGGAAAGATCAAAAATCAACAAAACCCTAAGATTCAAAATTAGGGTTTTTGCCTGAAAAGTCAACTCAACTTTGACTGATCATAACTCTCTCATCCTTCATCCAAAAAATTCAAACCAAAGCTTGTTTTGAAGGAAATTCAATTATCTTTCAAATGCCATTGATCCCATGGTCATTGGATTCACCATTTGAAAAATATGACCAAAGACATTACAGGTCATTTTCAAAGTCAACAAAAAGACACTTTTTTCAAAAGGACACACAAGGAGCTTCAAAAATCATTTTGACATGAGACCAAAGACATTGGTTAGAGGACTCTTTGAGGTTTCCAAAAAGTGCAAGATCTCCTTCATATGACAAAAATTGAGGGATTTACACCTTGTTGAAGTTGGCTAAATTTTGGGAAAATGCATGAAACCAACATTGTTCAAAATTGCATTTTTTCCAAAAGGGGCCAAGTTTTCAGCATTCAAACATCATTTCCATGTTACTATGGGCCTCCCACGACCAAGACCAAGCCCATAACATTTTTCTCCATTTTTTAATTTAATTTTATCATTTAAGATTAAATTAAAAAGGAAAAAAGGGAAGGATAAATCATAGCTTATTTTCTAAGCTAAAGCCTCCACATGTGACTTAATTATGCAGCAAGGAAACCCATAAGTCAAGAGGTGTGGAGATCAAGCAATGGTGGCTTAAATTTTAAGCTTGAAAAGTCAAAAATTCAACAAAGCTCATGAATACTTCTTAGCTTATTTTCTAAGCACTCCATGGCTTATATAAAGGCAAGAATACTTCACAAACAAGGGGAGACAGAGATAGAGAGCAAAACTCTTGCTTGTAACACACTTGTAATCTCTCAAAATATTCAAAGAATTTTGAAATTCGAATTCCAAATTTAAGTCACTTTCCATTCAAACTAAACACTCAAACACGTTCCTTGAGCTTCACTGAACATATCCAGATCATTTGCAAGCTCTGAAACTCCTTGAATCGAACGCTACAGGTCTCGATTCATCCAAACTAAAACTGACTCGTGTCTCATAACCTAAGCATATCTAACACGATGTAGACATATATTTGCACTTGGTGTGGTGTGTAGATCATTTCTGGAGCTTTAATTGAGTTTTAGATGCTTACACACGAAGATACCATTTTAGGGTTCTTAAGCTAAAATTTGGGATCCTCTGATTTAGGCAAAATTAGGAGAAACCAATGACATATTTGAACTCAGGGGACGATTTTAAGCTTAACCATGGTCTCCTAAGTAATTTATATTGCTTGTATGAAATTTTGACATGTGCAGGTCTTGTAGCTACGGACGAAAACCGTCACTAAAGGCTTTACCTACAGTTGCAGAGCCTATAGCAACGGAGAGAGGAAGAAGATGAAGGCGTGGCAGGCTCTGGTTGGCCAGAATGCGCGCGCCAGCTTTTATTCAAATTCTTGGATCCTGTGTTGCGCTGTCTATGCTTTTGTCATGCTCCTCAAAATCTGAGCCCTCTGATTCACTTCCAATCAGATCCAACGTGCCAGATCTCTCCCCACACCATGCTCCCTCACAAATTACCACACAGGATCAGTATCCTTTTTATTTTCTATTTTATTTTCTATTTTATTTTAATTTCTTTGTTAAATTAATTAAAAATAGTTTTAAAAATCCAAAAAATACACAAAAAATATTTTTAGACTTCTAAAATAATATATTATTTTCTGAAATAAAAATATTTTATTTTCTTCAAAATTTTAATATTTTTGCATAATTAATTAGTATATATTTATATATTTGCTTTTTAATTATTCTAACCAATCAAAAAATCATAAAAAAATTGTTCTTTGTATTAAATATTGTTTA
The DNA here is from genome assembly GCF_029867415.1 of Vicia villosa. Taxonomy (NCBI): domain Eukaryota; kingdom Viridiplantae; phylum Streptophyta; class Magnoliopsida; order Fabales; family Fabaceae; genus Vicia; species Vicia villosa. The sequence continues at coordinate 364,406 of NW_026705890.1, read as the reverse complement.
TATATTATAAACTAATTTTGTGCATATTTTGAATAATTTTCTTTTTAAGTTTTAATTATTTGTATAATTATTTGCATAATTATGTTTTAATTAACTTAAATCAATTTCAAATCAATTTCAAAAAACCCAAAAAAATTAGTTTTGTTTTAAAATTAATTGACAAATATTTTGTACATATTTTAAACTTAATTTCTAGGTTTAAATCTATTTTCATCTTTTTTCTTCATTTTAATTTAATTAATCATGTATTAATTATAATTAAAATAAATCATAAAAATCCAAAAACATGCCCTTTTATTTTTCTTGCAATTTAAATTCCTAGATAAATGTATAGGATGTCAAATTCATGTAAATAGGCTAGTTTACATTTCCTGCACAATCGATGTAATAGCGTAGATTTACTTTCCGCACTTTACATTTCCGCATTTTAATTTCCCGCATATATATAAACTGCGTGTATGTCAAAGATAAAATTGAACCGTTAGATCACTAACTTCAAAGATAAATATCTGAATCCAATCACAATCACATTTGCACCTCTTCAGGTAATCCTTTTTCACAATCTTTCAAAATCAAAGTCAAAATTCCACTGTTTCGAGTACAAAATCGAACCTCGCTTTTATATCCGGTGAAAGGATAGATTTTTAAAGGAAATAGGATAAAGACCTTACAACTCAGGGTAGACCTCCTAGTTTGCTTGCTCAAATCAAAACAAACAAAATTCTCATACACTGTTGATTTTTCAAAACTTTCAAAAAAGACAATACTTTGTATACATCCAAACACGGGTTATTACAAAGTTAACGTTCTTTTCAAAACATCTTTCGAAAGATAAACAAGCATTTTGTATACATCCACACACGGATCATTACAAAATTCAATTTACAAAGGTATTTGAAACCACATATGAGCAATTTCAGAGCAATTGAAAAGTGATCGAAAAACAAGTGAGCTAAGCAAACTTAAGAGCCCATGGATAACCATGGATACAAAGGGTGCTAACACCTTCCCTTTGTATAACCTACCCCCTTACCCAGAATTTCTTAAAGGTCTTTTTTCTGTTTCTTTTATAAACCTTTCCTTAATTGGATAAAATAAAAGGTCGGTGGCGACTCTGTGATATTTTCAAAAAAATGCGAAAGCATTAAGCGACAAAAAAGAGTCAGTTCACGTATCTCTACAGATCAGAGGTATGGCCCGGTATTTAAAAGAAATCGGAGGTCCACACATGCGGAAAGTAAACATGATATGCAAACAGGAAATAGGCATGATATACAAACATATATGTAGAATGTAAGCACACAAACAAAACAAAGAAACACCCAATAAAGGAAACAAACAAAGGCTAGGATCGACTTGCTTAGGTAGTCCCCAGCAGAGTCGCCAGCTGTCGCACGCTCGCGAAAAATGAACAGAGTCGCCACCAATATATTTATCCCATAAGGGAAAGGAATATCAGAAAACCTAACAAAGGGTAAGAACAAGGCCTTTCGACCAGAGAATCAAGGTACGGGAGTCGGTTACGCAAGGGGAAGGTATTAGCACCCCTCGCGCCCATCGTACTCGATGGTATCCACCTATGTTTGTTTCTATCTAAAGGGTGTATAACTATGTCTATGTCTAAATGCGAATGAATGCAAAATGTAGGGAAAATAAATAAATATACTCGCACGGGCCCTACCCCGCTGCCTACGTATCCTTTTCAGGAATCAGAGTTACCGTAGCTCGGCTAAAGATTTTCTGTTTGTTTTTGTGTTTTTTAATTGGGCGGAGTTAACGCTTGCGCTCTTGCATAAGGGATCGCCTAGGATGCAATGGAGCGGAGATAACGGTTCCCTTAGGAAGAAGAAAGAGATTGGTTTGTGTCTTTTAGGGCAGATGAGTGATGAACAGTACCCAATACCGGGCCACTCACCACTTTCTCTACTTTGCTTTAGTCTGAACCATTGTTAGATGTTTTAAGTGTTTTTGGTTGTGTATTTTTTAAGGGGAATTTGTTTGCGATTCGAATCACACAAAATGTATAATGATCGAGAAGCAGATTAGGGAATGAATCCCACTCACTTCCATCCCATTATGTAATGTTTGAGAAACAGATTAGAGAATGAATCTCACTCATTTCTCTCCCATTAATTAATGTTTGAGAAACAGATTAGGGAATGAATCCCACTCATTTCTCTCCTATTAAGTAGTGACCGAGAAACAGATTAGGGAATGAATCCCACTCGTTTCTATGCCACTAAGCGATTGAGAAACAGATTAGGGAATGAATCCCACTCATTTCTCTATCACTTTCTTAATGTGATTCGTATCTTCCTTTTATTAGTGTTTTAAGGTTGAAAAGAAAAAGAATGAACAAAAGGGAACTAACCTATTTTTTAATCTAAGTTATTCTAATTCCTATTTGTGTACGAAAGGAGTCCAAAATGGTACTAACAAAATAGGCCTAAAATGAGGCCAAAGATACAAGCAATAAAATCACACAAGCATCATACAAAAATATCATGGAACTAGCACAAAACAATTCAAGTATCAATGCAAAATTAAACTAGAAAACTACTATTTTTATGAGTTTTTTATGAAGTGGGAAATTTACTATTTGAATGTCAAAATTAAACTAACCTAAATCTAGTTAGGAAAATCAAAGTATTTTTATGAGTTTTTTATGAAGAAAACTAAATGTCACAAATCTAACAATTAATTCTAAACAAAACACCTAAAATCTAATTAGAAAATTGATAAATTTTATTATGTTTTTATCACCTAAAAGGAATATAAAAAACCTATGTAAAAACTAAATCTACACATGAAACATATAGAGTCAGGGGGTTTATGTTGAATTCAATGGTGAGCAAAGCAAAGGCGCAGGGCCCCTGGTAACAAGCCCAAACAGAGTTTTTTTTTATGTTATAGTTTTCAGCCAAAAAAGATGTAGCATGGGCCAAGGGGGGTGCACTAGTGAAGTCAGTGGTGCTGAGAATAGGGCGCATGGTCCATTGAACTGGCCCAACAGTGATATTTTTGTTCAGAATTTCTATGCCAAAAAAAGTAAACCGCGGGCCTAGGGGGGTGTAGTTACAGATTTCGTTCATGGCCCAAATGACTCAAGGATGGTGCATGACTTGTTTCAAAGTTTTAATTGATAAAAAAGAAATTAAATTAAAATTAAAAAAAGATAAGAAAAAAAGAAAAAGAGGATTAGGGTTCATTACATGTTGAGTGACTGTTGGAGTCTTTCGAAGAACTCCTTCTCCTTCGTGGATCAAAGCGGAGACGGCAAAAACGGCAACGGCGCGGTGGCTCGAATTCACCTCCGATCGGAGCTTCTCTGCCTCAAGCTTTCCATCTTCGATTTCATCTCTTTCGCTTCTCACTGCCTGTTCGTCGATCTCCGATTCAAGCTCTCATCGAATGAAGATGGCCGAAAATGATGATCAAGTGTCGTTATCGCTGTTACGTTGTGGTTGCGGTGCGTGATGTTGTTGTCGTGATTGCAGCGAAGTCTGAGAATGGACGAATCGGTGATGGCACAGAAGATGAAGATTCAATGTTGATTATTGGAGCTCCGAGAAACGGTTACGGTGAGTTCTTTGAAGGATAGAAAAACACTTAGAAAGGGGGGGTTTGAATAAGTGTAGCTTTAAAAACTTGACAGATAAAAATAAATTGCACAGTTATTTTTATCCTGGTTCGTTGTTAACTAAACTACTCCAGTCCACCCCCGCAGAGATGATTTACCTCAACTGAGGATTTAATCCACTAATCGCACGGATTACAATGGTTCTCCACTTAGTCAGCAACTAAGTCTTCCAGAGTCTTCTGATCACACACTGATCACTCCAGGAACAACTGCTTAGATACCCTCTAAGACTTTTCTAGAGTATTCTGATCCACACGATCACTCTAGTTACAACCTGCTTAGATAACCTCTAAGACTTCCTAGAGTATACTGATCCACACGATCACTCTAGTTCCTTACAACTTAATGTAATCAATTCTAAGAGTATTACAATTGCTTCTTAAAAGCTATAATCACAAACTGTGATATTTCTCTTAACGTTTAAGCTTAATCTCACTAATATATTACAACAGCAATGTAGTGAGCTTTGATGAAGATGAAGATTCTGAGCTTTGAATTGAACAGCGTTTCAGCAAGTTAATATGAGTTGTTTTGTGCAGAATCGTTAACCTTGCTTCTCATCAGAACTTCATATTTATAGGCGTTGGAGAAGATGACCGTTGAGTGCATTTAATGCTTTGCGTGTTCCGTACAGCATCGCATTTAATGTTACACGCTTTTGTCAACTACCTCGAGCCTTGTTCACGCTGTGTCTACTGACGTAGCCTTTAATAGCTTTAACGTTCCTTTTGTCAGTCAGCGTAGCTTGCCACTTGTACTTCCTTCTGATCTGATGTTTGTGAATACAACGTTTGAATATCATCAGAGTCAAACAGCTTGGTGCATAGCATCTTCTGATCTTTTGACCTTGAAGTGCTTCTGAGCGTGATACCATCAGAACTTCAGTGCTTCTGATCTCATGTTCTTCTGATGCTTCCATAGACCCATGTTCTGATTCTGCTTCGACCATCTTCTGATGTCTTGCCAGACCATGTTCTGATGATGCATGCTGAACCCTTTGAGACAAAGCTTCTGAGCGCTGAATTATGCGTACTCTTTATATATTTCCTGAAAAGGAAATTGCATTGGATTAGAGTACCATATCATCTTAAGCAAAATTCATATTATTGTTATCATCAAAACTAAGATAATTGATCAGAACAAATCTTGTTCTAACAATCTCCCCCTTTTTGATGATGACAAAAACATATATAAATGATATGAATTTGCGATCAGAAAGAGCAGACGGCAAAAGACAAATTACACAGCTATAGCATAAGCATATGAATATGTCTCCCCCTGAGATTAACAATCTCCCCCTGAGATAAATAATCTCCCCCTGAAATAAATACTCGAAGAACTTTAATAAAAGACTTCCCTGATTATTTCGGTAGAGACGATCACATAAGCTTCTGTCTTCAGAGAATTCATAGCTTCTGACTTCTGCTTCCATTGGACAGCTTCAGAACTAGAATTTCTTTAGATCCCTAGAACACTCACAGCTTCTGATTCCTGCTTCCATCTAGGACAGCTTCAGAACTTGAATTTCTTTGATCTTCAGAACATTCACAGCTTCTGATTTCTGCTTCCATTTAGGACAGCTTCAGAACTTGAGTTTTCTGGATCTTTAGAACAATCACAGCTTCTGATTTCTGCTTCCCTCGGATAGCTTCAGAGCTTTGAATTTCTACCAACATCACTTCATGCTAGATTTGTATCAGAACATTGTTGAATGTACCAGAGCATCATCAGAGCATCTCTACATCCTGAAATGTTACAGAACAAAAACTAAACGACAAAAGTCAGCATGAACGAGTCAGAACATAAAATGTATATTGGAACACATGATATGTATCAGAGCCATATAGGCTAAAATAATGTTATCAGAGCAAATAGAATTTTGTCAGAGCAAATAGACAAATATGGATCAAATTCTATTATCAGTGCTTCTGATTCATTCTTCTTTCTTGCTTCTGATTTCTGAAGCTTGACAGCACTCAGCTTGCTTCAGTTTCCATGAGTTTATTCTTTTTACAGAATAACACTTCTTATGGTTTTGCTTCTGTGTTTGCTTTGAAGATTCTCTTCATTTCTTTATACCTGCAAAACACTTAAACCATATAGAACTTGCAGTTCTTGTTAGGAAATGCAACTGATTAAATCAAATCATTTATCACATATTTCTCCCCCTTTTTGTCATATCATCAAAAAAAACAGAAAAGATTCAGAGACAAACAGAACGAAACACACGGAGGAAGAAGATGATTTCATTTAAGTTCAAACAGCAGGTACAGAAGTACATGAAGATAAGTAAGATTCAGATGCACAAAGACAGATGCAACGAAAAGAAAGAAACAACTCAGACTCAATCTAAGATGGCCCTAGCCTTAACAAGATCTTGGCCAGCATCTCTTTAACCTCATTGTTGTGTCCTTCTTGCCTCACCATGAAAGCGTTATACTTATCATTGAGTGAGCTTTGCTCATCCTGTCTCCTCTGAATTTCTTCCAGAGTCCTTGCAAGACGAGAAGATTCATTAGAAGAAGCTTCACCGCTTTCAACCACAGGAATAGCAACTTGATCTGTAGCTTCCATGGATAGATCATTTGCAGGGATTTCCTCAACAGGATCTGATTCAGCAACATGATCTTCAGCATCTGCTTCTTGCATAGAAGCATCTCCATATTCTGCAGCAGGAATTTCCGAGTCTCCATTCTCAAGAGCCTGAAGAATGGCAGCTAGATTCCTGGGAGCAGAAGGACCTTCAACTTCTGGTGGGTCAACAACTTCTGGAATGACCAAGCTTGGGTCTTTCTCAGAAGGGTTTTCCCTCAGATAGTTAAAGAGAGTCTTGAAATCTCCGAGCAGAACAGGATAATCAGGAATAAAAATAACAATATCCCTGCATGGATTTGCTTCCATTTCAGCAGCCAGTCTTAATTGTTCCATCTCATCCAAGAAGGGCTTCTCTTCCAACAGATGTCTTCCTCTGAGACGAACAAACCAGAAGTCTTCATAATTCCTCAGAATTCCACGAGGCCGTGGGGCAGCAGCTACACAGGCTTCCTGTAGTTCTAAAAACAGAGCATTTGATTCTCTGCGAAGGATCCTCCAGAAGTTCCGCATAGCAACATCATTCAATCCAGAACTTTCAGCAATTCTGAGAGTATCAAAGATACTTCTGAGATTCCTCTTTATGTTTTCAAAAACTACACCAATAGGGTATACAGGGCGAAATTTTATTAGGGTTTTTGAAAAGGCAGGGTTGGAAGTGAAGTACGGATGAGGTTCTCTATCCAACCTATAAGAAGATTCTGCTTCAGTATCAGAATCTAACACTACCACTTCAGCTTCAGGACGAGGCTTGGGAGTGTAGTTGCAATCACGGAGCAGCTGCTCATGTGATGCAGAGGTTGGAAAAGGAGAATCACAAAGATTGTTTTGAGAGGTGGAGGGAGTATGTTCAAAGGTGGCATTGGGAGAAGGTTGAGATGGAAAGAGAGTTTGAATGGGTGGTATATCCAAAACATGATCATCAGCAGCTTGGTCAGAAACAAAGTTAGTTGAGGATGAAGGAGAAGGGATGGAGGCATCTGGAATTGGTGAGAGAGAAGGAGAATTGGGTTTGGTTGTATGAGAAGATGGCGGTGTAAGAACATGGACAAAAACCGGTGATTCTGATGTGGCTTTTTCTGGTTCAGGTGTAGGGACAACCTCTATTGGTGCAACTTCTGAACGAACAGCAGGAACAGAATAAGGTTCAGAAATGCATATACCTTTGGAACCTCTCAGAAAAGCTTTGGCCACATCCTCAGTCTTCTTCTGCTTTTTACTCTTCGGCTCTTCAATAATCTTTGCTTTGCCTCTAGAGATTTCTTTCCTTCTGACATAAGCCAGAACTTTTGGTTGATTCTCAGCCTCTTGAGCAGCATTTTCTTCATCTGAGCTTTGAATAATCATCTTCCTTTTTCTGGTTATCTTCTTCTTAACAATTTCAACAATCTCATCATTGTTATTTGACTTCTTCTTCTTTTTCTTCTTCTCAGCTTCCTTCTTATTCTTCTCAAAATCAGCAGATACGTCCTTAACAACTTTTGCAATCACTTCTTCTGGGACTACTTCATTTTTAGTGGTAGCAGCAACTTTCTTTGCAGCCTTCACTTGATTAAAGGAGGGATGATCAAACTTTCTTTTGGTTCTTTCTTCCTTCTTGCGATTCACTTTAATAGGAGCACCTTTGTCTTGATCTTTAAGACTCTTATCCTCTTTTTGTGACTTCAGATACTTAGTTCTGACTTCAGGTACCTCACTATTGAAGAAGGTTTCAAAGTCAGCTAGAACTGGTTTTCTTCTGCTTCTTGTTCCAACTAGAGGTTTAGGAACTTTGAGGATAGTGTCAATTATTTTCATTTTCTTTAAAGAAAAAGCATTCAGACAGGCTCCAGAGGTGACAACAAGGTCTTTGATAATACCTTCAGACTCCAGACTCTCAACAATCTTGGAATGCACCAGAAGGTTTGTAATAATTCTACCAAAAGGAATGATTGTTCCACCATTTTCTTTTCTGAAAGCGTTTCTGGAATCCTTTACTGCTTTCGACATATGGTTGAAGATAATGTAAATCGCATCAACCTTCTTCTGAGTGGCAATGCAATAAAGAATATACCTTTGATCATTATTGATGAAATCCGAGGCATGTGTTCCTTTCCTATGGTAGAAGCACCCAAGAAGGATTTTTGTCCAGATTCTGTAGACATCTCTCAAATCCCTGACGTATTTTGTTTTCTTGACATTTGGATAGAGAGTGGATAGAACATCTCCCAAATCTGCCCTTTGATCAAACTCAAAAACCCCTTCAGGGTTTTTCAGATCAAACATCATTCTTAGGATGTTTTCAGTAATAACAACAAACTTTCCATGGACGAAAGAAAGTATAGATTTTGGAGCAACCACAGCATGTGCCCAGAACTCCTTGACAAGATCCGGATAAACTGGACCAACGAACTCAGCAAACAACGAGGTCCATCCTTGAAAGATGATGTCTTCTTTAAGGTGAAATTGGTTTTCTTCAATGTTGTCAAAGTCAACCATGAGTTCACACAGAACTTCCAATTCATCTTTAGGAATGGAGCATGCAACAACAGGGGTGAGTTTCTGGTTTGCTTCATTATGAATATGGAGAAGAGTAGATGAACCAACAATTTGAGATGAGGAAGCAGCCATTGAAACAGGGCGAACAACTAAGAGGAACAAATTCTGGGTTTTCGGTTAGGGTTTTAGAAACGACTAAGAAGATTTCAAAAGAGAATATGCAAGAAGAAAGAGAGACACGGAGCGGAAAAAAAATATATGAGATGATTTGAAAAGGATATATAGAGACGGATTTGAAAAAGAAAATAATAAAAAATATAAACCGAACAGTTCCAGAATCAAAAGAAATCAATTTTATTAAATGATGAGTGACGTAAGGAGAGAGAACGTGGTAAATGAAATGATTTATAACAGTTACCTAGGTCGGCGTCTTTTCAACTGCACGCTTTGTACTAACCGTACAGACACGTGTTCACCATCAGATGATAGATGACAGTTGTGAATTTCAGAATAGACTATACACCTTCAGATTCAGATCACTGCTTCTGATCTGATCAACTTTCTCTTCTGGAAACACTCCTTCTGAAGTGTGCTGATATAAATCTGAATGATCTTCTGATCCATTACTTCTGATATACACAGCTTCTGGAGATTCACTTCTTTGTTCTGCAGCTTCTGATACGACAAAATTGTATCTGCAGAAATTCTTAAGCTGCTTTGTTTCATCAGAAACAAGTTTATCATCAAACCAGATATTTATTGATTCGTCCACAATCAGTGTTTCAATATTGTATATTCTGTGGCATTTAGAGCATTCAGAATAAATAAGAACGAAACATCATTGCTTTAGAAACAAACAAAACAGATGGTTCCAAGACTAATAAGCTTTCTTTTCTGATCTCCTACGAACATAGTTTCTTCAACAGATTTAAGTACCAGAACTTGGAAGACAGTCCTTCTTCCCTTCAAGTGTTGAGACCAACTTGAGTCCAGATGACATGACATGTTGACTTTTATCTTCTTTGTCGCCAAGAGAATCTGCAAAAGAAATAGTCTTTTTCTTTGGTACCCACATCTTCTTGGGTCCTTTCTTGTTAGATTTTCTCAAGTTCTGATTGAACTTGGGTTTAACATTGTAAGCAATAGAAGGAACAGCATGGTAATTCTTAATGTGAGTTTCATGATATTTCCTAGGTTGTGTCACATGCTTTTTGGTGTGTGTTATGTGAAAACTTTGAGCATGTGAAGTGTGCCTAATATCATGGGAGTGGCCATACTTGAACTGATCATACAATGGCTTGTATGTGAATTTCATTTCATCAACAGGTTCAAGTTTGTATGGGGTTTCACCCTCAAAACCAATGCCGACTCTTTTGTTTCCAGACACAGCATATATCATAGAAGCTAGCTGACTTCTGCCAATACTTCTAGATAAGAACTTCCTGAAACTTAAATCATATTCTTTCAGAATATGGTTTAGACTAGGAGTGGATTTTTCTGAATCAGAAGGAGATCCAACATTATTGGATAATTTTAAAAGTTTTTCTTTTAATTCAGAATTTTCCAACTCAAGCTTCTTTGTTTCAAATTCAAATAGCTTTTTCAGCTTTTTGTATTTGAGACTAATCTGAGACTTGAGTTCCAGAAGTTCTGTTAGACCGGAAACTAACTCATCTCTAGTAAGTTCAGAAAATACCTCTTCAGAATCTGATTCTGATGTAGATTCTGATCCGTCATCTTCTGTCGCCATCAGCGCACAGTTAGCCTGCTCATCTTCAGAGTCTGAATCATCTTCTGACTCATCCCAGGTTGCCATAAGACCTTTCTTCTTATGAAACTTCTTCTTGGGATTTTCCTTCTGAAGTTTTGGACATTCATTCTTGAAGTGTCCAGGCTCATTGCATTCATAGCACATGACCTTCTTCTTGTCAAATCTTCTGTCATCAGAAGATTCTCCTCGTTCAAATTTCTTTGAACTTCTGAAGCCTCTGAACTTCCTTTGCTTGGTCTTCCAGAGTTGATTTAGCATTATGGAGATCAAGGACAGTTCATCTTCTTCTTCAGATTCTGATTCTTCAGGATCTTCTTCTCTAGCCTGAAAAGCGTTAGTGCATTTCTTGATATTGGATTTTAATGCAATAGACTTACCTTTCTTTTGAGGCTCATTTCCGTCCAGCTCTATTTCATGACTTCTCAAGGCACTGATAAGCTCTTCCAGAGAAACTTCATTCAGATTCTTTGCAATCTTGAATGCAGTCACCATAGGACCCCATCTTCTGGGTAAGCTTCTGATGATCTTCTTTACGTGATCAGCCTTGGTGTATCCCTTGTCAAGAACTCTCAATCCAGCAGTAAGAGTTTGAAATCTTAAAAACATCTTTTCAATGTCTTCATCATCCTCCATCTTGAAGGCTTCATACTTTTGGATTAAAGCGAGAGCTTTAGTCTCCTTGACTTGAGCATTTCCTTCATGAGTCATTTTCAAGGACTCATATATGTCATAGGCCGTTTCCCTGTTAGATATCTTCTCATACTCAGCATGAGAGATAGCATTCAGCAAAACAGTTCTGCATTTATGATGATTCCTGAAAAGCTTCTTCTGATCATCATTCATTTCTTGCCTTGTCAGCTTTACGCCACTGGCATTTACTGGATGTTTGTAACCATCCATCAGAAGATCCCATAGATCACCATCTAGACCAAGAAAGTAACTTTCCAGTTTATCTTTCCAGTATTCAAAGTTTTCACCATCAAATACCGGCGGTCTAGTATAACCATTGTTACCGTTGTGTTGCTCAGCAGAGCCAGATGTAGATGCAGGTGTAGACTTTTCAATTTCACCAGCCATCTTTTACTGAAGCGTTTTTCTCTTCCTGAATCTTTTCTAAACACGGTTAAGTGCTTGCACCTTAGAACCGGCGCTCTGATGCCAATTGAAGGATAGAAAAACACTTAGAAAGGGGGGGGGGTTTGAATAAGTGTAGCTTTAAAAACTTGACAGATAAAAATAAATTGCACAGTTATTTTTATCCTGGTTCGTTGTTAACTAAACTACTCCAGTCCACCCCCGCAGAGATGATTTACCTCAACTGAGGATTTAATCCACTAATCGCACGGATTACAATGGTTCTCCACTTAGTCAGCAACTAAGTCTTCCAGAGTCTTCTGATCACACACTGATCACTCCAGGAACAACTGCTTAGATACCCTCTAAGACTTTTCTAGAGTATTCTGATCCACACGATCACTCTAGTTACAACCTGCTTAGATAACCTCTAAGACTTCCTAGAGTATACTGATCCACACGATCACTCTAGTTCCTTACAACTTAATGTAATCAATTCTAAGAGTATTACAATTGCTTCTTAAAAGCTATAATCACAAACTGTGATATTTCTCTTAACGTTTAAGCTTAATCTCACTAATATATTACAACAGCAATGTAGTGAGCTTTGATGAAGATGAAGATTCTGAGCTTTGAATTGAACAGCGTTTCAGCAAGTTAATATGAGTTGTTTTGTGCAGAATCGTTAACCTTGCTTCTCATCAGAACTTCATATTTATAGGCGTTGGAGAAGATGACCGTTGAGTGCATTTAATGCTTTGCGTGTTCCGTACAGCATCGCATTTAATGTTATACGCTTTTGTCAACTACCTCGAGCCTTGTTCACGCTGTGTCTATTGACGTAGCCTTTAATAGCTTTAACGTTCCTTTTGTCAGTCAGCGTAGCTTGCCACTTGTACTTCCTTCTGATCTGATGTTTGTGAATACAACGTTTGAATATCATCAGAGTCAAACAGCTTGGTGCATAGCATCTTCTGATCTTCTGACCTTGAAGTGCTTCTGAGCGTGATACCATCAGAACTTCAGTGCTTCTGATCTCATGTTCTTCTGATGCTTCCATAGACCCATGTTCTGATTCTGCTTCGACCATCTTCTGATGTCTTGCCAGACCATGTTCTGATGATGCATGCTGAACCCTTTGAGACAAAGCTTCTGAGCGCTGAATTATGCGTACTCTTTATATATTTCCTGAAAAGGAAATTGCATTGGATTAGAGTACCATATCATCTTAAGCAAAATTCATATTATTGTTATCATCAAAACTAAGATAATTGATCAGAACAAATCTTGTTCTAACATTCTTTTCCAATTCTCTCTTTTGTTTTCCGTTCCGAGAATTCTTTTTCCTCTTCTGATCTTCTGTTTCTTTCTGTTGATGATGATGATGATGAGATTGAAGAATGGGAAGTTGTGATGGTTGTGGTGCGTGTGAATGGAGAAGTGGTGAAGATGATGAAAATGGTGGAGAAGTAAGAAGTGGTGGTGGCTGATTGAAGGATGAAGATGAAGAAGTGTGGAGGTTGAAAGTTGCAGAGAGAGTTGAAGGGAGAAGATGAAGAAGATGGTGATGGATATGAGGTTATGAAGATGGTGAAGGTGAAAAAATGAGCGTGTGAACAATGGTGAGTTTTTCTTATCTCGACTCTCTCCCCTTCTGTTATAATTTTAGTTCCATTCTGTTATGAATCTGTTAGGTGGTTTGGAAATGGAATGAGAATCGGTTATAGGTGGTTATTTCGGTTTTGGTTGTTATTGAGTTAGAAGTTGGTTAGGGACAGGTTAGGAGTTAGTTACAAAAACTGTTAGGTTAGTTATGGAGAGGTTAGAAGCAGTTAGTGACAGTTGGGAATGGGTTTGAAATTCTGTTATGGTTAGTTAGTTTGTTGAATGGTGGTTAGTTGATTGTTAGTTGCTGACTGTTTGTGAAGAGAGGGGTTCTAAACTGAATGCGGAGGGAAAGTGAGAGCTCAAAACTGAAACTCAAAGTTAGTTTTGGAAATATGATTAGCTGCTGGCACCAAACTGTCAGTTTGGTAACTGACTTGGGTCTGAACTGCACTGCACCTATTTTTCTTTGTATGAACTTGTATGCCTTGGTTCCGCTGCATTGTCTTTCTTTTGCACTGACTGGAATGGGATTGTTGCTTTGTGGTAATTTGTTTAATGTACCATAGGAGCAGCTGATGCGTAATGAACTTGTCTTTCAATGTGCAGCTGAATGAAATCCTTATGCGTGGGGGCTGATTTGTGTAAGTTGTAGCAAGTTTTTTCCTTTTGATTTTTTCTGAGATTGGCTTCTGATTTCTGAACTTTGCTATACTGATGTAACCTTTGGTATTGTGTAGGTTTGATGATGATGCAAAGCTGCTTTGGTATGTATCAAAGTTTGGAGCAAAAGGAAGGCTCGAGGAGAAATTTGGAGACTAAGTCAAAGACTGTGGAATAGTTTTAGAGAGTAGGAGCCCAATGTATTTTTTTTGTATGATTTTCTTTGAATGAGAATTGTTTGAATGGTTCATGGATGCTTATTGAAATAACTTTGTAATGAACTTGTGATGGATTTGAATGGGAGTAATGAAAATGGCTCTTTTTTGTAATGAATATTGGATAGAAATTTGGAAGGGCTTTGTAAAATGGATTGGACTTTGGAAATATAATTTGACCTTTGAACCTTAGAATAGTGGCGTGTTGACTTTTGATTTGAATGTTGACCTTTTCAAATAAACCTTGACTTTTCCTTGTACTTGTAATGAATTTGGATACATGACTTCACTCTTGTACTTTAACTAGTATATGATTCTTGCATCTTCTCTCATACTCATTTGAATTTTAAATTCAAAACACATACTTTCTTAGATTTCCATCTTTGCAAACTTAGTGAAGCAATCCAAATGGAATAGTAACCAAAGATATGGATCAACATGAATTTAGTCAAAAGGTCAAAAACTTTGTGAGTGATCCCCACGTCCCTTTTTCACCAATATATCAATAACATCTCCGATTGAACCACCAAGCATTCTTACTCATAATGAGACCACCAAATGCGTAGGGCAATAAACCCTAGATCAAAACATCCAGGTGAACCGAATCCCTCTGATCAAGTGCTTTTCAAGATCTAAACCAATCATAGTCTCAATCATGTACAAGACGCCATCCTTGGGGAGATAAATAACCTTGCCAAGACCTAGGTGAAACCTCAGCTTGCTTTATGACCCTTGACCCCCCATGCTTTTATATGTTTTATTTAATGAATGGATGCAAAGCTATGCAAATGCCCTAATGGAGGTATGTAGACGAAGTGCGAGTCTAAAGCCAGTTAGAAATAAAGGGGTAGGACAAATTTGGGGTATGACAACCACTAAACGGTATGTCATTCGTAACCGGCAAACCAATCCAATAAGAATACTCCTCCAAAGTGGGCATAAGTTGGTAATCCGGAAAGGTGAAACAATGATAAACCGGGTCATAAAACTGCACAAAAGTCTCAAGAATCCCTTTTTCCACTTTGGTCTTCAAGATAGAGATCAATTTCCCATAACGGTTTTTAAAGTTGTCAAGATTAGGAACCAAAGTTGCTAGCTCTTTCAATTCCTTTGCGCTTGAATTCCTGAAAGTGTACTTCTTGATGCTTCTCTTTTGATCCATGGTACCTGTGATGTTTACAAAAAATGTCTCTAAGTTCCTTGAAAACCATTTGTGAATGTCATTTTTATGAATGCATGAATGCATGGTTTATGCATCAACCACAATCAAGAGCACACAAGATCACAGCAAATCACATAAAATCACACAATCCAGGTTCTTAGGTTCGACGTCACGAGCATGGAGCCATGGGTCTACCCATCCCACAAGGCGTGATCTAGGGAATTTTGTACCTGCCAATCGGGTTCTACAAAGGTTCCCAGAGTTTTCAATCTTCTATCGGATATTACCGGCACGCACAATTGCTCATGGGCGCCAACAATATGCCTAAAGAGACCTCGTCTGAGCATAGTATCGCATGACAACAAGCTCAAATTGGTACTTGATCTTGTTTCTGCACTACATCCTAAAAGGCTTAGATGGGTTAAAAAGCTTCTAGGCCATTCAGCTTCTACGGACACTCACTATTGAAAGTAATAGCGTTATCACGATGGTTCGTAACAACCTCTACTACCTTCCATGAGGCCTCCACTGATTGGGGTTCCACCATATGACACTCATGGTAAGGATTGCTCCTGACATGCGACTATTGGTCTTACCACCTCCTATCTCAAGTTACTCACCAAAGTTCGGGTTAGAACTTTATCTCATCACAGAGGAACCATCGAGCACCAAAAAAGAAAAAAAAGAAAGTAAACACACAAAGCACACAACAATATATACAAATAAAAGCACACAGATAAACAAAAAATAGGCTTAACACACTTAAAACTGGATCCCCAGTGAAGTCGCCATTTTTCTGTAGCGGGGAAAATCTGAGATCAAAGCCATGGAATTCACTCGACTCAATATTTCAGTGAAAGTCGCCATCGCGCTTTATTGTTTCCAAAGGAAAAGGGAAAAGAACGAATAAAATCCAAAGTTTGTTTTTAAAACAAAAAGAAGAGATCTTAGGTACGAGTGTTGTTTATACAAGGGGAAGGTTTTAAGCACCCCTCATATCTGTGGTACTCCACAGGAACCTTTTTGAAAATCTGTGTCGTGTGTGCTAAAAAAGAGAGTTTGTTTATTTTTAAAATAAGCTCGGCAAGACATTAAGCCTTGTGCCAACATACCTCCTCGGTGCAATGGAGATGTCAGAGCTAATGTAGTTCCGCTTAAAAGGGGAAAACGTTTTAAAAACGAATAAACACTTTATCGTCGTCGGAGAGAAATACTCAGCCATTGATCTTGAGCATGAGAACAAACGAGTTCTTTGCTTCGCAAATGAAAGAAGGGCACCAACTCGGATAAAATCGACGAGTATGCCACTAGCTCTCTCACGCGAAAAAGATCTCATTATATCAATCAATTTCAAAATCGTGGGGTATAACCACTCGTTCCGACAATTAACAGTGTCTAAACTTTTGAAGAAAAAGCCACTAAGGGCAAAAGATATTCTTAAAGAAAAGGTTTTAAAAAAAGATTGCAAACATAAGAATATTTTGGAAAAAGGGAGAAGATTTTGAAAATTAAAGAAGGGGAGGAGATGAAGAGGCTATCCTATTGCGTAAAATAAAAGCTAAGGAAAAGAACGGTCTAACCGAAATAAGAAGCCAACACTTGACATTATGAGTCAAGGTAGATTTCCCATCCTTTGGAATATCATTACTAAACCAACATTATCACTTGGGGATCCAGATGAATTTATTATCTTAGCACCACTTTGCATTAAGCACATTAAAATTCTGACGAAAATCGGGCAGAGTAACGGCTATTTTCAGGTAAAATCCTTATATCGATGCCTTGGAATTAACCATCAAGGGCTTTCAAGGAAATACCTGCACATACAAACAGACAACAATCCAATGCCAGACAGACAGAATAACAGCAGAGTAACAATATCATAAGGGTTCAGAGGTACTAAGTCCATAAGTCCGAATCTCCAAAATGCTAGGGATAGTAACCAATAGTCCAAAAGAGAGCCTTAAGTGTTTTTTAGATTTTCGTTATTTATTAGTGTTTTAACGTAAAAATAAAGTATGGTCCAAGTGGACAAAGAGAAAATAGCGGAAACATAAACATATGTCCAAGTGGACAAAGAGAAAATAGCGGAATATAAACGTCCAAATGGACAAAGAAAAAAAATAGCGGAATGTAAATATGATGAAATGATAAAATAAAGCGATAAAGCGAGAAATAAAGAGCGGTATAATAAATTGCGAAAATTAAAGTCAATTGTTAGATGTTAAAGATAACCATCTTGAAACTTGTCAAGTATGTTATCAAAGTTAGTAAGGAAGATCGATGGTGAGTGAAGGATGTTCTCAGATTTAAATTCAATGGACATATATCAGAAGCTTGATAAAATCATAGCGACTACACGATAAGCCTCCATAAGTCTTAAATCAACCGCATACAATTCTCTTCCATATTTGATCTTTTTTTTATTCGGGACACGAAATATTGCACTATGTTAAGCAGATCGCCAAGTGATTTATGTAGAAATCACCCTACAACGAGGCCGGTCAAAACTTTATGTGCTAATGCATGCGAGAGAAATGATATGTAAATCATTCTCCGAAAGCAATACCGCACGAAAAGAAAATAGGTAACGATCTAGTCTTTACCAAGAATCCATAAGAATTCTCAAAGTATTAAGACTTTCATCGATCAAAAGAAAAAAAGGAGAAGAAGAAGATAAAATGCATAAAGTAAAATCAACTCACACTATCATTAATATCATTCATTTAATATCATGGATTTGGTCCTTTCAAACCTATCAACATCCTAGATCCAATGATATTAATGAAGTAGAGGAAGAAAAATAAAATGCATAAAAAGATAATCAACTCACACTATCATTAATATCATTCATCTAATATTATGGATTAGGTCATTTCAAACCTATCAACATCCTAGATCCAATGATATTAATGAAGTGGAGGAAGAAGGAAGCCAAAACAAGCATAAAAAAGGCAAAAAACACATTCTGTCCCAGGGGAAATCGATTTGCCTAGAGAGGAAATCGATTTCCTCAGTGCAGGTTTTCAAATCAGGCGCAGAAACAGAGTGGAAATCAATTTCCCTAGGGAGGAAATCGATTTCCTCTGTGCAGTTTTCAAAAAAATCTGCAATAGAAGGCATAAAACTCAACTTGAGCAAACATACAAACACCTTATGATCATTTATCCATTGGAGCACGAATTTTCCATCAAATCACCATCAAATAGCACCAATATAGCATCAAAGATGCATTGAACACAAGCAACAAAGATCTACATCTTAGAATTTAGGAATTTACCAATTCTTGAATTAAGTGTTGAAGTGGCTTCAAGAACAAGCACAAAGTGTGTAGATCTTTCACAATTGGAGATGAACAAGCAAAGAAAAGAGTGAAATGTAGGAGGCTTAGTTCAAAACTAGCAAGATTCAATGTGAATCTCACTAATTCTATGGAAAATGAACTTTGGGTGAGGGTTTTGGAAAGGGTGAGAAATGAATTTGCAAGCAATTTTTTGGCTTTCCAAGCTTGAGAAATGAGAGAGTAGAGGTCTCTATTTATAGAATTGGAGCAAGAGTAGTGGTAGTTTGGTCTTTTTGCATTTGGTAATTAGCTTATGTTTAATTGGTGTTTAAATGGTGTTTAAATGGTAAAATGGTATTTAAATGGTAAAATGGTATTTAAATGGTACAATGAAAGGAATTAATTTTGATGAGGTGGAAAATTGGTAAAATAACAAAAATGATCAAAGAAAAAGGTGCCAAAATGATGTCAAGCTTCCCTCTCTATTTTTTTGAATTTCGCCCCAAGGAAATCGATTTCCCCAGGAGTGAAATCGATTTCACTCTGTTCCAGAAGATAATTTGGCGCAAAATACACTAGGGAAATCGATTTACCCAGGAGGGAAATCGATTTCATGTTGTCCAGAATGTGATTTTGTTGAAAATTGCTGCAGGGAAATCGATTTACCCAGTAGGGAAATCGATTTCATCAGTCCAAAATGTGGAAAATGCCTTGCTTATGGATGTCTTGGTTTAGTACCTACAAAACAAAAGCCTACAAAGAAACAAAGCAATATTTTTGGTATTTGGGTTAGTATAATATGCATACAAGATAAACAATCATTGGTGCTTAATGGTCCCTCTTATTGATGAGGTGAGTGCAACACCACAAACAAAACTTCCAAGTGAAGCTCTTAATTAATGATTGGGATATGAATGATATAGGATCTTAGGGTCAAAAATTGGGGTATGACACAATGGTTATGACATAATCTTCAATCAAAAGTCTTGCAAGGCTGTAAGTCAGAAGGATGGCTCATTCCTATTTACAGGCAAGAGAAAGAACAACATTTATAAGATTGATCTTTCTGATCTTGAGAAGCAGAAGGTGACTTGCCTTATGTCTGTTTCTGAAGAGCAATGGGTCTGGCAGAGAAAATTAGGACATGCTAGTTTGAGAAAGATTTCTCAGATTAACAAACTAAATCTGGTCAGAGGTCTCCCAAATCTGAAATATAAATCAGATGCTCTTTGTGAAGCATGTCAGAAGGGCAAGTTCTCCAAACCTGCATTCAAATCTAAGAATGTTGTCTCTTCCTCAAGGCCGTTAGAACTTCTGCACATTGATCTGTTTGGACCAGTCAAAACAGCATTTGTCAGAGGGAAGAAATATGGATTAGTCATCGTAGATGATTATAGCCGCTGGACATGGGTAAAGTTCTTAAAACACAAGGATGAGTCTCATTCAGTGTTCTTTGAATTCTGCACTCAGATCCAATCTGAGAAGGAGTGCAAAATCATAAAGGTCAGAAGTGATCATGGTGGCGAATTTGAGAACAGATTCTTTGAGGAGTTCTTCAAAGAAAATGGTATTGCCCATGATTTCTCTTGCCCTAGAACTCCACAGCAAAATGGAGTTGTAGAGCGAAAGAATAGGACCCTGCAAGAAATGGCCAGAACCATGATCAATGAGACCAATATGGCTAAGCACTTCTGGGCAGAAGCAATAAACATTGCATGTTATATTCAGAATAGAATCTCTATAAGACCTATTCTAAATAAGACTCCTTATGAATTGTGGAAGAACAGAAAGCCCAACATTTCATATTTTCATCCGTTTGGATGTGTGTGTTTTCTTCTTGGATATTCTGAACGCTCTAAAGGCTACAGAGTATACAATACTGAGACATTGGTTGTAGAAGAATCAATCAATATCAGGTTTGATGATAAGCTTGGTCTTGAAAAGCCAAAGCAGTTTGAGAATTTTGCAGATATAGATATTGACATATCAGAAGTTGTAGAACCAAGAAGCAAAGCTCCAGAAGCTGAAAGTCTAAGAAGCAAAGAATCAGAAGATCAAGTTGCTGCATCTTTAGAGAATCTCAGAATTTCTGAAGAGCCAACAGTCAGAAGATCTTCTAGACTCACCTCTGCTCACTTAGAAGATGTGATCCTTGGAAAGAAAGATGATCCCATCAGAACAAGAGCATTCCTTAAGAGCAATGCAGAATTTCAATTAGGTCTTGTTTCTTTGATCGAGCCAACTTCTGTTGATCAAGATCTAGAAGATCCAGACTGGATAATTGCCATGCAAGAAGAACTAAATCAGTTTACAAGGAATGATGTATGGGATTTGGTTCCTAGACCTAAAGGATTCAACATCATTGGTACAAAGTGGGTGTTCAAAAACAAGCTCAGTGAGAAGGGAGATGTGGTAAGAAACAAAGCCAGACTGGTGGCTCAGGGATATAGTCAGCAAGAAGGGATTGACTATACAGAAACCTTTGCACCAGTAGCCAGGTTAGAATATATTCGCTTATTGATTTCTTTTGCCACTCAACATAACATCACTCTGTATCAGATG
Organism: Vicia villosa; assembly: GCF_029867415.1. Classification (NCBI taxonomy): domain Eukaryota; kingdom Viridiplantae; phylum Streptophyta; class Magnoliopsida; order Fabales; family Fabaceae; genus Vicia; species Vicia villosa. The sequence continues at coordinate 343,361 of NW_026705890.1, read as the reverse complement.
GATGTTAAGAGTGCGTTCTTAAATGGCTATATAGATGAGGAAGTCTATGTCCACCAACCTCCTGGTTTTGAAGACTCTAAGTCTCCAGAACATGTTTTCAAACTTAAGAAATCATTGTACGGGTTGAAGCAAGCTCCCAGAGCTTGGTATGAAAGATTAAGTTCTTTCCTTCTGGACAATGGTTTCACTAGAGGACAAGTGGACACGACTCTTTTCTGTAAAACATCTAAGAAGGATATTTTAATTTGTCAAATTTATGTTGATGATATTATCTTTGGAACATCTAATGCTTCACTTGGAAAGGAGTTTGCTAAGTCTATGCAGGCTGAATTTGAAATGAGTATGATGGGTGAGCTTAAGTATTTCCTTGGGATTCAAATCAACCAAACTTCTGATGGAACTTATGTTCATCAAACGAAGTATGTAAAAGAACTTCTGATGAAGTTTAATCTCTCTGAAAGCAAAGAAGCCAAAACTCCTATGCATCCAACATGTGTTCTAGGTAAGGATGAGGTAAGTAAGAAAGTAGATCAGAAGTTGTACAGAGGTATGATTGGATCTCTTCTATACTTAACTGCTTCTAGACCTGACATTCTATTCAGTGTTTGTTTGTGTGCTAGATTCCAATCAGATCCTAGAGAATCTCACTTAACTGCTGTTAAGAGAATTCTGAGGTATCTGAAAGGTACTACTAACGTTGGTTTAGTCTATAGAAGATCTAAAGAATACAACTTAGTAGGATTCTGTGACGCTGACTATGCTGGAGATAGAATTGAAAGGAAGAGTACTTCTGGAAGTTGTCAATTTCTTGGAAGTCATCTGATCTCCTGGTACAGCAAGAAGCAAGCTACCATAGCGCTCTCAACAACAGAAGCAGAATATGTTGCTGCTGCTGGGTGTAGCACACAAATGCTCTGGATGAAGAGTCAGCTAGAAGATTATCAGATATATGAGAGTAACATTCCTATTTTCTGTGATAATACTTCTGCTATATGTTTATCTAAGAATCCTATCTTACATTCCAAAGCTAAACATATTGAGATAAAACATCATTTTATGAGGGACTATGTTCAGAAGGGTGTTCTTTCTTTGAACTTTGTGGATACAGACCATCAATGGGCTGATATCTTTACAAAACCCCTTGCTGAAGATAGGTTTAAGTTCATTCTGAAGAATATCAGTATGGACTTATGCCCAGAATGAGAAGATCTATGTATGAATAACTTCTGAAATGTGTTAGGACTAGGCAGCTATAAGAAGTTCTGATAATGATCAATTAGAAGTTCTGATTCTGTTATTACTAACGTTTCATTATCTAAGTTGATTCAGAAGCTCTTTTATAGTAAAACAGCTGTCACCAGTCTTTCAAGAAAATGAACACGTGTTCACTATTTTTGGACAAGCATGCGTGCAGTTGAGGAGACGCCGCCCTAGGTAACTGTGCAAATCATTTCATTTTGTCACTTTATCTCTCCTAACGTCATTTCTCATTAAATGCATATTGATGTCATGTTTTTCTGTAATCATTTCATTTAAACAGTTTTTTTTATTTATTTTATTTTAACCGGTTAAATAACCCGCTTCATCTTCATTTCATCTTTTTCACTCTCTCTCCATCTGTGCATCTCTTTCTCTGCATTCGTTCTTTCAAACCCTAGTTTGTGATCTGAAACCAAGCAACATCATCATGAATCCTTCATCAAGCACATCAAACCCAGCAGAAGAAATGTCTTCCTCTCAACTGGTATACAACAAGCACAGATACGCTCCTCTGAAGACTTGCTCCATTCCTCAGTCAGAACTGGAAGTTCTCTGTGAGTCCTCAGTGGACTTTGAAAATTTGAAAGCATATGGTTTCAAACCTGATGCTAAGCTCATGGCACAGGGATGGTCAAACTATCTGGCTAGATTGGTTGGACCAAGTTATCCAGCCCTTGTGAAAGATTTCTGGGTTCATGCAACCGTCACTCCAACCGCCGTTATCTCCTTCGTGCTAGGGCATGAAGTTGTGATAACTGAGAAGTTAATCAGGAAGCTGTACAACTTGGACGATGAAGAAGGAGTCACTGGTCCTCTTCCTGTCAGAGTTGATTGGTTCCAGGTTGAGAAGCTGATTTCGTGTGTTACCGGTGCTGATTCAAGTCAAAATGGTACCTTGAAGCCGTTTTATCAAGTTTGGGCTGAGATTATTCTGGGCTCTCTTCATCATAGAAAGAGATCCTTTTCTACATCTTACATCAGTCCTGACCACAAGTACACTCTCTTCTGCGTCGGAAGAAGAATTGAAATCAACATCTCCAACATCATTTTTGAGAATCTAAAGTTGGCTATTAAAGAGTCAAGAGATGACGAACGTGCAAAGTATCCTCATCTCCAAAGAAATGTTGTTCCTTTCGCCAGAATGATCTCAGACATTCTGATTGAAAGTGACCTGATGGACTCCTTAAGGACTATTGGAACACCTAACTTCTTTAGAGTCACTCGGGGTTCTATCTTCAATGGTCTTGACTTGCTGAGAATGGAACTTGTCAAGGAAATAACTGCTGTTCCCTTTGACATTCAACCCAGAAGAATTCCTGTTGCAGGTTTCTCTACTTTGTTCCAAGAAGAACTTTGCCAGGCGGTTAAGTTCTATTTGGAAGCTTCTGTGAGAAATCAATCTTCTATTGATCCTGCATGGATTCGTGGAAGAGTGCTTCCTTCTCAAGCTGACCTCAAGAAGGAGGATAAGAAGAAGCGAGAGAAAAGGCTAAAGAGAAAGGCTGTAGAAGAAGCTGCCAAGAGAGAAACAAGGCAGAAGGTCACTTATGACCCTCTTAAGGTTGATTCCTTCGAGGCAATCAGAACAGGTAACTTCTACAGGAAAGTGTACCAACCTCCACCTATCCAACCCTCTCCTTCTGAACCTCAAAACACCCTTACCTCTGCAAATATCCCTCAATCACCTCCTTCTGCACAAACTCCTACCCCCGTATCACCTTTACCTAATAGCTTGCAAACACCATCATCTTCTCAAGTTCTCAACCCTACCCCCATAACTATCATCCTTCCCACACCCACAGATATACCTTCCTCATCAACCCCCTTCACTGATATTCCATCCTCTTCAAACACTGCACCTCCATCTTCTCTATCCCATCCCCTAACTACCAGAAAATCCAACCCTTACTGCCTTCTCTACCCAGACTACAAATTCACCTTCAACCCTCCTGAACCTGAACCTATCATTTGCCTGGAGTTGTTCAGAAGTGAAGTGATCAGTAGGCTGGACCTCTTGAAGGATGCTTTCCTCAATGGTCTTGATGATGTTTCTACAAGAAACCTCTGGAGAAGCTTTCGCCAGGATTTTAAAGTAGGAGCTATGGGAGTTCAGAAGAGACTAGTGGCTGCTGCCCCTGGTTATGCTGGTTACCTTCTGGAGGGTGATAATGGTATCTATTATCATCCCCTCAGAAACAGGGTTGCTGTAGAAGAAAAGAGATTTGTGGATGAGCTGGAAGAAGCAAGAATTGCTGCTGCAATGGAAGCTAACCCTTGCAGGGAGATTATGGTCTGGAGACCTCAATATCCTGTTCTGATTGGAGACTTCAGGACTCTCTTTGAATTTCTGAGGGAAAATCCTTCTGAGGAAGATCCAAGCTTGGTCATTCCAGAAGTTGTTGACCCACTAGAAGTTGAAGGTCCTTCTGCTCCACTGAATCTGGCTGCCATTCTTCAGGCTCTTAAGAATGGAGATTCTAAGGTTCCTGCTGCAGAGTATGGAGATGCTTCTATGGAAGAAGCAGATGCTGAAGATCATGTTGCTGAAACCATTCCTGTTGAGGAAAATCCTGCAAATGATCTGACTATGGAAGCTACGGATCAGCATGCCATCCCTCTGGAAAGAAGTTGTGAAGCTTCTTCTAATGAACCTTCTCGTCTCGCAAGGACTCTGGAAGTGATTCAGAAGAACCAGGATGAGCAGAGATCGATCAACGCTGAGTTTCGTGCTTTCATGGAGAGGCAGAATGAGAGCAACAATGGGATTCATGATACGCTGGCCAAGATCATGTCAAAACTAGGGTCATCTTAGTCATTGAGTCTTTGATTGTTTTCTTTTGTTTTGTTGCATCTATTTTTCTATGCATCTTCTCTTGCCCTCTTGTACTTCTGAACCTTTTCTCCGTGCTTAATGAAAATTATCCTTTTTTTTTCAAGTGTTTGTCTTTTTGTTTTTCATCTGCATCTTTTATGTTTTTGATGTTATGACAAAAAGGGGGAGAAAAATGTGATAAATGATCAGATTTATTTTATCAGTTGCTGGGAGAAAGGCTCCACATTTCTAACAGAACTTGCAAAGTTCTATGTCTTTGAGTGTTGTTTTGTAGGAATTGAAGATCCTCTTTAAAGCTCAACATGAGAAGCAAAGACATGGGGAAAAGCAATTCTATAAAGAATCAAGCTCATGGAAACTGAAGCAAGCTGAGTGCTATAAAGCTTCAAGAATCAGAAGCAAGAAGGAAGAATGTTCTAATATTCTGATGATAGAATATGCTTTCGTTCTTATTCCTTATATGTTCTGATGCATGTTTTTAGTTACAAAATATGCTCTGCAACATTATGTTTGTGTGCTCTGATACATAATTATATGTTCTGATACATATTTTATGTTCTGATTCATTCATGCTGACTTTTGTCGTTTAGTTTGTTCTGTAACATTTCAGGATGTAAAGATGCTCTGATGATGCTCTGGTACTTCAACAATGTTCTGATACAATCTAGCATGCAATGACTCAAGAGGAAATTCAAGCTCTGAAGCTGTCCAATGGAAGCAAGAATCAGAAGCTATGAATATTCTGAAGATCTAGGAAATTCAAGTTCTGAAGCTGTCCTATGGAAGCAAGAATCAGAAGATGTGAATGTTCCGAAGATCTAAGCATATGTGAACGTCTCAACTGAAATACTCAGGGAAGTCTTTTATTTATAAAATTCTTCTAGTATTTATGTCAGGGGGAGATTATTTATCTCAGGGGGAGACTGCTAATCTTAGGGGGATACATATTCACAGACTATGTTCATATGCTTATGCTATAGCTGTGTAATTGTCTTTAGCCGTCTGATATTTTGATCGCAAATTCATACCATTTATGTATGTTTTTGTCATCATCAAAAAGGGGGAGATAGTTAGAACAAGATTTGTTCTGATCAATATTCTTAGTTTTGATGATAACAAGCATATGAATTTTGTATGAGATAATGTGGTACTCTAATACTATGCAATTTCCATTTCAGGAATTATATAAAGAGTATGCACAAAATCAGCGCTAGAAGCACTGACTCAGAAGGTTCAGCATGCAACATCAGAACATGGTCTGGCAAGACATCAGAAGATGGTCAAGCAGAATCAGAACATGGGTCTATGGAAGCATCAGAAGAACTTGAGATCAGAAGCAGAAGCACAGAAGTTCTCATGGTATCACGCTCAGAAGCACTTCAAGGTTAGAAGACAAGAAGATGCTCTGCACCAAGCTGTTTGACTCTGATGACATTCAAACGTTGTTTACACAAACATCAGATCAGAAGCAAGTACTAGACTGGAAGGCTACGCTGACTGACAAAAGGAACGTTAGAAGCTATTAAAGGCAACGTCAGTAGACACAGCGGAAACAAGGCTCGAGGTAGTTGACAAAAGAGTGAAACATTAAATGCAATGCTGTACGGAATACGCAAAGCATTAAATGCTCCCAACGGTCATCTTCTCAAGTGCCTATAAATATGAAGTTCTGATGAGAAGCTAAATACAACACTTGCGCACTATCCAGAATCGCTGTCAAATTCATAAAGCTCTCAAACTTCATCATCAAGCTCACTACATTGCTGTTGTAATATCTTAGTGAGATTTAAGCTTAAACTTAAGAGAAAATCACAGTTGTGATAATATCTTTATAAGAAGCATTGTAACTCTTAAAAGAATTTATTTACATTAAGTTGTAAGAACTAGAGTGATCAGGTTGTTGATCAGTATACTCTAGCAAGTCTTAGAAGTTATCTAAGCAGTTTGTTCCTAGAGTGATCAGGTTGTGATCAGGATACTCTATAAGACTTAGCAGTTGTCTAAGTAGAAAACCATTGTAATCAAGTGTGATTAGTGGATTAAATCCTCAGGTGAGGTAAATCACTCCAAGGGGGTGGACTGGAGTAGTTTAGTTAACAACGAACCAGGATAAAAATCATTGTTCAAATTGTTTTTATCTTACAAGTTTTAAAGCTACACTTATTCAAACCCCCCCTTTCTAAGTGTTTTTCTATCCTTCAGTAAGGAACTCAAGAACTAGGGCAGGATCCAAAATTGTCTCCAGCAAGTTTCAGGGTGTTTCCAGGATTCTATCGTCATCCTGAAGATACAAGGAACTCGTTCCTATCATTGGTAAGAATCAGGAGTGCCCAAATCGTCCTCCATAGAGGCCATAGCATCGGTAAGGGTTTATAATCCCAAACTTCATCATTTACGTGATATGAACCGGTGCTATACATTCCTACGTGTTTATAATTCTCTGTAGAGTTGTTCTGGGCCATCGCTTTCAAGTTTTAACGCCAAAAATTGCAGGCACCATTGTTAGGGCATAGAAACGACGAAGCTTCAGTCTCCAAGTTCCCGGCGTTATTAGCTTAAACTAACCATTCCAACGGATTTGCAGGGTCCCAATTAGTGGACCTAGATCCTTCTCCTTTTCGTTTTGGGCACTTTTCGCATGTGGTGAGAAGGTGGCTCGCCAGAGAAGACGACTGAGTCGCTGCCGGCGGTAGGTGGACATTTGCAGGAGAAAGTTGCAGCCAGCAAGGTCTGTTGGCGCGTCAGGATTGGTGAGTCAATCCGTTCGTTCTCTCTCCTCACGCGTGTGTTAGAACAAGATTTGTTCTTATCAATTATCTTAGTTTTGATGATAACAATAATATGAATTTTGCTTAAGATAATATGGTACTCTAATCCAATGCAATTTCCCTTTCAGGAAATATATAAAGAGTACGCATAATTCAGCGCTCAGAAGAAGTGTCTCAAATGGTTCAGCATGCAACATCAGAACATGGTCTGGCAAGACATCAGAAGATGGTCAAAGCAGAATCAGAACATGGGTCTATGGAAGCATCAGAAGAACATGAGATCAGAAGCACTGAAGATCAGAAGATGGTATCACGCTCAGAAGCACTTCAAGGTCAGAAGATCAGAAGATGCTGTGCACCAAGCTGTTTGACTCTGATGATATTCAAACGTCGTATTCACAAACATCAGATCAGAAGGAAGTACACGTGGCAGACTACGCTGACTGACAAAAGGAACGTTAAAGCTACTAAAGGCTACGTCAGTAGACACAGCGTGAACAAGGCTCGAGGTAGTTGACAAAAGCGTATAACATTAAATGCAAAGCTGTACGGAACACGCAAAGCATTAAATGCATTCAACGGTCATCTTCTCAACGCCTATAAATATGAAGTTCTGATAAGAAGCAAGGTTAACGATTTTCGCACCAATACAATTCAAATTAACTTGCTGAAACTCTGTTCAAATCTAAACTCAGAATCTTCATCTTCATCAAAGCTCACTACATTGCTGGTGTAATATCTTAGTGAGATTAAGCTTAAACTGTAAGAGAAATATCACAGTTGTGATTATCGCTTTTTAGAAGCATTTGTAAACTCTTGAATAGATTACATTAAGTTGTAAGGAACTAGAGTGATCAGTTGATCAGTATACTCTAGGAAGTCTTAGCAGTTTGCTGAGCAGGAAGTCTTGGCAGTTGGCTGAGCAAGAAGTCTTGGCAGTTGGCTGAGCAGAAAGTCTTAGGAGTGAACTAAGCCTAGAGTGATCGTGTTGATCAGTAGACTCTAGAAAAGTCTTAGGAGTGAACTAAGCAGTTGTTCCTGGAGTGATCAGGTTGTGATCAGAAGACTCTGGAAGACTTAGTTGCGGCTAAGTGGAAAACCATTGTAATCCGTGCGATTAGTGGATTAAATCCTCAGTTGAGGTAAATCATCTCTGCGGGGGTGGACTGGAGTAGCTTCGTTAACAGCGAACCAGGATAAAAATAATTGTGCAATTTATTTTTATCGTCCAAGTTTTAAAGTCACACTTATTCAATCCCCCCCTTTCTAAGTGTTTTTCTATCCTTCAATTGGCATCAGAGCGCCGGTTCTAAGGTGCAAGCACTTAACCGTGTTTAGAAAAGATTCAGGAAGAGAAAAACGCTTCATTTAAAAGATGGTTGATGAAAGTGAAAGGACTATACCTACACCTGCATCTACATCTGGCTCTGCTGAGCAATACAACGGTAACAATGGTTATACTAGACCGCCGGTATTTGATGGTGAAAACTTTGAATACTGGAAAGATAAACTGGAAAGTTACTTTCTGGGTCTAGATGGTGATCTATGGGATCTTCTGATGGATGGTTACAAACATCCTGTAAATGCCAGAGGCGTAAAGCTGTCAAGACAAGAAATGAATGATGATCAAAAGAAGCTTTTCAGGAATCATCATAAATGTAGAACTGTTTTGCTGAATGCTATCTCTCATGCTGAGTATGAGAAGATATCTAACAGGGAAACGGCCTATGACATATATGAGTCCTTGAAAATGACTCATGAAGGAAATGCTCAAGTCAAGGAGACAAAAGCTCTTGCCTTAATCCAGAAGTATGAAGCCTTCAAGATGGAGGATGATGAAGACATTGAAAAGATGTTTTCGAGATTTCAAACTCTTACTGCTGGATTGAGAGTTCTTGACAAAGGATACACCAAGGCTGATCATGTGAAGAAGATCATCAGAAGCTTACCCAGAAGATGGGGTCCGATGGTGACTGCATTCAAGATTGCGAAGAATCTGAATGAAGTTTCTCTGGAAGAGCTTATCAGTGCCTTGAGAAGCCATGAGATTGAGCTGGACGCAAATGAGCCTCAAAAGAAAGGTAAGTCTATTGCATTAAAATCCAATATCAAAAAATGCACTAACGCTTTTCAGGCTAGAGAAGAAGATCCTGAAGAATCAGAATCTGAAGAAGAAGATGAACTGTCCATGATTTCCAGAAGGCTAAATCAACTCTGGAAGACCAAGCAAAGGAAGTTCAGAGGCTTCAGAAGTTCAAGGAAATTTGAACGTGGAGAATCTTCTGATGAAAGAAGATTTGACAAGAAGAAGGTCATGTGCTATGAATGCAATGAGCCTGGACACTACAAGAATGAATGTCCAAATCTTCAGAAGGAAAGTCCCAAGAAAAAGTTTCATAAGAAGAAAGGTCTTATGGCAACCTGGGATGAGTCAGAAGATGATTCAGAAGATGAGCAGGCCAACTGTGCGCTGATGGCGACAGAAGATGACGGATCAGAATCTACATCAGAATCAGATTCTGAAGAGGTATTTTCTGAACTTACTAGAGATGAGTTAGTTTCCGGTCTAACTGAACTTCTGGAACTCAAGTCTCAGATTAGTCTCAAATACAAAAAGCTGAAAAAGCAATTTGAATTTGAAACAAAGAAGCTTGAGTTGGAGAATTCTGAATTAAAAGAAAAACTTTTAAAATTATCCAATAATGTTGGATCTCCTTCTAATTCAGAAAAATCCACTCCCAGTCTAAACCATATTCTGAAAAAATATGATTTAAGTTTCAGAAAGTTCTTATCTAGAAGTATTGGCAGAAGTCAGCTAGCTTCTATGATATATGCTGTGTCTGGAAACAAAAGAGTTGGCATTGGTTATGAGGGTGAAACCCCATACAAACTTGAACCTGTTGATGAAATGAAAATTACATACAAGCCATTGTATGATCAGTTCAAGTATGGCCACTCTCATGATATTAGGCACACCTCACATGCACAAAGTTTTCACATAACACACACTAAGAAGCATGTGACACAACCTAGGAAATATCATGAAACTCACATTAAGAATTATCATGCTGTTCCTCCTATTGCTTACAATGTTAAACCCAAGTTCAAACAGAACTTGAGAAAATCTAACAAGAAAGGACCCAAGAAAATGTGGGTACCTAAGGATAAGATTATTCCTATTGCAGATATCCTTGGCTGCAAGAAGAACAAAGCACAACATGTCATGGTACCTGGATTCTGGATGCTCGCGACACATGACAGGAAGAAGGTCTATGTTCCAAGACCTGGTGCTTAAGTCTGGAGGAGAAGTCAAGTTCGGAGGAGATCAGAAGGGCAAGATAATTGGCTCTGGAACTATAAAGTCTGGTAACTCTCCTTCCATTTCTAATGTACTTCTTGTAGAAGGATTAACTCATAACCTCTTATCTATCAGTCAATTAAGTGACAATGGTTATGATATAATCTTTAATCAAGAGTCTTGCAAGGCTGTAAATCAGAAGGATGGCTCAATCCTATTTACAGGCAAGAGGAAGAACAACATTTATAAGACAGATCTGCAAGATCTTATGAGTCAGAAGGTGACTTGTCTTATGTCTGTTTCTGAAGAGCAGTGGGTCTGGCACAGGAGATTAGGTCATGCTAGTTTGAGAAAGATCTCTCAGATTAACAAACTGAATCTTGTCAGAGGACTCCCTAATCTGAAATTCCAATCAGATGCTCTTTGTGAAGCATGTCAGAAGGGCAAGTTCTCCAAACCTGCATTCAAGTCTAAGAATGTTGTTTCTACCTCAAGGCCATTAGAACTCTTGCACATTGATCTGTTTGGACCAGTCAAAACAGCATCTGTCAGAGGAAAGAAATATGGATTAGTCATCGTAGATGATTATAGCCGCTGGACATGGGTAAAATTCTTGAAACACAAGGATGAGACTCATTCAGTGTTCTTTGATTTCTGCATTCAGATTCAATCTGAAAAAGAGTGTAAAATCATAAAGGTCAGAAGTGATCATGGTGGTGAATTTGAGAACAGATCCTTTGAAGATTTCTTCAAAGAAAATGGTATTGCCCATGATTTCTCTTGTCCTAGAACTCCACAGCAAAATGGGGTTGTAGAACGAAAGAATAGGACTCTTCAAGAAATGGCCAGAACCATGATCAATGAAACCAATATGGCTAAGCATTTCTGGGCAGAAGCAATAAACACTGCATGTTATATTCAGAATAGAATCTCTATCAGACCTATTCTTAATAAGACTCCCTATGAATTGTGGAAGAATAGAAAGCCTAACATTTCATATTTCCATCCTTTTGGATGTGTATGCTTCATTCTGAACACTAAAGATCATCTTGGTAAGTTTGATTCCAAAGCTCAAAAATGTTTCCTTCTTGGATATTCTGAACGCTCAAAAGGCTACAGAGTATACAATACTGAAACATTGGTTGTAGAAGAATCAATCAATATCAGGTTTGATGATAAGCTTGGTTCTGAAAAACCAAAGCAAGTTGATAATTTTGCAGGTTGTGATATTGACATATCAGAAGTTGTTGAGCCAAGAAGCAACGCATCAGAAGCAGAGCTTCTCAGAAGCAAAGAATCTGAAGATCAAGTATCAGCTTCTCTGGAGGATCTAAGTATTTCTGAAGAACCATCTGTCAGAAGATCATCCAGACTCATCTCTGGTCATTCAGAAGATGTCATTCTTGGAAAGAAGGATGATCCAATCAGAACAAGAGCATTCCTTAGAAACAATGCAGACTGTCAATTAGGTCTTGTATCTTTGATCGAGCCAACTTCTGTTGATCATGCTCTAGAAGATCCAGACTGGATAATTGCTATGCAAGAAGAACTAAATCAGTTTACAAGGAATGATGTTTGGGATCTTGTTCCTAGACCAGATGGATTCAATATAATCGGTACAAAATGGGTCTTCAGAAACAAGCTCAGAATGAGAAGATGAGAAATTCTTACGTATGAGTATCCTTTGATATGAAATTTTTGTTAAGAAGTTCTGATAGAAATCAATTAGAAATTGTGATTCAGTTATTACTAACGTTTCAGTGTCTAAGTTGATTCAGAATCTCTCTTTAAAGCAAAACAGCTGTAACTGGCTATCCAGATGGTAAACACGTGTTCACTACTCCTGGACAAGCGTGCGTGCAGTTGAGGGGACGTCTACTTAGGTAACTGTGCAAATCACGTCTTTTGTCATTATTATCTCTCCTCATGTCACGTAACATTAAATGCTTTTCATCATTTACTCTCTTTCAGTTTTCTTTTTATACTCTTCAAACGTTTCTTTTCCCTCTCATATTTCTCTCTCTCTGCATTCGGTTTCTTTTTCATCTCTCTCTTTTCATATCATAAACCCTAGCAATTTCCAATATCTGAAAGTTCATCATGAATCCATCGTCAAACTCTGGGAATCAAGACAATGATAGGAAACAAAAGAGAAAGGCATCTGCTGAACCAGAAACCAAACCTAAAAGAGTTAGGATCTCCTATGACCCTCTCAAAATATATCAACCCCTTGACGATTCTCGTCAATCACCTCCCTCTTCAAAGACCTCCACCACCTCTTCCTCCTCATTCATCCTCTCGGAACCACCTTCTTCACCATCTGATATCTCCTCTCCTTTAACCCTTCCTTCAGATATTTCTTCATCCCTCTCATACCCTTTTCCCACCAGAACACCTAATCCCTATAGTGTTGTTCTTCCCGAATCAAGGATCACTGTCAACCCTCCAACCCCTACCACTCAAACATATCTGGAGCTTTTACATGCTGATGTAAATGGCTGGTTGGAGATTCTTGGTGCTGCTCACCTTAATCATCTGGATGAGTATGCTACAAACAACCTCTGGAATACCTTTCGTCAGGATTTTCTGGAGAAGGCTACAGACACTCAGAGAAGGATTATGTCTGAAGCTCCTGGTGTTCGTGGTCTCCGGTTGGAAGTTGGTGAGAGCAGCCACCACTGTCTCATCAGGAACAGAAGTGTTCTTGAAGAGAAGATACCTGCAGATGAGTTGGAAGAAGAAAATCTCTGCAGAGATATCGTGGTATGGAAACCCCGATCTTCTGTGCTCTGGTTTCCTGTGCTGACTGGAGATTTTCAGTGGCTGTTCAACTGGTTCAGAATGAACCCTTCTGAAAAAGCACCTCACATGGTCTTTCCAGTAGTGGTTTATCGTGCTGAAGTTGCTGGCCCTACTCCTCCAACAAACCTAGCAGCTATTCTTCAAGCATTGGAAGATGGAACTCCTGAGCTGCCTGAACCAGAATATGCCAAGGCTCCTTCTGAGTCAGACTCAGATGAGGAAATGGGAGATGCACAAGCTGAAGATCTTCCAGAAGATAACCCTGCTGAGATTGCTGTCCCTCTGGGCAGAAATACTGGTGCTTCGTCTTCTGGTGAAACCTCAGCTCTGATGGAGACCTTGGAAACTCTTCATCAGAATCAAGCTATGCTGGCTTCTCGTTTGGACGCGCAAGAAGCAGCCAATGCTGAGTTTCGTTCCTTCATGACAAGGCAAGCTACAAGCACTGACGGGATTCATGATGTTCTGGCGCGGATTTTGCGTAGGCTAGGCTCTTAGTCTTTTGGTCTTTGCAGTTTCCTTTCCTTGTTGCATCTGTTTTCCTGCATTCTTCTTGTAATCTTCTTTTGCTGATCAATGAAAAAGTTTCCTTGTGTTTTACATTCCAGTAAATGTTTTCTTTTGTCGTTTTATACATCTGAATCTTTTTAAATATTCTTTTTGATGTTATGACAAAAAGGGGGAGAAAGATAAATGATAAATGATTTGATTAAATCTATCAGTTGCTGGGTAAAGGCTCCCTCACATTCACTAACAAGAACTGCAAGTTCTATATGGTTTAAGTGTTTTGCAGGTACAGAGAAGTGAAGAGAATCTTCAAAGCAAACACTAGAAGCAAAACCATGGAAACTGAAGCAAGCTGAGTGCTGTCAAGCTTCAGAGATCAGAAGCAAGAAAGAAGAATGAATCAGAAGCACTGATAATAGAATTTGAATATCATTGTCTATCCTGTTCTGACAAAATTCTATTTGCCTTGATACACATAATGTTATGGCTCTGATACATTATTTGCTCTGATACATGTTTTTAGCCTAAAATGCTCTGATACATTTGGCTCTGATACATATCATGTATTTGAATATACATTTTATGTTCTAACTCGTTCATGCTGACTTTTGTCGTTTAGTTTTTGTTCTGTAACATTTCAGGATGTAGAGATGCTCAGATGATGCTCTGGTACATTCAACAATGTTCTGATACAAATCTAGCATGAAGTGATGTTGGTAGACATTCAAAGTTCTGAAGCTATCCGAGGGAAGCAGAAATCAGAAGATGTGAATGTTCTAAAAGATCCAGTAATTCAAGTTCTGAAGCTGTCCTGAATGGAAGCAGAAGTCAGAAGCTGTGAATGTTCTGAAGATCAAAGAAATTCAAGTTCTGAAGCTGTCCAATGGAAGCAGAAGTCAGAAGCTATGAATTCTCTGAAGGCAGAAGCTCATATGATCGTCTCTACCGAAATAATCAGGGAAGTCTTTTATCAAAGTTCTTCGAGTATTTATTTCAGGGGGAGATTATTTATCTCAGGGGGAGATTGTTAATCTCAGGGGGAGACATATTCATATGCTTATGCTATAGCTGTGTAATTTGTCTTTTGCCGTCTACTCTTTCTGATCGCAAATTCATATCATTTATATATGTTTTTGTCATCATCAAAAAGGGGGAGATTGTTAGAACAAGATTTGTTCTTATCAATTATCTTAGTTTTGATGATAACAATAATATGAATTTTGCTTAAGATAATATGGTACTCTAATCCAATGCAATTTCCCTTTCAGGAAATATATAAAGAGTACGCATAATTCAGCGCTCAGAAGAAGTGTCTCAAATGGTTCAGCATGCAACATCAGAACATGGTCTGGCAAGACATCAGAAGATGGTCAAAGCAGAATCAGAACATGGGTCTATGGAAGCATCAGAAGAACATGAGATCAGAAGCACTGAAGATCAGAAGATGGTATCACGCTCAGAAGCACTTCAAGGTCAGAAGATCAGAAGATGCTGTGCACCAAGCTGTTTGACTCTGATGATATTCAAACGTCGTATTCACAAACATCAGATCAGAAGGAAGTACACGTGGCAGACTACGCTGACTGACAAAAGGAACGTTAAAGCTACTAAAGGCTACGTCAGTAGACACAGCGTGAACAAGGCTCGAGGTAGTTGACAAAAGCGTATAACATTAAATGCAAAGCTGTACGGAACACGCAAAGCATTAAATGCATTCAACGGTCATCTTCTCAACGCCTATAAATATGAAGTTCTGATAAGAAGCAAGGTTAACGATTTTCGCACCAATACAATTCAAATTAACTTGCTGAAACTCTGTTCAAATCTAAACTCAGAATCTTCATCTTCATCAAAGCTCACTACATTGCTGGTGTAATATCTTAGTGAGATTAAGCTTAAACTGTAAGAGAAATATCACAGTTGTGATTATCGCTTTTTAGAAGCATTTGTAAACTCTTGAATAGATTACATTAAGTTGTAAGGAACTAGAGTGATCAGTTGATCAGTATACTCTAGGAAGTCTTAGCAGTTTGCTGAGCAGGAAGTCTTGGCAGTTGGCTGAGCAAGAAGTCTTGGCAGTTGGCTGAGCAGAAAGTCTTAGGAGTGAACTAAGCCTAGAGTGATCGTGTTGATCAGTAGACTCTAGAAAAGTCTTAGGAGTGAACTAAGCAGTTGTTCCTGGAGTGATCAGGTTGTGATCAGAAGACTCTGGAAGACTTAGTTGCGGCTAAGTGGAAAACCATTGTAATCCGTGCGATTAGTGGATTAAATCCTCAGTTGAGGTAAATCATCTCTGCGGGGGTGGACTGGAGTAGCTTCGTTAACAGCGAACCAGGATAAAAATAATTGTGCAATTTATTTTTATCGTCCAAGTTTTAAAGTCACACTTATTCAATCCCCCCCTTTCTAAGTGTTTTTCTATCCTTCAGCGTGGAGGTATACCATTCGTCGGTCAAAAGGTCAAGACTTCCTCTCTCCATGCAATTGGTGGATGCATTGCTACTGGGTCCCACACGTTTGACTGTTTTTGTTTATTCAATATATATTACATTTTTTATATAATAATCTTGTGGGAAAACGTTAACAGCAAAAGCGATGCAGCTCATGTGGTATTGGCTTTAGGATTGTGGCCTCACGAACCTGGGTTCGAGCCAGGCGTGAGGTGTTAATTTTTGCCTAATAAGTTTCTTACAGATCCAGTGTGCACGCCTAAACTTGGATCACCATGTATCCTCATGCATCAACCCTCAGATCTCCCCCATGTTAGATCCCACGCACTTGAACGTAGTAGCATACCATGGACACTCATAGAGCAGCTACACAGGATTGCAGTCCAGGTTCTTTTATTTTCTTTTATTAGTTTTATAAATTTGTTTTATTTTCTATTTTAATTTTAGGGTTTTCTTTTATAAATTTAATTTAGGATTTAAATAATAAAATAAAGGTTAGGGATTATGGTTTAAAATTATTTATGATCATCCCGATTATTCGATTATGTCGATTATTCGACTTAATTGATGCAATTATTTTAATGGTTAAAATCACAAAAACCCTATAAAAGTTACCAATACATTAGGGTTTGTCCAATCCCACTTCCCATTTGGCAAAGAAAACATTAACCCTTAATTAATTCTCTTCTCGACCCGACTAAATCTATTAGTCGCATTAGACAAGAGGTAAAAAATATGAAATTTAAAATACGTTTTATTTGCTTCCCGCGACGATTGAATCTATCGGTCAGAGTAACCAGCAATACCCCGCATAATCCGTTAACTATAATGATCAAATCTATTGATCATCGCATCTAACGGTGACATATCAAATCAGGGTTGTACGCCCAAACATTCAAAACACACTAAACCACGACACTACGGATTTTCATCTCTTCAATACTGCGATATTCAAACTATGATAAGGTAATTCAAAATACCATGCGAACATTTGCATTTCAAAACTACGATAGGCCAAGGCGAGTCCCCTTGCATAAAATCTCATTTTTTCCCTATTCACTTCCTTAGCTATTAAACCTGAATATTTTAGCCATAAAATTTGACCATAGATTCAAAGCCATAGGAAAGGGTTGTGGGTGCCTAACACCTTCCCTCGACCTGATTATAATAATCTTACCCTGATCTCTTAACTGCGTAGGGTTTCCTATTCGCCCTGGTAGAATAGGTGGCGACTTTAAAAAGCTAATTTTAGGGCAGGTTGCTACACTCAGCATCAGCTTCAGCATAAACAGGAGTAGGGAGTGCAGCTTCTGAATTCTCAAGAGCCTTAAGAATGTCAACCAAATTCCTTGGAGGTGTAGGAGCAAAAGGTTCTGAAGGGTATTCAACTTCTGGATATACCATATTTGGTGCCTTAGTAGAGGGATTCTCCCTTGACCAGTTGAATATTGACTGAAAGTCTCCAGTCAGAACAGTAAAATGGGGCTTCCACACGACCATAGTAAGTGAAGGCACATCTTCAAGCTCATCAACAAACTTCTTCTCTTCAAGAGATATCCAGTTTCTGATGGGATGATATTACTTACCATCATCTAAATCCAAAAAGTAACCAGAAGATTCAGGTGCAGCAGCCAAGCATCTCTTCTGGATGTTCAGAATATCATTCTGAATGTCCTTCTCAAAGATTCTCCACAATGCTCTAGTAGCAGCATGATCCAAATTGGAGTCATAAGCAGCTCTCAGAGTATCCAACCCTATTCTTACCTTATCCATTAGCATGTAATAACTAACACCAATCGATGGTTCAGGAGGATTGAAGGTGAAACGATAGTCAGGGTAAAGAAGACAGTAAGGTTTAGATTCTCTGGATAGCAAAGCAGGGGTGATGGAAGAGGTTAAAGAAGATGAAGAATCTGTGGTGGAGGTGGATGAAAGAAAATTTTCAGAAGGAGTTTGGGGGATAGCATTTAGTGGTTGAGGGTTCAGAATAGGTGTAGAAGAGAGTGGTTGATTTCTGTTTAAGGTTGAAGAAGAGGATGGAGTTACAGAAGGAGGAGGCTTTTTCTGAGGGGGAAGGGCAGAAGAATCTGCAATAAAAGCTTTATGAATGTGCTTTGCAAGGTAATCATCAGATTTTATTTTGAGAGAATCTATGGGGTTCTTCTGCTTCTTTGCTGGCTTAGCGTCAGGTCCTGCTTCTATGGCCTTTCTCTTCAGTTCCTTTTCGTTCTTCTTCTTTTCTTTCTTTTTCATCTTCTTCTCTACATCCTTCTCATCGTCTTTCTTATTTTCTTTCTCAGACTTCTTATGCTTCTTTCTCTTCACAGCATCTTCTTGTTCTTTACTCTCCTTTTCAACTAAAACATATATGTTTTCTTCAGCAACTTTTTCTTCAGGGCTCTTCTCCTTACTAATAGAAGGAACATCTTGTTTACGCTTTGTCCTTCTTTCTTTTGGAGAAGCAGCCTCTGGAAATTCTTCTATCACACCATCCTTGGTAGATGGAAGCTTCTGCCTACTTGTCTTCATCTTAGTATCCACAGAACCATCTTGTTTTAGAATATTAAGGTAATGAACCTTAATATCCGGCTGTTCATTGAGAAAGAACAACTCAAACTCAGCAAGAACTGGACCTCTTCTGTTTCTGACATTTGGATCTGGTTTAGGAGCAGTACCAATAACTTGAATAAGACCCATTTTCTTCAAAGAAGTAGAATTCAAGACATTTCCATTGATTGTATAGAGATCTTTGACTATTCCAGCATTTTCCAACACTTCAACTATCTTGGTTTGAACCAGAAGATTGGTAATAATCCTTCCAAAAGGAATAACAGTTCCTTTTTTCTTTGATTTGCTCTCATCTCGAGAATCCTTTACAGCATTCCACAAGTGATTGAAAATGATGTAGGTAACATCAACCTTCTTCTGAGTACCAATACAATACATGATGTATTGTTGATTGCTGTTGATGAAGTCAGGAGAACTGGTTGATTTTCTGTGGTAGAAACAACCTAAAAGAATCTTCGTCCATATCTTGTATATGTTCTTCAGATCCTTAACTTTTGTTGATTTCTTTCCTTCAGTAAAGATTTCATAGTAAACTTTATCCCAATCAGTTCTGAAGGTTGCTTCAGGCTCTCCTTCAGCGTTCATCAAATCAAACAACATTCTCAATGTGTTTTCAGTGATGGAGAAGAATCTTCCATGAACAAATGACACAATAGCCTTAGGGATAACAAACGCATGAACCCAGAACTCCTTCACTAGGTCTGGATTCACCGGTCCACAGAACTCAAGAAACAAAAATTGACATCTTTGAAAACCCATGTTATCTTTGATACGAATTTGATGTTCTTCCAGATTATCAACATCCACCATGAGTTCACAAATAACTTCCAACTGGTCTCGAGGAATCGAGCAAGTAATCATAGGAATGAGTTCTTGTTCTTGTTCTTGATGTTGTTGTTGAGATGTAGAACCAGCAATTTGAGATGAAGAAGCAGCCATTGACACTTTACTGAGATTCTTGTAAAGATATCAGCCCATTGATGGTCTGTATCAACGGATTTTAAAGAAAGAACACCCTTCTGAACATAGTCCCTATTGAAATGATGTTTAATCTCAATATGTTTAGCTTTGGAATGTAATATTGGATTCTTAGATAAACAAATAGAAGAAGTATTATCACAGAAGATAGGAATGTTACTCTCATATATCTGATAATCTTCTAGCTGACTTTTCATCCAAGCATATGTGTACTACACCCAGCAGCAGCAACATATTCTGCTTCTGTTGTGGAAAGGGCAATTGTAGCTTGCTTCTTGCTGTACTAGGAGATCAGGTGACTCCCAAGAAATTGACAACTTCCAGAAGTACTTTTTCTTTCAACTCTATCTGCAGCGTAATCAGCATCACAGAATCCTCCTAAGTTGTATTCTTCAGATCTTCTATAGACTAAACCAACATTAGTAGTACCTTTCAGATACCTTAGAATTCTCTTAACAGCTGTTAAGTGAGATTCTCTAGGATCTGATTGGAATCTTGCACACAGACAAATACTGAATAAAATATCAGGTCTAGAAGCAGTAAGATATAGAAGATATCCAATCATACCTCTGTAGAGCTTCTGATCTACCTTCTTACTTACCTCATCCTTACCTAGAACACACGTTGGATGCATAGGAGTTTTTTCTTCTTTGCTTTCTGAAAGATTAAACTTCTTCAGAAGTTCTTTCACATACTTGGTCTGATGAACGTAAGTTCCTTCAGAAGTTTGATTGATCTGGATCCCAAGAAAATACTTGAGTTCTCCCATCATGCTCATTTCAAACTCAGCCTGCATAGACTTAGCAAACTCCTTTCCAAGTGTAGCATTAGATGTTCCAAAGATAATATCTTTAACATAAATTTGGCAAATTAAAATATCCTTTTTAAAGTTTTTACAAAAAAGAGTAGTATCCACTTTTCCTCTAGTGAAACCATTATCTAGAAGGAAAGAACTTAATCTTCCATACCAAGCTCTAGGTGCTTGCTTCAATCCGTATAATGACTTCTTTAATTTGAAAACATGTTCTGGAGACTTAGAGTCTTCAAAACCAGGAGGTTGGTGGACATAGACTTCCTCATCTATATAACCATTTAAGAAGGCACTCTTAACATCCATCTGATACAGAGTGATGTTATGTTGAGTGGCAAAAGAAATTAATAAGCGAATAGATTCTAACCTGGCCACTGGTGCAAAGGTTTCTGTATAGTCAATACCTTCTTGCTGACTATAGCCCTGAGCAACCAGTCTGGCTTTGTTTCTTACAACTTCTCCTTTTTCGCTTAGCTTGTTTCTGAAGACCCACTTAGTTCCAATGATGCTAAATCCTTTTGATCTTGGAACAAGATCCCACACATCATTCCTTGTAAACTGATTTAGTTCTTCTTGCATGGCAATTATCCAGTCAGCATCCTCTAGAGCTTGATCAACAGAAGTTGGCTCAATAAGAGATACAATACCAAATTGACATTCTGCATTGTTCTTAAGGAATGCTCGTGTTCTGATAGGATCATCCTTCTTTCCAAGGATAACATCTTCTGAGTGAGCAGAGTTAAGTCTAGAAAATCTTCTGATAGTTGGCTCTTCAGAAATTCTGAGATTCTCTAATGAAGCAGCAACTTGATCTTCTGATACTTTGTTTCTGGGTTCTCCAGCTTCTGAGTTAGAGATTTCAATATCTACAAAATTCTCAAACTGCTTTGGCTTTTCAAGACCAAGCTTATCATCAAATCTGATGTTGATTGATTCTTTAACAACCAATGTTTCAGTATTGTATTCTCTGTAGCCTTTTGAGCGTTCAGAATATCCAAGAAGGAAACACTTTTGTGCCTTAGAATCAAACTTATTCAGATGATCTTTAGTGTTCAGAATATAACATACACATCCAAATGGATGGAAATAAGAAATTTTGGGCTTTCTGTTCTTCCACAATTCATAAGGAGTCTTATTAAGAATAGGTCTGATAGAGATTCTATTCTGAATATAACATGCAGTGTTTATTGCTTCTGCCCGGAAATGCTTAGCCATATTGGTTTCATTGATCATGGTTCTGGCCATTTCTTGTAGAGTCCTATTCTTTCGCTCTACAACTCCATTTTGTTGTGGAGTTCTAGGGCAATAGAAGTCATGGGCAATACCATTTTCTTTGAAATAAATCTCAAAGAATCTGTTCTCAAATTCGCCACCATGATCACTTATGACCTTTATGATTTTACACTATTTCTCAGATTGGATCAGAGTGCAGAAGTCAAAGAACACTGTATGAGACTCATCCTTGTGTTTTAAGAACTTTACCCATGTCCATATGCTATAATCATCTACGATGACTAATCCATATTTCTTCCCTCTGACAGATGCTGTTTTGACTGGGCCAAACAGATCAATGTCCAGAAGTTCTAGCGGCCTAGAGGAAGAGACAACATTCTTAGACTTGAATGCAGGTTTGGAAAACTTCCCTTTCTGACATGCTTCGCAAAGAGCATCTGATTTATATTTTAGATTAGGGAGTCCTCTGACCAGATTAAGTTTGTTAATCTGAGAAATCTTTCTCAAACAAGCATGACCTAATCTTCTGTGCCAGACCCATTGCTCTTCACTAACAGACATAAGGCAAGTGACCTTCTGATTCTTAAGATCTTGAAGATCAATCTTGTAAATGTTTTTCTTTCTCTTTCCTGTAAATAGGATTGAGCCATCCTTCTGACTAATAACTTTACAAGACTTTTGATTAAAGATTATGTCATAACCATTGTCACTTAATTGACTTATGGACACAAAGTTATGAGCTAATCCATCTACTAGCAGAACATTAGTTATGGAAGGAGAGTAACCAATACTTATGGTTCCTGAGCCAATTATCTTGCCCTTCTGATTCCCTCCAAACTTAACTTCTCCAGCAGATTTAAGCACAAGGTCTTGGAACATAGACCTTCTTCCCGTCATGTGCCGCGAGCACCCAGAGTCCAGGTACCATGACATGTTTTCCTTTGTCTTCGTTGTAGCCAAGGATAACTGCAACAGGGATAATCTTTTCCTTAGGTACCCACAATTTCTTGGGTCCTTTCTTGTTAGTTCTCCTCAAGTTCTGATTGAACTTGGGTTTAGCAGGATAAATAACAGGAGGTACAGCATGATATTCCTTAGTTTGAGTTACATGATATTTTCTATTTTGTGTCACATGCTTCTTAGTGTGTGTAATGTGAAAACTCTTAACATGTGATGTGAGCCTAATATCATGGGAATGGCCGTACTTGAACTGATCATACAAGGGCTTGTATGTGATTTTCATATCATCTACAGGTTCAAGTTTGTATGGGGTTTCACCCTCATAGCCTATGCAAATCTCTTATTTCAACTAACAACATATATCATAGAGACAAGTTGACTTCTTCTAATACCTCTAAATAAAAACTTTCTAAAATTCAAGTCATATTCCTTAAGAATATTGTTCAAGCTAGGAGTTGACTTTTCTGAACCAGAGGATGATTCAACATCTTTAGATAATTTTAAAACTTTTTCCTTTAGTTCAGAATTTTCTACTTCAAGCTTCTTAGTTTCAGATTCAAATAGCTTTTTCAGCTTTTTGTATTTGATACTAAGCTGAGCCTTGAGTTCTAGAATTTCAGTTAGACTGGAAACTAACTCTTCTCTAGATAGTTCAGAAAATACCTCTTCAGAATCTGATTCTGATGTAGATTCTGATCCATCATCAACAGTGGCCATGAGCGCAATGTTTGCCTGCTCATTTTCAGAGTCTGATTCTGATTTTGATGAATCTGAATCATCCCAAGTTGCCATAAGACCTTTCTTTTTTTGGAACTTATTCTTGGGCTTTTCCCTCTGAAGCTTTGGACACTCACTCTTGTAGTGACCTGGCTCCTTGCATTTAAAGCACGTGACCTTCTTTTTATCAGATCTTCTGATTCCAGAAGATTCTCCTCTTTCAGGCTTCTTGGAACTTCTAAAATTCTTGAACTTCCTTTGTTTGCTCTACCTCGAGCCTTGCTTTTACTGCTTCTACTGACTTTGCCTTTTGTAGCTTCTAACGTTCCTTTTGTCAGTCAGCGTAGCCTGTCATCTTGTACTTGCTTCTGATCTGATGTTTGTAGATACAATGTTTGAATAATCAGAGTTAAACAGCTTGGTGCAGAGCATCTTCTTGTCTTCTGACTTTGAAGTACTTTAGCGTGATACCATAAGAACTCCAGTGCTTCTGCTTCTGATCTCATGTTCTTCTGATGCTTCATAGACCATGTTCTGATTCTACTTGACCATCTTCTGATGTCTTGCGAGAGCATGTTCTGATGTTGCATTCTTGAACCTTCTGAGTCAGTGCTTCTAGCGCTGAATTGTGCATACTCTTAATATATTTCCTGAAATGGAAAAAGCATAGGATTAGAGTACCACATTGTCTTATACAAAATTCATATATAATGTTATCATCAAAACTAAGAATATTGATCAGAACAAATCTTGTTCTAACACACATGTCCCAACCACTTGTTCCACTTTCTTGTTACTAGTAAAACAAGCCAAGGCATAGAGAGAGAAGAATAGAAACATTGAAGAGAAAAGAAGAAGCAAAACTGAAATTGAAATAAAGGAAGAAAGAAATAAGAAGAAGGAAACCATAGAAAAGTCATCATCAGTATCATCATCTCCTTTATCAAACTTGTCCAAGTTTCATCATCTTCATCTTCAAGAGGTGGGTTCTACTTAGATGCTTACTAGATGAAAAGCTAGGGTTTGTATGTTGGTGGGATTATGAACATAGAACTAGTAAGTATTCCATGATTTTGTGATGAACACCATGGTTGTGTTATTATTGAGTCCATGATGATAATATGGTGGTTGTTATTGATACTTGAAATCATGCTTGTTAACTTCATTTATTCATGTGGTAAATATTTGCCTTGATTGTGTTGTCGTGATGTGGTAAATTAGTGTAAGTGTAGTGAAACAAGAACATGGAAAAAGATTTGAGAAAACCAATGACTGGGTTGAAATTTTAGAGAAGGTATGGCTTTTGTACAAGTGAGAATCGATTGGCCTGGAGCCATCAATCGATTGGTTCTTCCAATTTTTAGAAATATTGTAATGGAATAACTTGGTCAATATATTTCTACTACCAAGCAATCAATTGGTTTTACTTAGATTTTGGAAATGACAGCATGACAATCAGACCACGCCAATCTATTGGTCCTTTTTAAATTTTGTAAACACCTTAAAAATCAAAATGTGCACCTAGTGCAAGTTGACCCCAAGACTTTCCCCTCACGGAACAAGTACCTTACCACTAAGCCATATTATTTTGTTAAATACTCTTGCAATGTTAGATTAATAACATATCATGCTTTATTTCATATTTACTCATTTGGAATATGGAGGTATGAAAGCTATACCGCAATAGCCCGAAAACGATTAAACTTCTTAATCGACCGAATTGCATGAGATTGAATAGTTTTAACCTATAATCTTGATTAGGTTAAAACGATTGTAGAATTATTTTCTTAACTCCATTTTGAACGTGGTCCGAAGCGTTAGGAATGTAGCTTAAAATGCTATGATATAGAGAGGTGTAGATGAGCATTCCACTAATTTTTTCCTTTGAGTCCGATTAACCCCACCATAGAATGATCCGACGAACGCTTGCCTTTTTGGAGTTAAAGTGGAATAGGTTATGATGAGGCTAGTTGTGTAATATTTTTGTCTAGGAATTGGTTACTCATTGTGTTACCATGTGTGTTCTTGCATATGTATGCTATCATATGTTTTCCGTGTATGACATATTATATGATATTATGTATTCCATGATTTAATTAAATATGTTGATTGTGAATTAACATGATTAAAATCTTATGAAAATAAGTGAGGAAAACCTATGAGTATACATAGGTGAAAAAATTAGGAAAATAACTTAGGTTATGAAACTAACTTAGGTAGTATGCCTTGGACATAATGATACCTCAGTGTGTATCATAATCAGGTAATCGTTGGATTATGAATCAATAGGCTTTGTATGGAACATGTGCAAACAATATGAGACCATGTTATGAGAACTGGTAGTGTGACTACCTAGTGTATTAGTGAAAGATATCACCTAGTGATTGATGAGAGCAATCATGATGTTTGATATACTAATCACGTATTCAGATGGTTAACCTTGTTTGTGCACATACCAATCGAGATACTTATGTAAAGTAAAGATTGGGGATGTGGCACCTTGATTCGAGCCTCAAATGGGTTTGAGCCCAAACGGTGAAAGATACTCAAAGTGGGTTCGAGTCCCATACGAGTTACAGTTTCTGAAGTGGGTTCGAGTCCTATGGGAAACACGATATCCACACAAAAGTCGAATCATACGAGCATGCATGAACTGAGCCTTGCCCTAGACGTAGGTCCGGTTGGTACTAATGTTTCGTGAATCCAAATAGTGATTTATAGAGTTATGTGCACTCAAGTGACATGTTTCCATACAAAGCAAATATCCTGTAGATTCTTTAGTCTTTGTTACATCGTGTGAGTGATACACAAGTAAAGAAATATAAATACTTGAGTTAGAATTGATTAGAATCCCTATAGAACTGAGTGAACTCATAGCATAGGGAAATTCATCGAGATTGTTATCTCATCCCACTATTATTGTTGTTTACAAGTTTCAATGCAGATTAAGGGTCCAAGCAAGTCTTTGAGGATGTTTTGAAGGTTTAGATTATCATGATCTTCCCCTGTGGATTCTATACAATGAAGATATTGTATATAGATCTTAGATTTTATTTATTTAGGCACTATTGAATGACATGTGCCATATGTTGTATTTTACTTCTTATGAACATGTATATAATGATGTCGTTAGGTACTTATGTTGTATCAGTACCCAATAAATATTGTGTATAATATATATTCTAGGTGTACCAAATATGATTCTTTGTAGGTTAATCCATATTTCAACTTGGTAAAATTCCAACTTTTGTAACTTGATTGCCTAATAAAAAATTGTCTTGTATATATTGAGAATGTTTCCATAGCCAACACTTCTTATTCATTATAGTCTAAATGTAGTTTTGGTTACCCTTTAAAAAGATAAAAGTAACTATAGTGATATAGAATTATCTTTGATATATTTTATTTATTAAAATTAAAATTATTTGTTATAATGAGTTCTACTTAAAATTATAATTTTTAATTTTTAATATATATAACATGGTGGAGATGCCTAGGCATGTAAGCGGATCAGAAAAAATCAATTAAATCGGTAATTCAAATCAAACTAAATTGGAAAAAAACTAATTATATTAGGTTTGTTTCAAAATTGAACCAAATCGATGAAAACAGAGGTGGTTCGGTTCTTGGTTTTAATTTTTAAAAATCGCTAAACCAATGAACATAGCCGATGACTATATTTACCCGTATAATCTTTTATCAAACTCATTTTTTTGAATCAAATTACTTATATATTAATTCAAAAAAACAGTTCTTACAAAGCGACCATACGGTCCAGCTAATCAAAACACGACTATAACATCAAAGTGGCCATATGAGCTCTAAGCCTAGGTTTAGTCCAACCTCTATACACAATCATGTCAAGAATACTTAAAAGAACATTATTAGAATCGACCACTTTTCCAAAGCTAACAGCATTCCTATATTGCCATATCCCATATACAGCTTCAACTATAGCCAACTTCAACATACTTGCTCCTGTTGATTTGCCTCTGCATTTTTGGATCATCCATTGAACCTCTGTTGTCCAATTCTGAGGGGTTCTATCAATACCCAACCACTTCAATACACGCTGCCATATCATTTTAGTTTTATTGCACTCAAAAAAGAGATGATGTTGAGTCTCTTCCTGCAGACAAAAACAACAATGAACATAATCAACAAACCCAAATCTGTGTAATCTACTTCTAGTTGCCATTTTCTCATGACAGGTTAACCACAATGTGAGGAAAGCTCTAGGCCTTGCATTATTGCCACAGAAAATCCTGAACCAAGGCACTTGGATCTCAGTAGCCCTCAATTGTTTGTATATCTGTCTAGTATTGAACTGCCCCATAGTAGACCAACTTGGCATATTTACAATTGCTTGTCTCTGCCTCAGAATAGCCTTAAAAATCCAAGAGTATTGACCTCTATCCTCAAGCTGTATAATATCTTTGTCCTTCAGATAATAGCAATTCATCCATTTCACCCACAAGTTATCCTTTTTTTTACTAAGGTTCCATAATAGTCTCAGCATAGCCAAGTTATTCCAGATCTGCATGTCTATGATGTTAAGGCCTCCAAACTTCGTGGGTTTACAAACATCTTTCCATGCAACAGGGCTTTTTTTACTAATCACAGCATTACCTGTCCACACAAAGGATCTACAGATGGCATCTATATGCTGAATGACATTTTTAGGGAGAGGTAAGCATTGAAGCCAGTAATTTGCAGTAGAAAAACACACACTTTTCACTAGCTGAACTTTCCCAGCATAGCTTAACAGCCTACTACTCCAGTGTGTAATTCTGGCTGTAATCTTATCAATTAAGGGACAAAATTGATGTATTTCTAACCTTTTACTTGACATAGGAATGCCCAGGTACTTAAAGGGTAGAGTGCCCTCTTGGAAGGTAGTCAAATCTTTAATTCTGAGACAAGTATCAGCATCAGCACCTCCAAGATAGACTTTGCATTTCCTTGGATTAATCACCAGACCTGTTGAAGAAGAGAACTCCTGAATCACTTGCAACAGCATCCTGACAGAATTTGTATCAGCCCTAGCAAACATAAGAACATCATCAGCAAATGTTATATTGGTAAGTTGCAGCTCCTTACATTTGTGATGGTGTTTAAATTCAGGATGTCTTTGCATTTTATGGAGGAGTCTGTGTAAGTACTCCATCATAAAGACAAAGAGCAAAGGGGATAGGGGGTCCCCTTGCCTTATCCCACGTTTAGCTTGTATGTGACTTGTATAGACACCATTTACATTAAACCTGTATGAGACAGATTTCACTGTGAGCATGATCCAGTGTATAAACTAATTAGGCAGACCTAGCTCCTTCATTATCATCTCTAGAGCACCCCAATCTGCCATATCATAGGCCTTTTGTAGGTCTAGCTGTAGCATACATCTAGGAACTCCCCCCTTAGTAGTGTAACCTCTCAATAGCTCATAGGTAAGGAGGATGTGATTGTGTATTTGTTGTCCAGGTACAAAAGCTGCCTGATTGTGATTGATGATGGATCCAATCACTTTTGCCAACCTACTAGTGAGAATCCTTGAGATTAGCTTGTACAGAGTTGTACAACCTGCTATGGGTCTGTAGTCCCTTATAGTCCTTGCTTCAGCACTTTTTGGTATCAATGTCACTATAGTACAATTCACTGCCTTGTACAAATCACATTTTTCAAAAAACCCCTCACAGCTTTCATCACATCATGTTTGATAGTCTGCCAGCTAGCTTTGAAAAACTTTGCCCCAAACCCATCAATCCCTGGCGCTTTTAGGTCACCTATACCCTTCAAAGCCAAAGTCACCTCTTCCTCACTAACAGGACATATTAAACTCTGCCTTTGATCAAAAGTGAGTTGTGGGTCTTCTCTCATAGCATTAATATCCACCTGTTTGATTTCTCTAGCCGCTTATCAAACTCATTATTAAGCTTAAATTTTGTATAGGTCTAACTTTTCTCCATCTTTATTTACGCTTTCTTTCTTTCACCAAAAGGTGCAACAAGCACCAACTCCAAACATAGAAATTAGAATCTATAAGTCACAAAATCATGCTCTTGCCAAACTCCTGATCTTGTCGGGTGCCACCATTATTGCTCTTGCTACTGCTGTTCTGATATGACGTGGTATCTTTTTTCGTGTTCTAATTCTCTTAGTTAGTTTTCATTTTTTTTATACTTTTATTTTTATTTCTTCTTCAACGAAGTTTCTTCTAATTTTGTTACAAAATTGTTTTGATATGTATTTGAGATGTGTAACATGTTAATTTATGCGTATTGAAACTCTTCGTTATGTTATTGTTGTATTTTTTTATTATTTAAGTTTTTAAATTCTTTCCCAACCTTAATTCTGATTGTGTATTTGATAGTTAATTTATTTCATGAAGCAATGGAAACCACTTCAGTACTTTGTATGAGTTAAGAACAACTTGTAAGCATGAAATAGATTGTATGAAATGTATTAGTTGAAAATATAATAACATAAAATACATCAAAAAATAGGATAGCGAAGAATACATAGATGAGTATAATATTTAAAAAAAACTTTGTAAATCGATCAACCAAATCGAAACAAACCGACTCAAACCGGTTTGTTTTAGTTTGATTCCGTTTTTTAAAATCTCTAAAAAATGAACAAAATCAAACCGATGAAGATATCATCGATTCAGACATATTTTTGATCAAAAACTGGTCCAAACCGAGCTAATTACACCCAAATATTTTATTAATTTTTTACACGTACAAAAATAAAATAGATTGTATCTTAAAATGATATTTTATTTATAAAATTGCCACCAAATTTTTTATTTACATCCGTTTTTAATATATTAGAGGTAAATTTTAAAATTATATTGTTTTTTGCACTAATGAACTAGAGTAAAATGCATTTCTTGTCTGAGACTAAAAATATTTCTTATTTTTTTATAGTAACTATGATATAGAAAAATGTATATTTAGACATGAACCATATATTAAAATTTGTAGATAGGATTTATATATTAAAGTTTGTAGATAGGATTGATTTTTAGTTTAGAGAATCTAGAACGTTTTTTGAAATAATTGTCTCGTGGACATGTGTCAAGAGATCTTTTACATATATTTTTTTCATTTCACAGTCTTTTTATGTCGACCAGTTTTAATCTAGCAAGCCTCCCATTCTATGGTTCTTTTACATACTTTTGTGTTGGGTAATCTAGGTATAGATATTATTAATCTTTGACCCAATCTGAAACACATATAAAGTAGAAAATTGTTCAATAATATTAGTGAGAATATCATAAAAGATTTTGTCTATCGTTAAAATTCTGGATTCAAGTAAATTAGATATCCAAAATATATACTA
Source organism: Vicia villosa (assembly GCF_029867415.1). Lineage (NCBI taxonomy): Eukaryota > Viridiplantae > Streptophyta > Magnoliopsida > Fabales > Fabaceae > Vicia > Vicia villosa. Next base: position 312,835 of record NW_026705890.1, on the reverse strand, counting down.
AGGTATTTTTTATTTTCTTTTGTTTTTTCACCATCGATTTAGTCCTGTTCAGAGTCAATTCTAATATTTAGTGGTTTCAGTCAATTCTAAATCACAATTGCGAGAGATCGAACTCTAATTCTCTATAACAAATCCAGCATCAATCACCCGTGACCTTCATTTAAGATCAAAATCGGATCCTTGTTTTTACCATTTAGCAACTCCATAATGACCTCGTGATTTCCAGGCTAACCGTTACTCTCTGTGTTATTGCAATAATTGGAAAAAGAAACAAGTAGGGTCTTTTAATAGTTGAGCAGCCCATGCTTTCATTTTTTATAATCATGTGGAACACGGGGGGTTGGATGCAATTACCAAACTCATGCAACACCTATCTCTCTCACGTATATTATAGTTGCATGTTTTTGTCAGGACATATGTGAGACACATACAATTATTAATTTTACGTACTAAACTATATTTTATACGTATGAAAAATCTGTTTGAGGGATCAGGATATCTTCAACACCTTTTATTTTATATAATTAATATTTTAGATGTATAATTGAGCTATTTCAAAGTATATGCAATCAAACTCTTTTTCTTTCTTTGGGTTAATATATTTTTAAGTATTATTATTTTTAAACTAAACGACAATTTATAGGTATGAAAAATCTGTTTGAGGGATCATCAAATCAAATCTTTGTCACTTTTTATTATATTTAATTAATATTTTAGATGTATAATTGCGCTGTTTCAAATTTTAAAATAACAATAATTATTTTTTTAATTATATCATTTGATTATTTATATTAATCAAGTGGTCGATAAATCTCAAAAAAAGATTCACTTAATTATAAATTTAAAATATGACAAAAATTAAGCATAAAATATTTGTTGATAAAAGTATTATAATACATAATAATAATAATAATAATAATAATAATAATAATAATAATAATAATAATAATAATAATAATAATAATAATCATAATAATAATAATACTTTAATTAATAAAAATAATACTCCCATTTTTTTTGTTTATACAATACTTTGATTTAAACAAACCAATCATCTACACTAGTTAAATTTAAAACGAAAAATAACCATTTAAAATGTTTTTAAAATGACTTGACTATCATCTCAGATAACTATAAACTCAGTTAGATTACATGAATAAGAGTTGGTGGTCTTTGATTAAATTATATAATTGATAATTGACTTGAATAAAATTGCATAAGTATTAAGTCTGGTTGAATCGAATGATCCAATTTTTAAAATGTTTTAAAATTATCATAACATTTAAAAAATATCAAAATATCATAGTCTAATTCGACTTTTACATATTTATTAAACATTTTTTAACAGAGATGAAGATCGGAATAATAAGATTTATAATTTTTTATTATTTTATAACTTTAAAGTTTTAAAATTTATTTTCTATTTTGAAATTTTGTTAGATTTCTTAAAATTAATTATAAATGACATTGTTTTAATTTTTTTTAAAGAAAAAACACGAATCTCCCTATTTTACAAAAATTTATGATTCATTGATTTTTTCTTTTAACCGATTTGTGTTAATTTCTACTGATTTGAACTTGGTTACAATAATAATTGATGATAGATCAAACAGTCATTTCATACAAGTTATCTTTTGTATCCTGGCAGTTTGACCGATTCTATGAATCTACCCATATTAGTTTCTATCCATAATAATTTAAACGACAATAACATTTGTGTGTAGCTTAGTGATGAAGGCTTGAATCATGTGTTTCTTTCAAAATCTTAGATTCGAATTTTGTTATGTATAAATTGCTTATAAAATAAATAAAAAAATCACAATAACATTATTACTACTTCATTTTCAAATTAGAATAACAATATGATATACATTCCCTACCCTAAATATCTTCTTGGGAAACCACCGCACCAAACATACTCCCCCACTAGTAATGTTGAAACCGGGACAACTCTCATGCACTCCTTATAATAATTTAAATTTTATAATTTAAAGAGATTGTGATTCTTATCCTATCAAATATTTTAAAAGCTCCATGCTTCATGATTTATAGTGTCCAGATACTTATTTCAGACATGCAGATATGATAACATTTTCTAAAATTTCAGATATTTTATAGCTTATATGTGTTAAAAACAAAATTTATAAAATTATTGTTTTGTTCACAAATGATTGTTTCGATTTCTTTTTTTCGGATCAAGAGAACAACAAGCGTTACCATTAAAAAAACCATTCTTACTATCTACGAGGCAACCTCCTATTACACAATCAACTTACACAAGTTAGAATTCTACTATAGTAGAAATGTGGATCAATTTATGAAGGCTCGGATAGTTAGTATTGTGGGGCTTGAGATAATTCAAAGTACAAATAAATGATATTGGTTGAATATAAATTTTTTTAAGAAGTCTTGCATTGCCCAACACAATAAAATAAAACAAGAATGAGTTTAATATATATATATTTATATAAGGGTTAAATATACAAACCCCCTTTAAAGTTAGCGAGATTTGATTTTAGTCCTTAGTAAAGTTTTTTTTTATCACCCCCTAACTTGGGTAGATTCCATGTGAAAACACCCCCAGCTACCACTTGTTCAGTCAGATTTTATTTAATTAAATGAAAATGTATATGTGAAATTAGGAATTGTAATATGTGGCATGGATTGTAAAAATGAGATGACACGTTGGCAACATAGGTTAAATTCATTCATTTTTATCCCCTTGTAAAAATTAGGGTTAGTTTTTCAGAATCCATTGTTAGTAAGGAACGAAGTGGACGACGGCAGCTGTTGCAAGTGGACGACGTCTCTGTGTAAGGGATGACGGCGCAACGAAGGCAACGACGGCAACGATGTCTGAGGTAAGTGAAAATTAAGTTCTTCTTCTTTTTCGTGAATGACTTCATCTTCTTCATCACCGCCATCTTCTTCGCTTTTCTTCTATTAGGGTTTTTTTGATTTGAATGTTTAAACGTGGGATATGCAACACTTTAACATGACTTTTCACCATGGGGGTGAGTTTATTAGGTTAAACAATGATGAGATAATTTATAGAGGGGGTTGATTCAACTGTGTCTGGGTTACACATAGAAAATTGGACAATGGACAATGTTGAGAAGTTAGTGAATACGTGGGGGTACAAGAAAGGGAGCTATAGGGTACGGAAAAGATTTTGGAAATACAAGAGGGTTTTTTTTCGATTAGAAATGATGATTGCTGCTATAATTTTGCTTCATATTTTTGTGCAATAGGTATTGATGGAGACTTATTACTGTTTAAGAAGCCAATTACAGGTCCAGGTTCAGTTGACCAACCAATTACAATAACAGAGCCTGCAAAAACATCAAGTGCTCATGACTCTAACTTGGGAGTGTCCAGTAGGTCTTTGAAGAAATGGAAGAACAGATCAGGAATTGATTAAGTAGTGCTCATGTGTTTTATTTTGTGTAATTGTCAGAAACTTCTTGTTTTGTGTTTTTGTAACTTATTTGTGGCAACCTCTTATTTTGTGAAGACCTATAACATGTAATGGCATCTCTATGTAATGGTATCTTATGTCTTTCACTTGATTATGTTGGAACAGACCTATAACATGTAGTGGAATGGTATCTTATGTAACAGACCTATAATATTTAGTGAAATGTTATCTTTGTTTCCTCCATTTGATGTTGTTTGAACTTATATAGCTGCATAATCCAATAATTTCAGTTGAATATGAAGAAATTTAAATAATAGACTTTCTATTGAACCAAAACAAGAAATACTTTCCATTCAAAATGATCAAGCAAGATACACTTTCTCTTAATCTAAATTACACAAACCGATTCAAGTACAAACAAGATACACCTAAATTACACAAACTGATTCAAGTACACACAAGATACAATTCCTTAACCTAAATTACATATACTTATAAATTAGTGAAAAAAACATCCAAGATATAGCAAGTGCAACCATCATGTTATAACTCCTCTTCTTCTCCATTACAAGTTTTTTCTTCAATCTCATTGTCTTCTCATAACTTGTGTGTACTCCCCAATTATCATTAACGATCTCCTTCAAAATTTCCTTCAGAACATCTTTCGTCATTTTAGAGCATCTGCATTGAATCAACTCAGTCCTCTTGAATTCACCCAGCTCATCATCCCACAAGAACATACCACATCCATTATGCATAAATTGTTATCACATAAATTTGAATAAAACAAATGAAGAAATAACTACAAAAAATAAGTTGATACAAACACTTACCAAGGAGTTTCTGCATTTCCAGAATTTTTGTTTAGGGTTATCAATGGTGTTTGATACCCACATCTTCATTGCCTCGTTACAACCACAAGTGGGCAGAAATCGTCCAATTGAGTTTCCAAAAGATGATGATTTGCTATCCATGATGATGATTTGCATTTATGTGTTAAAACTAGGCGACAAAAAGGGTAGGTAGCGAAGGGGGACGATGAGGTACGGGCGAAGGAAAGGGAAAGGGAAAGAGGAACCCTAAAAATGGAGGCTTTAACGTGATGAGGTTATGTCTCAACAAGGATCCACGTTGGAAATGCCATGGTGTTCAAATTTGGAACAAATATTCCACATTGGAAAATAAGGGAGAATCTTGGAGGAATCTGGATGCACAAATGGCAAATAGGGTGTCTGATGAAGGAATCTACATAAGTTAAGGGGGGATCAAAAAACAATTACAGGGGATAAAACCTAATCTCGCTATATTTAACCCTTTATATAATAGATCTAAACATAAATGGTTATTTATTCTCAAAGAATATGTTTGAAAAATAAAACATTTAAACATTAAAATAATATTCTTGCTCAATCAATGATCACACGTAAATAAGTAAAAAATGTCATCTCTATTCTTAACTTCAATACAGATAAGTTTAAATAATTCCTTTCAATTTCAAATAAACTCAACTAATTTTCTTACTTTCAACTCTTTTCGCTCAACTTATTTTTTCTTGTATCACAACAATTATTTAACTACACAATTATTTCCTACCATGCTGAGACAAAGATTTTAATCTTTCCCTCTTCGGATAGAAGAAATTTAAATAGAGGCAGTTGTTGTACGCCAAATTTTGATCCTGAGATCCCACCTCATTTTGCATTAAGCATCAAAAGTGTCATCATCATCACCATCATTATCATCATTGTCATTAGTCATTCATGCATCATTTACTAACCAAAACTATACAAAAAGATTGTGTTTGCTTGTTGCTTGTTTCCTAAAGTAGGTGACTAATCAAAAGGCTCAAGCAAATTAGGGTTTTGAGACTCACAAAGGAACTCAAGCATTCTCATATTCTCAAGTAATTTTCCTCATCAATATTCAAGCCCAAGTATGGTTCAATTCAAGATCAACAACTTTCAAATTCATCTGGTACACAATTAGGGGTTTTGACCTAATTCTCTAGGAAGTTGGCTTTTGGTCAAAGCATGGTTCCATGGATCTAATCATGATTCAAGGATCTCCAATTCCCCATTATAATTCACCTATAACATTCATTTGGTTGGAAGAGCTTGATTCCATTGATGCTTAGAAGAAATCAATTCATCTAGAAAAAATCAACTATTCAAGAACACCTTTGACTTTTGAGGAATTTGGTCAAACATGGACTTTTGAAGATTGAAATCATGAATGTATGATTATTGAAGTCATTTTATCAATAAAAATCAAGAAAATCAAGAAAATCAATCAAGAATCAAAAGGTCAACAATTAGAGTTTTGACTTTTGCATGAAGAAATACATGTTTTTTACTCAACTTTCAAAGGCCATAACCTCTTCATTACCTGGCCAAATTTTTTGCTCCAAAGCTCATTTTGAAGAAAAAGTCAAGATCTACAACTTTTTCAATATGAACAACATTTCAAAGATGATTTTTTCTTAAGTTATGAAGCTTTAAAGTTGACTACTTTTTTAACACTTAGAAAAATTCTTGAAAAGGCATATTTTTCCCTTGAAAGTAACCATCTTTGAGGCCACTTTTCATCAAGAGTCCTTGAGAATTTGAGAAAACACCAAACATTAAACTTTTAGAGGATGGTTAGGGATTTCCAAAAAGCACTAGACTCTTCCATAGCATTTTTGAGCTAGGAGATTCGAAGGGATGAAGATGGTGGTCCATTCTTGAATTACAAGTCCATTTCCATGAAGAAACAAGTTGCAAACTCATTCAAATCTGCAAGATCTTTGGGTTACATGTCCAATTACTTATAAATCTCCCTTTAATCAGAAGATTACACAAACTTTTGAGCCATTGTTCAAGTGTTTTGACCAATATCCATTGAATCATATCATTTCAAGACTAAAGCCACCATTGCCATTTTAGGAAATAAGCTTTAATCACACAAAGTTAGTCTTGAGCCTCTACAATGTTTGCTCTGCACTAAAAGCATTCCAAAACCAACAAGCAACCGCCTAATCTGCAGAAGAGCCACCCTAAGTCATTTATGTGTCAAACAACCTTTCAAACACCTTCCATACAAGTCATAGAAGTTATAGCAACATTCACATTGCATCTGTAACAACTTGATCATCATCCTCCATTTTCACTTTTTCCATTTGCAAGTGGATTCGAGTAGAGAAATCCAGAGCAAAACAAGGTGAAGTGAGCATTCAAATAGCTTCACCAAGGTCCAAGGAACCTGTCCAAATTATCCATTTACTCTGGGAAGTCCATTAAAACACACTTCAATCTCCACTGGCAGATGTAACTTTTTAAAACTTGAACTCTATCATTTAGGTATCATTTTCAGTAAAACTCGATTCTATCTTGTTTAGAATCATGTGAGGGTCAAAATCCTTCTGCTTGTGTTTATTTATACTTTGTATATACAATTTAATTTTGTTTGGAAAAATTAGGGTTCATATAGTTTTCTGAGAATGGGCTACACTTCAGATAAATTAATGAATGATACATGGTTAGAATCGTGATTAAATTCTAAGCAACTTTCATGTTTACACCTTCTAAAATGATTGAGTTTTGAGCATGATGCATTTATAAAAAATCATGAGCTAGAGGTTGAAGATGAAGATCAATCTGGCTTTAGAACATGTTTTTTATTATACATTATTATGTGTATTTGGTTAATAGTTAAAGCGCGTTGGCTCAATGGTTAAGTTTTGAGCTGCTAATCATAGTGGTGTGGGTTCAAGACCTACCAAGTGCATTTTTATCACTATTTTTATTGTTTTTCCTTACAACTTTGATTAATAATTTAACCAATCAAATCAACTCATTTTTGTCTAATTTTTTGTACACACCTTGTTTATGTGACATATTTTTAGGCCATATCTTAAAATCCCAAAAAATATTTTTATTTGATCATGTTTTAATCAATTCAAAAATGATACCTTTTAAGCTTCTTTGAAGGTCTTCAATTTAAATCTTTTCAAATGATCTTCACTAAGTAACTTGTTGATACTTTTGTGAATTAATTAGAATTAGGGTAAGCTTACCTTTGAAGAGATTAACATGCTCCATTAGTTAATTAACCTAGGGTTTTGTTTTAATTAACTTTTAAATGATTAGGTTTGGGTGTACATGACTAAAACCCTAAAACCCTAATCTTTGATCTTTTTAATCTTTAGATCTTTTAATCAATACCATGTTGATATTAACTTGTTGCTATAATGTCTCCTTGTTTATACACTTGTACATATACTTGTTGGTTTACATCTTTGTACATTTATACTTTGGTTATTTTATTATACTTGTATATATATACATTTTTGAACTAACTCCACATGCATGAGATATTTATCAATCCATCATCACATCATATTCATACATATATGAAATGATTTTAAGGTATGTCCTCCCTTTTATGCATAACTTTTACACTTGAGTTTATACGTTGATATTTTGTTTATCTTAAACTCACCCTTGATTGTATTCATGATACACATGTTATATCACACACACCACTTGAGATATTCACCATGAATGATTGCTTAAGATGTTGCCTAAAAATCCAAAGGAATATGAATGGTATTGACTAAAATTGTCAAGGTACCCACTCTCTTTTCCAAATCTTTTTACTTTGTGCTTAATATTGTTAAAGCTTAGCACTTTATCCCTGTTTTAAAAATGGTTTTGTATTGTTAAATCTCAACCTTTTTAAACTCAACCTTTGGTTTTGTATTGTTAAATCTCAACCAACCTCTTTTAAAATCAACCCTTGCCTTGTATTTTTAAAACTTGGCTCTTTTTATTAAAATTGTTAAGTATTGTTAATGCTTAACATTCTAAGAACCCATTGTGTATTGTTAAGGCTCTACACCCTAAAATATTTTTCCACTTGGCTCCTTATTTTCGTTTTAAGGGGAACTACAAAAGCTCTGATTTCCCTATTGTTAAAGGGGTATGTAGGCCTAAGATGCGATTTCTTACTGAGCACACTTTTAAAATCTTCTTTTCTCATCCACCCACTCTATTTAAACACAAAAACAGTTTATAATAATAACAATAATGATATATATATATATATATATATATATATATATATATATATATATATATTTCAAAGAGGTTCCTATGGAGTACCGTAGATGTTATGGGTGCTAATACCTTCCTCTTGCATAACCAACCCCCGAACTAAAGGTCTCTGATAAGTTTATTAGTTTTGATTTTAAAAATTTTGGTGTGTTTTATTTCGCTCTTTTTCCCATTTTCTTTGGAAACAATAAAACGCAGTGGCGACTCTACTAAATATGTGTTAGCTAAGTCAATTAATGGCTTAGTTTCTATTTTTCACCACTACATGTGTGTGTAGCAAAAACCTGTTGTATAACTGTATTTTTTGGTGTTATTCGTCATCCTTCAATATCATGGTATTGGTTTATTTATACCCATTCATGAGTCCTTAACTAGTCGAGCCAAGTCTCCCTAGATTATAGTAACCATTCTTAAGCATGGGCGTTTGGTTATATGAATTTCAGGAGGTGTGGTTAACTACCATGACTTCCTAAGTAACCTATATTGACCAAATATACGCTCTTTACTCGATCGGAGATTACAAACAAAAAAATTGGAGACTCAGGCGATACATATGGCCAAGGGGGGACTTAGTTGAGTCCCTCAAGCAAGACTTAGTTAAGTCCCTCAAGTGAGAGTTAGTTGAGTCCTTCTGAAAAGAGTTAGTTGAGTTTCTCAAGATAGATTTAGTTGAGTCCCTCAGATGATACTTAGTTGAGTCCCTTAGGAAACTTTATAAGTCTCAGTGTGATGCGTGTCAGTCAAAGCCTCTAAGTGTCTACTAGAGGGAAAGCGTGTGTGGCATTTAATGTTAACAATGATGATTTACCCTAGGGACACCCAATTGGCCTTTTTCCATTTGGACGTAATAAAATGCGTGAAACCTTCACATATGATTTGAGACCTAAAGACCTCTAATAACCCCTTATTTCCCTCCCTATTTAAGAAGACGAGAAATAGATTTTTCCTTCTTCATAAACTTTCTTGTCTAAGGTTCACAAATCATTTCTCCTACCGTGGATACTCTTTCCCTCTTCACGAGCTCGATTTCATGTTCTATGCATGTACTTCTCCCTTTTTCCCTTTTAATTATGGCGATTATAAGGGATTTATAAGAGGATAGCAACCTGGTTAAACCTTTTACTCGTGATAAGCGTATATCCTAGTGGAACTATTGTTATAGAAATGCTAGTTGTCTTAATGAGACTATTGATTGTAGATTACTTGAACTAGGCATGTTAGAAAGTTGCGAGAGTTCTCTTAATTTTGAGAGCGATAGCAATGGTGGTAGTGATAGTGACTCCGCTTTTCCTTCTATTTTCCTAAATATGTGAGGGAAGTTGGCTTCGCCTACACCGTTGATGACGACATAGCCTCCCTTCGTTAGCATCTTACTTTTTCTTCTTTTGATGATGAAAAATAGGTTGTTATAGAGGCGTGATGTCATGAGGAGGGGGCACATATGGCCTCTTCTAGTGCCTCTTCTACTTCCTCCTTTTACATTATTTTCCTACCATCTATGAGATTGTGGTTCACCTTCATTCTTTTTTCCTTTGCTACAAAGTTTCCTATGGCGCTCAATGTGGCTCTATGCCAGATCACGCATAATGGTTGAAATCTGATCATAGCCTTCGAGATCATATGTTAACGGTTAGGGATTGACCTAATCATCATAATATTCTTCTCCTTTTATTGTAATAAGGCTCATGTGTCTTAGGGTTGGGTAACTCTGGCCGACTTTCTTGGGAGAGCTTTATTTTAATCTCACCTCAACCACATTAAAGGTTGAAGGGAGAAGTTTGTGCAAATAAGGGGGAAAGATATCTCCTTGTTAATCACTATTGGGGCGAATGGTGTCCCAAGGCTTCCCCTCACCTAAACTGAGAACCTCGCGAAGATCAACATGTACGACTATGATTGCATTACTGATTATGAGGCAAAAAATGGTGTGTATTTTTTATAGTTTAAGGTTATGGAATCTCCCCTCCTAAAATGATGTCATCCTTTATTATAGTTGAGATAAATTTTACTAATGTTTTCCCTTTATTTCATAAAAAATTTCTAAAATATCGATGAAGAGATGTGGGAGCGTCTCGCCAAACAGAAAGCTCAACGTGCAGGCCCAAAGAACCCATGGAATCTCTTTAAAGGCGTCATCCATAGAGGTTTAAGCATCGACCTAAGGGCAAGCTCTCAACAAGGCCTCCAACCTCGAAGGTCCAAAGGTGGAAGTTTCAATCCTCCTTTAAGAGCAAGGCGGCTCAAGTGACTGCTATGGGCGACCCAACATCTCCTTTGAAAAAGTCCACACCAACTAACAACTAATTATGGTGTGATGACACCTTTGATTCCACTAAGTTCACGGGCGCTCGCCTCTATTTTTCTAAAGATTTTCCAATAGACTACAAGGAAATCTCCGACCATCCTTCCCCGATGTGGTCCAACCTTAAGAAGTTCAATCTATTAAGGGTTATCCAAATGGAGCAAATTGATAGGAAGGAGCACACCAAGGCAGATAAGGACTAGAAAGCAAAGCTCTCCAAGTACAAAGGAGATTTGACTAAAAGGAAAACTCTAATTGAGACTTTGCAAGCCGAGAAAGTGATCCTATCAGGAAAACTACATAAGGAAGATTCAAAATCCAAGGAGTTTGCCACCAAAGAGCAAGAGTTGCAGGAATTGTAACACCCCAACTTTAGTTATTTATTTTTAATTGAATTTATATCAATTTATTTTAACTATTTGATTGATATATATGTTTTATTAGAATTAATGTTATTTAATTATAATTAGTTTATATTAAAAAAAATAGAATTATTAATTTAATTTTGACAATTGAGTTTATTAGAATAATTAGATAATTGTGTTACTTTAATTTAATTGAAGTTTTGAATTAAAATAAAATAGTAGAAATAGAATAGAAAATAGAATTAAGTGAGGGTGTGAAGAGTGTAACCCCCATTTGATTTTAATTAATTATTTTATAATGTGTTTTGTGAGTTATTTGATTATTATGGGATTATTTAGTATTTTTCCATTTTATTGAGAAATTAGTAGTAATAATATAATGAGATTATTAGCATTAGGTCTAACTTAGAGTTAGCAGTAGCATTTGGGAGGTGTTAGTTTAAGCCCATTAGTAATATTAAGAAGTTAGTAAGAATATCAAAACAAGAGAAAAATTTGAAAAAGAAAATTAGAAGTGTCATTTTGTGAAAGAAGGAAGAAGAGGAGAGAAAGTTAGGGAAAATCCCATTGGAGGCTTATAGTGTCTTCAATCCAAACCAAGTAAGGGTGGGATTCTTGCATTATAAGGGTTTGTATTATGATAGGTTATGGCGGGGATTTGATTCTATGATTTAATATCAATGTTTGTGTAACAATTGCAATTTTGATGTTGTTGATGAATGTTGAAATTGATGAATGTTGAAATTGATGAATGATTTGTTGAGTATTTGATGCAATTGGTGTGTGTTCTTGAATAACTATTTGATACTAATGTTAGACCTGAAAAATCATGATTTAAAATGAGGTTTTGATATGTGAGAATGGAGTTTTTGAGGTTGTATTGTGCTTTCATTGTTTGATTAATTGTCTAAATGTTTATTTTATTTATACTTGAATGACTGTGACTATTAGACTTAGAAAATGATCTATTACTCTTTTAAGGAGAGTGATCGGAAAAATAGCAAGTGTACTATTTTTGCCTATGTAGTAGTAATGGGAAAATCCCAAGTATCGAATCTCAAGGACTGCTTGACGATATAGAGTTTTATTAGTATTTCAATTAAACAAAAAGTTCAAAAGGGGTTTTGGTTGGTTTTGCAAATAAAGTAAATATACAGAATAATAGAACGATGAACAGAGATGAGTAGATTGCTAGGGACGGTGAATGATTCTTCATGCAACGAATTTCCTGTCTCAATGCAACAACATTCTTTTCATAGTTAATTACCGGTTCTTTAGAGTATCTAATCCTAAGGCCTTAGTGAAAAGATCTTTGACCTCACAACCTAATTACTATGTCCATAGATAATTACGGTTATGATCAAGCATTCCAATAGCAAGAATTTCCGGTTACAATATGATATCCCTAGTCCTAGGTGATATAGATACTATATGTTCTTAATCATGTCCACAAATAATATGCCGTCCAGCTACACTATTCATTCATATTCAGAATCCGTTTTTCCGACGGATAAAGCATTATTAACGGATGAAGAACAAATTAACAAATACGAAAAGTAAAATAGTTATTGCATCAATTGAATAAATTCATCACAATCAGAATCAGGGTCACCCCCCTAGCAATGGGGGGTTTAGCTACTCATAAAAATAACGGAAAACATAGTGTTAATTGTAGACATTATAGATAAATGAAGGAAATCCAATCTTCAAAGGCAAAAGCTCATAGAATTCTTCAATCCTTGCAGCAAATCTGAGTTCTCCAGCCTTTCACAGTGTATTTTCGCACCCAAAACTGTCCAACCCTTATCCAAACGCAATCTGGTTCTTTTATTACTGTCATTCTGGGCTTTTCAGCAAAACAGGCCCAAAAATCACGTGCACACGCGTGTGGGCACGCGTCTGGTGCTGTGACACGCGTCCTGGCAGGGGGGAAGTTTTCTTTGCAATTCTGGCAGCTGGGACGCGTGTGGGCACGCGTCTGGTAGTCTGGGACGCGTCTGGGCACGCGTTTGGGGGTCTGGGACGCGTCTGGGAACGCGTTTGCTCAGCAGACCTCAAAATTTCACTTCCACACGCGTTTGGGGACGCATTTGAGCAGCCAGATGTCCTTTTACAGGCTCCACACGCGTCTGGGGACGCGTTTGGCCAGACCATGTGCTTTTTCATCAGTTTCCTCACGTTTCACACTGATTTTCTCCACTTCATTCATCTGAGTCTGCAAACACTTAAAACACAACTAAAACGTAAAATGCGGAATAAAGAAATAAAACATAAAATAAAATACTTCAAAGACAACTAAAAATAACAGTAAAAACATGTGTAAAAACCACTGATCAGAGAGGAACAACAACATAGTTAGATATTAAGTGTTAGATTCCCAATAACATAAGGAAAGTTAGATACATTGAGAAGTTGTATACGGTTGGGTTCTGGCTAAGGAAAGACTTGATCGACTATATCCTTTATGGTCCACCTCTCTTACCTAGGAAGCCAACCATACAATATTCATTATACTAACTCAACTGATGGTATGGAGATAAGGATCATGCTTAGAAGAAATGAAGAAATACAATAAGACATTTGATGTATTTGCCACTCAATCTAAGTATCTAGATAATAAGTATAACCTAAAAGATTGATACGATAATTCCCGAGCATTAAATTAATACTTATGGTTGAGAGTTGCCACAAGATGATTGGGTGATCATATATACTTGCATTGAGGAATATGAAAGTCCACTGCCGTGTAGTATGAGACGTATGAGGTTAATTGGTCGCCTACAATCCCGAATGGGATTCTTATTTGTGCATGCTAGGCAAGAGGAGGTTCTTGGCCTGATTTCTCAGGCATGATCGAATTATAACACCTGGAATCTACGTGAAGTTAGGTGGCATAGCTCTTGGTAATTAGGAATATGTTGGTGGCGTGTGGTCTTGTGATATATGATCTTGGTAAATGGGATACACGTCCTTGATAGTGTTTAGTGGCCTGAGTGAGCATATAGTTTAGGGATGAATTAGAATAAACATACATTGAGTAGAGAAAATAGGGGATAAGGATACGTTTGTTTGATTGGTTGTGTTTGTCATTAATATTAGAATTTTACACCTCATTTCCACTTTTAAACTTGTACGTAAATCTTAGCCCTGTGTCTTTCTTGTCTTGGATTTTTGGATTGATCTATCACGATTAGACGGCGAGCTCGACTTCTTCTTACATCCCGGAAGTTCAGGAGGGAAGGCTATGGCGTGACGTGGAGATCGATTTCAATGACGTCAATATTAGAGGTTGTTAGGATTTTGTCAAACGCCGATCACATCTTACTATTACTTAATATTATCCACAGTTAGTATAAGTGTCAATTCTGTTGGATTTAGGAGGTCCTTTGTATTATGCTTTCATTTGGTTTTTTTTATGTAATTTTCCATTTAGGTTTTATCTACCCGGAAGTGCCACTGGTCTTAGATGCGTCTAAACTCTATGTAAAATATGTTGGAAGCATATATATGTGAAACAATATGTTTTTATTTGTCCAGTCTTATTATTTAAAAGTTTCAAAATTTCTATATATTTTTATAAAAGTTTATAGGTCTTAAGAAGAATTTCACTAATGGGACATAGGCCGTCTCAGGTAGAGTTTTGTGAGATTGTGAAATTGTAAAAATTGGTAAAAGAGGCTGAAGTTGAGAAAAACACAAGAAGAGGGGTCGAATTGTGTAGCTTTTTCTTTCTTTTCTGAAACTCTCTTATCAAATCCTGAACCAAAAATTTAGAATCTGATTCAGGGTAAGTTGTTTTTAGTGTGTCATACCCCAAAATTTGCCCACACATTTTGAGATAATTTATTTCAAGATCTTCTTAAGCTCACAAGTTTATTGGTGGCTCAAGACTACACATGAATTGGGCACACTTGCTTTTCTCCTAAACAAGGACCTCTGAGTTAGGGTTTCGTTTCTCATTAAGGATATGCAACTTCTAAGATCTCAAGTGGACTTCTTGGCTGTAACGCCCGTAAATATGTTTTTCTAATTAATTGTGATGTTTGCTACATTTTCCTAAATTTTACCGTTTTTGAGTCGTGTTAGTCCGTAAATATTAATTATGTTAATATTTTACTTATTACTTTCCATGTGTGTAATTATTATGTTTTGGTGTTAATTGGTTAGAATTAATGTTTAGTAACATTTGGGCCAAAATTGGAATTTATGAGAGTTGAGTGGGTGAAAATGAGAAGTAGAGAAATAGAAAGAGTTATAGAGAGGTAAAATATATGATGTCTTAGAATAGAAGAGAAAAAGAGATATTTTAGAGAGAAAAGAGAGAAAACTTGTGAAGAGATGAGAAAGAAGAGAAAAACAAGGAGAAGAAGAGAATTGTAGAAATCCAAACCAAGATAGAACCAAGAATCTAACCAAAGTTGGCTGTTTATGTTGCATGATCACACTTTTATGTTGTGTTTGTGATATGTGGATGTTTAAAATGATGTATATGTGTTAGAGTAAGGTTTATAAGAGTCTGGGTGTTGAAAATGGTGATTTTTAGGTTTCTACGAAGCTTAGGTCGACCTACACAGAGGTTTGCATCGACCTGTGCAACCTAAAAGGCAAAAATCTGGGTTTTCTGCTGAATGCGTCGACCTATTGGGTCAGCGTGCGCATACCCGAGGGTGGCAAGAGTTCAATGCGTCGACCTATGATTCCATGCGTCGACCTACTGCTTTTTCCAATTTTTGACAGATTTTGTAACGATCATAACTTTTGATCCGTAACTCCGTTTTTGACGTCGTTTGAAGCGTTATGAAGCTTATTGAGTATACTTTATGATAAAGAGGAGTGTGTTGGTGGTTGGATGATTTTTCATAAATGTATTTTGTGAAATGATATTTGCTAATCAAGTATGTTTTGACGGTATATGTGTGCTGTGTGAATATGAACGCCTGAGTCTCAATTTTGGTGATGTATCCGTGTGGATTAATATAACCGGTGTGATGTGGATATGTGACCGAGTTATATTATTGTTGTTGTTGTTATGTAATCGAGTCGTTTGTATGCACAGCATGACATTTCATTACGTTAATGGCGGAATGCTATTAACAGGTGGCCTGAATTGGCAATTATTACCAGTGGGAGCTTAATGCTCGGTAAAAAGGTGTATTTGCCCGAGTGGCAAGAGGTCATTAGTGGGGGCTAAATGCTCGATGACGGTTAGTCGTAGCTTACTGCTCGACAAAGGTGTATTTTCCTGAGGGAAAGAAGTCCCAGCATAATGCTCGGCAAGGTGTATTTGTCATAATGACAAGGAGGAGTTTACTCCGGATTTGGTACCACATGCATATGCATAGTCGAGTCTCATTCATCACCATCTGTATTTACCATTATGTTCTCACTCATTTATCGCCTTACTTATATATTGATTGTGGCTGACTTAGTGGATTACTTTGTTGTATGATTCTTGATGATACTTGTTGGCATTACTATATTTATCATGCTTTTCATTATAAATTATATTCTAACCCTTCTGCCTTAATGTTACCTACTCGTGGGTAATGTGCAGGTGATCCACAAGTGTAGGTGCTCTTTTAGTAGTCGTCCGTTTTGGTGTCGTCCGCTCGTGATACGTAACACCTAGGGGGGATCGAACACTTATTTTGTAGATGATGCTTATAGGATCCTTTTGATGTATATTTGATCCTTTGGATGTATTCATATTATGTATTTTCGATACCCTCTCGTACGATGTATTTTGGAGGAATACGGTGGATATTATGATTATCGATATATATATATATATATATATATATATATATATATATGAATACTGTCAAGTGTTTATGAGAATCTTTCCTCTTTGATTATTTGTGTTACGCATCTTTTGCGAGTATGTTATGTTTGGTGATGAGGTTACTTAAGTGTAATACCCTAATTGTTTTTATGAATTTAATTTTTATACTCTGATATTTGTACCTATATGCTTGGGTAGAATTGGGGTGTTACATTGGCTTCCTATATTCTTCAAAGAATCCCCATACCAATTTTCAAGCCTTGATTCACAAGATTGTTCAGTCAATTGCTCAAAAGGTCAATAGTCGACTATGCTAGGTTAAAAGTCAACTATGGTCAACCTATAGTCAAAACTCCTGATTTTTGGTCAACATCAACATTTTGAAGTTACATTCATCATTTGATCAAGGGTTGATCATGATTCATCAGGAAAAGCTCCAAAAATCATCAAAAGATGAAGTTTCTAAATTAGGGTTTATGGGGGAAGTCAACTGAACTTTGACTGTGCATAAATCTCACATGGTTCATCATATATTGTCCAACCAAGTCTCATTCTCAATGAAATTCATTTCTCTACAACTTTGATGTTGGGCCCAAGACATAAAAATGTATCATTTGAGAGATATGAACCAAAACATTACAGGTCCTTCTATAAGTTCACAAAAAGCTGTTTTTTGTCAAATCAAATATCATCAAGATAAAATCTTCAAATACAAAGAAGGTTCCAAAGTGGCTTTTAGAGGACATCTTGAGCTTTCCAAAGAGTCCTAGAACACCTTCATAGGATAAATACTGAGTGAGTTATGACTGTCAGATGTTGGGAAAATTTGAGGAAAAGCATGAAACCCTAAGTGAAGAAGTTTGTATTTTCAAGTAATGGGACATTGGTGTTGGACCATCCACGTGATGTTAAGCTCATTAAAGGCCCAAAGATTATTTGATATTTATTTTATGGTTTTATTATATTTATTTTTGGATTTATTTACTTAAATTCAATTTAAATTAAATAAAATCAAAAAATAAATCAAATTAAATCACACAAAATGTTTCATTCATTGAATCAAGTCCAAGTTCATCTAATAAGGCCAATAAATCGTGAAAAGGTATGGAAATAGATTGAAGCCAAAAAAAGAAGGTTTCCATGCATAATTAAAAACAAATATTTTCCAATCAAATCTCATGCTCTCTCTCTAATATTTCTTACCTAAATTCATCTCATATATATATATATACACAACACTGCAGCCCCATGAGACAACAAATCCACAGCCTCCTAAACATGTTTGAGAAGCTACAATTATTCACAAACCTAGGGCACGAGAAAGAAAGAATTTCAGGAGGCTCCAAGGCCAACAAACCCTTCCATTACGTTCCTGAGGTATCAAAGAGCATGTTGGGATCATTTACCCTGCCTAAAGATGGCTGAAACATAACACATGATGATAACATTCTTCGTTCATTTTATTTTGTTCCCGCCGTTAATTAGTACAGGTTAGAATCATCAGGTTGGAGTTTTAAGGTCCGTAGCATGAGACGCCATAGTTAGGGCTCACGAAAGCTTGGCTTTCGTTTTCATAGTTACAATTGGATTCGGACCAAATAAACTACACCATTGAATTCTCCATGGTCTAAATATGCGATATGGGTTGTTAGTTTGAATTATTTGATCTTTTTTTGCAGGTTTTGAATTATCAATATACGCTACGAAAAGTTGTAGCAAAACTGTGGCAGAAACATGGCAAATCCGTAGCAAAAATCCATGCCCAATTGGTGAAGACGATGAACAGTATTAAAGACTTGTTGACCACCACGCGGGAGAATCTAATTGTCCGGTCAAAGCATATGTCTCCTCTCTTCACTCACGATTGGTCCATCCAAGAACCGGGGGTCCCACGTTTGACTGAGCATTGATTTGCACGCGTTTTCATTTTTATTTATTTCCATGCACTTGATTTACAGATGACGATCGTAGTGCAGGTGGTATGACAGAGTGGCCAGTAACGTGAAGGACCTGGGTTCGATCCCAGCATCCCACAATTTGTTTTCTCTCCCTTTTTTACCTTTTCCCTTCCTTTTTTGTCCTTTAGTTAACAAATTTCTTCCTTTTTTTTGCTTTTTTAACAAAATAAAAATCACTAAAATTAGTTTTTTTAAATCAAGCAACTAACCTTTTATTTTTCTCTTATAATTCACTTGGACAGATTTAAATTTTTGTTAGGTTGTATAATTAAATTTTTCACTTAAAACTCTTATAAAACACAAAAAATTTAGATTTATGAATTAATTAATTAATTTACCTTTTTTTAGGATTTAATTAATTTTTAGGCTTAATAATTAAAATCATTTAGATTTAATTAGACGTAAAATGATTTAATTGGTAGATTAATCCCTTTAATTAATTAGATTTAGGCTAATTTTCACAATTAGGTAATTAATTTAGATTGAGAATTTTTTTTTAATTACATCTTTTCCAAGCCTAACTCCTCCTGATTTTCTTCCCCGATCTAAATTTTCTGTGATTGTCGCATGCATGATTGCTTACTATTTTTTATTTTAAATTCTAGAGAATCTGTATAGGTTGCAAAGTTTTTGTTGTAATAGCTCTTAGGATTTATTCTTTCCGCAAATCCCCCATTTTGGATTATGTTCTCCCCTCCATGAAGCCCTGTAATAGTTAGGTTTTATTTCCGCTTTTATTTTCTGCATGTATGATTAACTGTTAGTAATTAGGTGTGTATGGCAAGATAACGAAATCAAACGCTAGCTAACCTAAACACAAGATTAAATACTCGAATCTAACACACTCGCACCCACTCACCTCTAGGGTACGCCCCTATTGGTTGCCTTACGAATAAATAGCGGTCGTGTCCCGCGAATATAGAGCTACCAATAGCAAATGTCCCTTGATTCAAAAATCATCAAAGATCATGGTCCCTCAATGTTGCCTACAAATGCATGATCTTGTCCCTCGATTGCCGCCTACGAAAAAGAGATGATTTGTCCCTTCGAATTTGCTAAAGATACCTCTACCATGTTGCCTTCAACGACCATAAATGACCCTTCGATGACCCGTATACATCCAATCGATAGGACTACCTACCCACAAATGGTATGGTTAGTCCTATCCCTTAAAAGAAAGTAGAAAGTATAGGAAAGACCAAACATAGGGTAAGTAGCTCTTAAATTGTTTGCACAACAAAAAAAATTGTTTTTCTCACCACTTGCTTTTTCCAAACAAATTTCAAAATACTTTGCATACATCCTTGAGGACCGACACAAGGATCAATGCGAGGTCTTGCCTTATTATTGGCATCTTTTCTCAAAACACACACACACCCGATGTTTTTTTCAAGCTTTTCAAACAAAACAAAACGAGCTAAGCAAACTAAGAGCCCGTAGATAACTACGGATGAAAAGGGTGCTAACACCTTCCCTTTTCATAACTTACCCCCCGAACTCAAACTCTTTTCTTAAAGGTCTTTCCTGTACTTTTATACCTTTCCTAATAATTGGACAAAATAAAAGCCGGTGGAGACTCTTTCTCACCGCAACATTGTTTGCGAAATATAAAGTCAGTTCTCCCACCGTATTACAGAACTGACGAATCTGCTGGGGATACTTAAAAAAGAGAGGTTACCTTAGAGTTTTAGCTCACTTATATTTTTGTAAATTGTTTGATTTGCTTGATTTATTTTTAAGGGTACTGCTTGGGAATGTTCTTGTGTGAAAGATTCTAACCCGAATCTCGAGATACCTTAGTATGTGGCAATTGATCAAGGAGACTGTACGGCTCGTCTCGATGTGGTTGATCTGGTGGCCACCGGTAGTGCGACGCTTTGGTTTGTTCTGATGGCCCTTGAACATGATCGAGGAGACATTAGGCTACCATGTAGTGTCATTAAGCACTAATTTTCCCTTAGAACCCTAGTTGAACCTGACTTTGGCCTATTAGAAAATAGCGAGATGGCTGGCTTTGAATTCTTGACCGAAGCTGGTTGATACTCGAAGCTACACTCATTTAGATCAATCTTTCAAGATGTTTCGGTCAGCCACCCGAGTGTTGACTGAGATAATGCTTTCGAGATAGATCAGTGATATGAGCTCCCTAGAACCCAGTTACTATTTTATGACAGGTTGAACCAACTAAACTTCAGTGGGGAGGGTACTTACCTGTGGACTTCATACAAATCTCTAAACCTAAGGACTCTTGTGTGACTTGTTTGTTATCTAACCATTTGGTTTTCTTGCAGTTTTTGTTTGTATGACTTACTAGGTCCATACAAGCTTATGCTTTTACATAACATGTTGACTAACCTTTTTCAAGGATCTTAGGGATTTATGGCGCATAATTCCCAGGTACTGTTATGGAATGACTATCAAGAGCCTAAGTTTCTATCAAGGGGCAAGAGGATTTATTTTCCTCTAGCCATATGCTTTTCAAACTCGAAAGTACAATAAAATTCTGTCAAGGGGCAAGAGGATTTATTTTCCTCTAGCCAGATGCCTTCAAACTCAAAGATACAGGTTCTATCAAGGGGAAAGAGGATTTATTTTCCTTTAGCCATATTCCTTTAAAATCAAAAGTATCGTATCCCGAATCAGAGGCTATGACCCACTGGATATGGTGAGCTTGATTCTTACAGAAGGATGTTCGAAGACGAAAGTCAAAGGTCTTCAGACTAAGCTGCAACCAAATTCAGTTCTAATGTTGCGAACTAGACAACGGGTTTCTCATCTTCTTCCTCAAATCCCTTAAGCTGGACATTTACAACTCTTGTGTGACTTCGTCGGAATCTTCTTCCTATAAGTAGTCTAAAGTGTTCTGCAGGTTCAGACACTAATGCTCGGTTAGTTTTCCACTCTGGGGAACTTAGCTATTCGATTGATGATTGTTAGCCATTCTGAGACAAGGTTCAAGACTTGATTAATGCACAGGCTGTCATCATTCATACCTGAAGGCCAATTTTGAAGTTCTCTTTTGACTCAACGGATCTTCTTAAGAAATAAGTCCATACGGAGAAGATCTCCTCAACGTTGGCAATTCATAATTCCACATGCATTTTCATGCGTAATCTTTCTTGTTTTTGCTCAATACTGTTTATATGCAATACTTGTTTGTTTTTTTAACTATAACAAAAATGCATTGTTATTGCTTGTCTTGAAAATTCATTCTCTCTCGCTCTAATATGTTTTTTTCTGATGCCAAACTCTCAGTGATAAAGCATGATAACTCCGAATGGAGAATGAAGAACACATAATACCAATAACCTCGATTGGTGTGCTTTCGTGTAAAACCCTGTTGATGATGTACATGCATTGTTTCGAATCCCTAAACACTGGAGATATAAGGATGTTATTCCCTAGTCAACCCCTTTGAGCCTTGAAGTAGGAGTTTTTTTTTCTCTATATGAAAAAACCCTCACATTTAATCCAGGGGCAGGGTAGTGTTTAGTTAACCTGATTGAGCGTTCAAAATTCATCAAGAGCTTGCATCTAAGGATACAACAATGGTTATCTTTCAAAAGTTTGAGGAAAGTGAATACCACAATGGTTATCCCTCCTCGCCAACCAAGAAATAAGGCATTCACAATCTTTCCAACGAATCGAAGACGTCTCAGGAGCATACGACTTGTTCAAAGAAGAAAAGTAAAAAAGAGAAAAGAAAGCCCGCTAAGTCAACGAACTTGAAAAAGTGACTTAGGCAAAAATTAGGTCATCCTGCTGGACTGCAAACCTGAAACTCAAAAGAAGTTGTCCAGGAAAAGTGAAAAACCTGAAATGAAAGGATTTCGAAACAAAAAGATCCTTAACAAAAGAACAAAGTCGTGTGACCAGACACCAAATACTAAAGGTAGAGTGACTACCACCTCATCGATTCCACAATCGTCTCAAACTCCCATTGAAGGATGAATGCTCACATCAAGTTAACTGAACTTAGGTTGGAGAACATCACGAAGGGGGTGGGCACCAATAAAATTTTGAGCCTAAAAAATCCTTTTTTATAAAAACTGTGAACCTGGCCATGTTACAACCCTCAAAAGTCCTAATTGAATCATGGTTAATTCAAAAGCATACTGTAACGAGAAATACGGTAAACTGAATCCTAGGAGTTTTGATAAAAGCTTGAGTTGGTATCACACCACCTTTCACAAAAAAATTGATGCTTTGACATCCTTTCAAAACAAATTTCTTTTTTAAACTTTAAGACAAACATGAACTTTGCATTAGAATCATATTTCTCATAATAAACATTCTTTGCATATGAACAAGTACTTGACATCAGGAAAGCTTCCATCATGAACTGCAGATGAAAAGTTTAATCCTCTCAAGGGACAAGTTGTCTTTAGAACTCCGTTGAGTTCAAGCGAGAATGTCTCAAATTCTGATCACTCTCAGGGGCACAAAAGCAGTTGGATACTCTGGTGAGTAATAGTTCAGTTAATCTGGGGCAATTAGGTCAAGATTTAAAGAATCTCTCAGAAGTGTTGAACAATCAGGAGAATTCACCCAAGCGTAGTCGAAACTACCGTCAACCTTGACCAATCTGGGGCATTATTCCTAAGTTCATAATACTGGGGCATGTTTCTTATGATAGCACAAATCTCAGAAAGCCCTCCCGGTAGACAAAGTTGCTTTAGAAGTGCACCAAAAAGCATAAATATTTCCTACGATTGACTCAGTTGGCTAAACGCCAATATATAATGAGTGCGTGACATGTTATTGTCTGATTCATCTGGGGCAGTCAAGTCAAGATTCAAAGAATATCTCAAAAGGCGCTGAACGACCAGAGGGGAAAGTTTATCACTTAGGGCATGTTGTATTAATCACAAATCTCAACAAAAGCCACTTAGTTACTAGTATCAAATGGTGACAGTATCACTCTCTCATCAAAAGTTCACAATAACTTCAAGCATCAGATATACCTGACTACCGATCCCAGGGGCAGATAAGCTCCCATATGGGAAGGTCCACATATGGTCAAGAAAATGTTTTCCAATAATAAGTGACGAAATACTTGAAGACATAGTGTAACACCCCATATTTTCTAATTTTAATTTAATCGGAAATTAAATTATTATTTAGAATTATTTGGTATTTTGTTGAATTATTGGAAAATTATGGATTAAGGGCCATTGGGCTAGAATGGTGAGATTAGTAGTATGGGGGTGCTAAGGGAGTAAGCCCATTACTAATTATTTTATGTTTTCATAAAATAAAAGAAATAAGGAAAATTGGGAAAAAGGAAAAAAGAACGTGAAAAGCAGAGCAGAGGAGATGAGAGATTGGAAAGCTGATACGTGAAAGAGGAACAAAAGAGGAAGAGGGCTAATCAAGATATTTGGCTAAGGTAAGGGGGGACTCTTCCGGTTAATATCTTTTATCATATTATAGATAATAGGACTGATTTAGATGCATTGTTTGTGTCAATTGGTTGTATGATGGATTGGGGTTTTGGGATGATTTTGAGGGGAATTGTATGATTTGATGAATTGTATGATTATAGGATTGTTATGATGATTAAACGATCCTCCTTGGATGTTATATTTGTGTTATAACATGTACGTGGCTGATATGGTGGTATTTGAGGTTCATAACATAACTTGGTTTGGTTTTGGGGATTTTGGGGTAAATCCCGTAATGCTGTCAAATGCGATGAAAGCTCTGACTTTTGCCAGTTCGCGCCGCGAAGGTAGGTGCGCGCCGCGAAGGCGTACTTGTTTTCTTGCATCGCGCCGCGTGCATAGGTTGGCGCCGCGAACGTGTTTGTATGCTTCAGGTTGCGCCGCGAACTCTGGTTGCGCCGCGTGCTGTAGCGATAACTGTTTTCTTGTAAAAAGTTAAAGATGTGTAACTTTCAAACCGTAAGTCCGTTTTAGACGCTGTTTTGGACGTTGTTCCTTAAATTGAATGTTCTACCATATGAAATGAATAAAACAATAACAACTTAATTTTATTTTAAAAAGTATCATTTTCTTCGAATGTGGTTTATTCTGGTTTTGCATAGCTGATGAGGTGCAATGGTTGTTGTGTGCATAATTGAATATGTGCAATGATGTATGTTGTGATAATGTGGTTGCTTCTGTTAATTGTGCAAATGGGTGTTGTTAATGGTAAATATGGTTATCATGTGTTTTGAGGAATGATGAGGTAAATACTTTGTCGTTGATGAATTGCTTCGTTGTACTTGGTACACGATTGTGAAGGGTGTTATCGTTGTTGCACTGTATAATGAATGATTTACCTGTTATGATGTTGTGGGTGTAATTGGTGTTTGTTATACATATATTGTTGATGTAAAATATGTATTTTATTGTGGTTGAGAAATAGCATAACTGTGTATGGCTATTGATTATTGTGGTGGTTGATGATTATGACATTTGGTTGATTTATGTGGGCGATAAGCATGTTATGGTTGATACATGCATTCATAATCATTATGTGGCTGATCCTTGACGATGGCGGATCAGTGGTAGCTAATTCCCATTGTGTGGAATTAGTGAGTGGGTGTTGCCGTATCCTTGACGATGGTGGATCGGTGAGTTGGGTTATCCCAGATTTTGGTACCACATGCATATAGTTGCATTTGCATTAGGTTACTTGTGTTATTATAACATGAATGGAAGATTGTCCAATGTTATAATATGTGATGATTGTGTAATGGTTATGATTTGTTTGGATGAATTATGGTGTTGCCTCTTGGTAATGTATTCTATTTGTGTTGTGTGTTGATGAGTACTTCCTGACAATCTGAATATAACGAAATTGGATGAATAATGTGACTATGATGTGTTATTGTTTATGATTCGATAACATTTGTTAATTGTGAGTGAGACTCACCCTTACTTTGATAATTTCAGATTGGCGAGTAGCGGCTTTTGGCTCGGTGAGGATTAGCTCATGAGTCAGTTTATTGGTATAGCGTCGGTGTCATGCTCTGATATTGTAACACTGGGGGAACGTTAGTTTAGAGTTTATGATGATACTCTATTTTGTTGTTATTGGAGTAATTTTGTGAGATATTGCATAGATGATGTTATGCTTATCTGTTGATTAATGTTCCGCTGTATAGAAACATGATTTTGTTAAATGGATGATTTTCCCCTAAGTGAAGCATGACAATTGATTTATGATAATTTGTTTTAAATTGAATTGTGGCACCCTTGTTTTCATGTTTTATTCTGAATTATTTTATTAATTTCCGCGGGGTTTAAAAGGGTGTTACAATAGTGGTATCAGAGCAGGTCGGTCCGTCCGGCCAATTGTTGAGTCAGTTGAGTTGCGCGACAGTTGTATGTTGTCGGCATTTTATTCCTTGGTACGCGACATGTGAGTGAATCACTGTCGGTACTTGGTTGTTTGTTGCAGGTGTTGGATTGAAACAAGTGGGGGAGAAGCTTCGCTTCTCGGTTATGTTTCAGTTGCAAGAAGATTGATTCAGTAGGCTGTTGTTGGCAACAGTGCGAGCGTTGTCGGAGTTTGTTGTTTTCCGAATTGAAGGTGACTTGGAATTAAGACTTCACTGGGAATTGAGTTGGAACATCTTGAAGGAATATGATTAGAGGTAATTGACAGTTATTGTAAGAGAAGGAAATTGGAAAGTTGCAATGTGTCAGCTCTGCTGGTGTGCTGCGAAGCTGTCAGTTGAGTAGCCTTACGACTCAGAAGAGGTTCAGCTGCAAGTTTGCGAAGAGGATTGATGTAGTAATGTTCCAGAAATTGCGCTTCGGCGATGGGAAGTGTTGCTCAAGTTATAATGATGTTTGGAATTAAAGAGATATGATAAGGGGCTGTTTGGAATGTGATAGAGTTGAAGAGAATGAGTTTTGGAGAGAGATTTTCGTAAGCAAAACGCAGGAAAATTGCTTAATAGCTGCGGAACTTCGAAAATTCATAACTGGAGTTTTGGACATCCGAATTGAGTTCCGTTTGAAGCGTCGGAAAGCTAACAAGATGAACTTTGTTATAAAAATGGTTGCAGCAGCTGTAACATAATTAATTGTGACAGGATGACGTTGGAAGGAGGCGAAGTTACGGTTACTCTTGCTCTTATAACTAGACTTGTTTATTGGTACTGCACGGGATGTCAGTGTCAGTGTTGAATGGATCGAAGGAATACTTGGAAGGTTTTTTGAGAAGTAATTTTAAGAATTGAATTTACCAATTGAGGAGTTTTGGATATATCGTATAGAGTGTCGCTGCATGATGTCAGTGTTGCATTTTCGGACAATGATTGGAAAATTCATATCTTGGGTTCCGAGTGTCGGATTATTGTGCCGTTTGAACCTACAAGGAGGAGGGATTGTGTTCTAATTTATGGAAGAGTTATAAATACGGTAGAGTGACCCTATGAGGAGAGGTTCTGAAGTCGGTTATAGAAGCGTGAAACTTGTTGAATAAGAATGCCTACTACCGCGATTGTTTGAAACGACGTGGAGTAGAACATGTTGTTGATGAATAAGTCGATGAGATGTTCGGTCACAAAGATGATTTGAATACCGATGGATTTTAGTGAATGAGTAAATTAGTAGTAAAGATGGGACAAACTTTAGAACCCTTGGAATCGTATTTGTGATGGCAAGGTAACGATAAGTATAAAAGAAGGATTGTAGGGAATTTCTAATATTGTTGACGTGAGGGAGACTTTGTTGAGATTCCGAGTGGGATGATAATTGGACGTGAAGGATGTAATAGAATTTGGATTAAAACCACGAGTTATGAATGTTGTGCTATTGTGTTGCGTAGGAAGTCTTTAAATATGTCGGTGCTAAGGATGAATGAGTTGGATTTAATTGGACAATTTAGAGACTTGAGTTGGTATGTGAAGGTGATCCTAATAGTGTTAGATTGAGTATGCTAGAAGATGACTAGTGGTATTCTTAACGAGATTAGAGAAAGTCAGAAAGATGATGTTGAGTTGATCGATAGGTTGACTTTGAATTACCAAGGTAAAGGCGGTGAATTCAGAATCGACGGGAATAATATAATGAGGTTGAGTGATTGGATTTGTGTAACTGATGTTTTGAGCTTCGGAAGAATATTCTAGAAGAAGGACACCGTAGTGGATTATTGAACTATGACAATGTTAATGAGTTTGGGTGCAAACTCGGAAATGGACACTATTATGTAGTAACGACGGTTTATGCTTAAATATGATTTTCAACTAATATTGACAAATTTAGGACTTGATCACCCTAAATCTCTTGTTGGTAGTATATGGAATCATATAGAAGAGATAAGCTTGTTTTGTTACCTTAATGGTTTAAGATGTGATGAATACTAAGCCGTGAGAATAATCACTCACTATGTTGTGTGAACTTATGAAGAAGTGAATATGAAAGAGTGCAACATGGTGGATGATGACTTAAGACGGGTAATCAGAGTCGCGCAGCGAAAGTGTGATGTGGAGTAGTGTTATGAGTACTACTCGCGGGAAGTAAGGAATTAATATGTCGGAAGCCTACATAGAGAATATGTATTGATCTATATGTTGGATTTAGAATCCAGTGGATGTAAGGATGTCGTGTCGAAGAATTATAACTCTTTTGAATAATTTCCGAGATGATGAATATGTCATTACGGTTGTACGTAGTTAACGAGTATGTATTCGGCGAAATTAAAACGAAGGATTGATAATATATGATGCTGTAATAATTTTGTGCTGTTATTGAGGTGATATTGTAAATTCCATATATAATGAGGAATTACACTCTGTGAAGGACGGAGTTGATTTGATTCTTAGTAGAGAGCGTGACTTAGTTGAGCTTTTTTTGTAAGCGATGGTATACTGAGGCTGATGAGTGTGTACTTGTTCTGATGGTTAGGATGTTTAAATAGAGGAAGTAAATCAGGAATTGGTTCGTTGGATGCGAGTAAGGATTGCTAAATGGTAGATTAGTACCATGAATGATGAAGAATGATTCTTGAAACGAATGAGTA
This sequence comes from Vicia villosa, assembly GCF_029867415.1. Classification (NCBI taxonomy): domain Eukaryota; kingdom Viridiplantae; phylum Streptophyta; class Magnoliopsida; order Fabales; family Fabaceae; genus Vicia; species Vicia villosa. Next base: position 283,939 of record NW_026705890.1, on the reverse strand, counting down.
AAGAGAGTCGGAATCGGGTAAAACTCAGAAATCTATTTGGTATAGATGATTGTGATGAGTAGTCAGAGTAGTGCGGAAAAAGCGGAATGTAACGTGTTGGATAATTACTGGTGTGATTTAAGAGGAGTCAGATAATTGGAATTCAATGGTATAGGAATATGAGTATTGAGTTTCTTGAAGGAAGCGGTTGGTGAAAAGTGTAAGTATTACCTTATCGCTCAGATGGAAAAGCGTGTCTAAGGTTGGTATGTTTGGTAGAAGGGATCCATTACTGTATTGTTGATCAAGTGTGATCATACTATAAATTGTGTAATTGTATTACTCGTTTGTTGAGCGTATTGTATAGGTTGTACCTCAATGTTCTGTTGTTGTTAACCTTTTTGGAGATAAAGCGAGTGGTATACTTTTGGATAGTCAAATGCGACGTGAGAACTGGGATTTGAATGTATGAAACATGTTTCCTGTTGGTTATGTCAGATGGATTTTTGGGGATTGACTGATGGTAATGTTAATTGAGAGCTGGAGACTCAGGTGAAGGACTCTTATACGAGCTGGTTACTTGAGGTATGTTTTCGAGGACGAAAACTCTTTTAGTGGGGGAGAGTTGTAACACCCCATATTTTCTAATTTTAATTTAATCGGAAATTAAATTATTATTTAGAATTATTTGGTATTTTGTTGAATTATTGGAAAATTGTGGATTAAGGGCCATTGGGCTAGAATGGTGAGATTAGTAGTATGGGGGTGCTAAGGGAGTAAGCCCATTACTAATTATTTTATGTTTTCATAAAATAAAGGAAATAAGGAAAATTGGGAAAAAGGAAAAAAGAACGTGAAAAGCAGAGCAGAGGAGATGAGAGATTGGAAAGCTGATACGTGAAAGAGGAACAAAAGAGGAAGAGGGCTAATCAAGATCTTTGGCTAAGGTAAGGGGGGACTCTTCCGGTTAATATCTTTTATCGTATTATAGATAATAGGACTGATTTAGATGCATTATTTGTGTCAATTGGTTGTATGATGGATTGGGGTTTTGGGATGATTTTGAGGGGAATTGTATGATTTGATGAATTGTATGATTTGATGAATTGTATGATTATAGGATTGTTATGATGATTAAATGATCCTCCTTGGATGTTATATTTGTGTTATAACATGTATGTGGCTGATATGGTGGTATTTGAGGTTCATAACATAAATTGGTTTGGTTTTGGGGATTTTGGGGTAAATCCCGTAATGCTGTCAAATGCGATGAAAGCTCTGACTTTTGCCAGTTCGCGCCGCGAAGGTAGGTGCGCGCCGCGAAGGCGTACTTGTTTTCTCGCATCGCGCCGCGTGCATAGGTTGGCGCCGCGAACGTGTTTGTATGCTTCAGGTCGCGCCGCGAACTCTGGTTGCGCCGCGTGCTGTAGCGATAACTATTTTCTTGTAAAAAGTTAAAGATGTGTAACTTTCAAACCGTAAGTCCGTTTTAGACGCTATTTTGGACGTTGTTCCTTAAATTGAATGTTCTACCATATGAAACGAATAAAACAATAACAACTTGATTTTATTTTAAAAAGTATCATTTTCTTCGAATGTGGTTTATTCTGGTTTTGCATAGCTGATGAGGTGCAATGGTTGTTGTGTGCATAATTGAATATGTGCAATGATGTATGTTGTGATAATGTGGTTGCTTCTGTTAATTGTGCAAATGGGTGTTGTTAATGGTAAATATGGTTATCATGTGTTTTGAGGAATGATGAGGTAAATACTTTGTCGTTGATGAGTTGCTTTGTTGTACTTGGTACACGATTGTGAGGGGTGTTATCGTTGTTGCATTGTATAATGAATGATTTACCTGTTATGATGTTGTGGGTGTAATTGGTGTTTGTTATACATATATTGTTGATGTAAAATATGTATTTTATTGTGGTTGAGAAATAGCATAACTGTGTATGGCTATTGATTATTGTGGTGGTTGATGATTATGACATTTGGTTGATTTATGTGGGCGATAAGCATGTTATGGTTGATACATGCATTCATAATCATTATGTGGCTGATCCTTGACGATGGCGGATCAGTGGTAGCTAATTCCCATTGTGTGGAATTAGTGAGTGGGTGTTGCCGTATCCTTGACGATGGTGGATCGGTGAGTTGGGTTATCCCAGATTTTGGTACCACATGCATATAGTTGCATTTGCATTAGGTTACTTGTGTTATTATAACATGAATGGAAGATTGTCCAATGTTATAATATGTGATGATTGTGTAATGGTTATGATTTGTTTGGATGAATTATGGTGTTGCCTCTTGGTAATGTATTCTATTTGTGTTGTGTGTTGATGAGTACTTCCTGACAATCTGAATATAACGAAATTGGATGAATAATGTGACTATGATGTGTTATTGTTTATGATTCGATAACATTTGTTAATTGTGAGTGAGACTCACCCTTACTTTGATAATTTTAGATTGGCGAGTAGCGGCTTTTGGCTCGGTGAGGATTAGCTCATGAGTCAGTTTATTGGTATAGCGTCGGTGTCATGCTCTGATATTGTAACACTGGGGGAACGTTAGTTTAGAGTTTATGATGATACTCTATTTTGTTGTTATTGGAGTAATTTTGTGAGATATTGCATAGATGATGTTATGCTTATCTGTTGATTAATGTTCCGCTGTATAGAAACATGATTTTGTTAAATGGATGATTTTCCCCTAAGTGAAGCATGACAATTGATTTGTGATAATTTGTTTTAAATTGAATTGTGGCACCCTTGTTTTCATGTTTTACTCTGAATTATTTTATTAATTTCCGCGGGGTTTAGAAGGGTGTTACACATAGGGGCATTGAAAATTGAAATCTCAGGGAATCTTCCCCATATAGTGGTTTTCACCAGGAGGTTATCTTTAAATGATCTCTTTCCCAACAGAGACTTGATTCCCCAATGGAGTATACGTCTCAAACACTACAAGTTCTCCGATACAATTCTCTTCTCCAGCATGGTTTATTCAAACTCACTATTCCCGGTAAGGTTGACACTCTTAGTTGAAACTTGGTCAGATAGTGCATCAGATGATTATTCATCTCTTTTATCCCCTGTCAAGGTACATCAAGATCAGATCCTTCAAGTTACTTTCATCCCCAGGCGACAATAAAAATCCTTGGCTGAGTATTCTTGAACATGAGGAAGGAATCCCCAACAAGGTCATTCTAAGATCAGGGTGAAGAAACATTGTCATCACCTCCTGCAGGGATTTATTTTCCCAATCGGAATTTGCTATATGGAGTCGTCAACATGCTCCAATTGCATGGTTACATTCATACATCATTCATAACATATCATAACAAATACATACATATAGCATTCTCATTTTGTTTTGAGAACATCATCACAGTATATTCCATGCATCATAACATTGCATGAAACTAATATGGTTTTTCAGGTTAATTCCCGAGCAGACGAATGTTATTAACAACTTATTCGTCATCAGATACAGTTAAGACGATGGTTCATTCTGATAAGCACTGTCCTTCCAGTTCCCATCCAGATTAACATTTCTCTCAAATATAATCAAAACGAAGGTTCATTCTGACGAACATTTTCCTTCAAGTTTCCCATCCTGCAAAACATTATTTTGTCAGTCTTTATTCGAAAAAGCCTTATTACCAGATACAGTCTAGCGTAAGACTTATTCTGTGGGTACATTTTTAGATATAGTCTAGTGTACGAATCATCCTGACCCCTCTTCCAATTACTCATCCAAAATATCACTCATTCAAAGGTAGTCTAATGTACGACTTACTCCTTCAGATATAGCCTAATATACGACTCGTTCTGATATAGTCAAATGTACGACTCCCATCTCCCGACATAATCTAATGTATGACTCGTTCTAATATTCATATAGTCTAATGTATGACTCCCTCCTTCAGATATAGTCTAGTGAACGAATTTTTATGATATACACGGATACAGTCTAGTGTACGACTTATTCCAATATTCTCATCATCCCTTCTGAGATAGCCTAATGTATGGCTCGCCTAATGTATGCCCCCTTATGAGATAGCCTAATGAATGGCTCGCCTAATGTATGACCTCTTCCGATATAGCCTAATGTATGGCTCATTCCAATATAGCCTAATGAATGGCTCGTCTAATGTATGACCTCTTCCGATATAGCCTAATGTATGGCTCATTCCAGTATAGCCTGATGGATGGCTCACTCCGATATATCCTAATGTATGGCTCATTTCAATATAGCCTGATGGATGGCTCACTCCGATATAGCCTAATGTATGGTTCACTCCGATATAACCTAATGTATGGCTCATTCCAATATAGCCTGATGGATGGTTCACTCCGATATAGCCTAATGTATGGCTCACTCCGATATAGCATGATGGATGGCTCACTCTGATATAGCCTGATGTATGGCTCATCACAATACAGCCCGATGGATGGCTGGCTCTTTCTATAGCCTAATGGATGACTCTTTCTAATACAGCCTAACAGATGGCTGACTCTTTCTATAGCCTAATGGATGGCTCACTCTGATATAGCCTAATGGATGGCACTCCCTAATATAGCCTAATGGACGACTCGTTCTAATACTCTTGAACATGTACATGGCCTAGTGTATGACTCATCCTGACACCCTTTAGTATACCTATCAGATACAATCCAGACAGAGATTCATTCCAACAACATTCTGTCAACACCTGGATGGCATCTTTAAGCCCATCTCTAAAAGAACTGCTTCCGGCACCGGCGAGTTCAAATTTTGTGGTACTCAAGTGTTCAATCATCTTCCACCTTCAGATCAAGATAGGCAAACAAGTCAATCTACCTCTTCAGGTTTAAGAAGATTGAACAGTTGCAGGTGTCATACCCCGAAATTTTCCCACACATTTTGAGATAACTTATTTCAAGATCTTCTCAAGCTCATAAGTTTATTGGTGGCTCAAGACTACACATGAATTAGGCACACTTGCTTTTCTCCTAAACAAGTTCCTATGAGTTAGGATTTCGTTTCTCATCAAGGATATGCAACTTCTAAGATCTCAAGTTGACTTCTTGGCTTCCTATATGCTTCAAAGAATCCTTATACCAATTTTCAAGCCTTGATTCACAAGATTGTTCAGTTAATTGCTCAAAAGATCAACAGTCGCCTATGCTAGGTATAATGTCAACTATGGTCAACCTACAATCAAAACTCCAGATTTTTGGTTAACATCAACATATTGAAGTTAAATTCATCATTTGATCAAGGATTGATCATGATTCATCAAGAAAAGCTCCAAAAATCATCTAAAGATAAAGTTTCTAAATTAGGGTTTTTGAAGAAAGTCAACTAAACTTTGACTGGACATAACTCTCACATGGCTCATCAGATATTGTCTAACCAAAGCTCATCCTCAATGAAAATTAACTCTATACAACTTTGATGTTGGGACCAAGACCAAGAAATGCATAATTTGAGAGATATGAGCCAAAACATTACAGGTTCTTCTAGAAGTTCACAGAATGCTGTTTTTTGTCAAGGCAAATATCATCAAGATAAAATCTTCAAATACAAAGAAGGTTCCAAAGTGACTCGAGAGGACATCTTGAGCTTTCCAAAGAGTCCTAGAACACCTTCATAAGATAAGTATTGAATGAGTTATGATTGTCAGAAGTTGGGAAAATTTGAGAAAAAGCATGAAACGCTAAGTGAAGAAGTTTGTATTTTCAAATAATGGGCCATTGGTGTTGGACCATCCACGTGATGTTAAGCTCATTAAAGGCTCAAATATTATTTGATATTTATTTTATGGTTTTATTATATTTATTTTTGGACTTATGTACTTAAATTCAATTTAAATCAAATTAAATCACACAAAATATTCCATTCATTGAATCAAGTCCAAGTTCATCTAATAAGGCCAATAAATCGTGACAAGGTATGGAAATAGATTGAAGCCAAAAAAAGAAGGTTTCCATGCATAATTAAAAACAAATATTTTCCAATCAAATATCATGCTCTCTCTCTCTCTAACATTTTTGACCTAAATTCATCTCATATATATACACAACATTGCAGCCCCGTGAGACGACGAATCCACAGTCACCTAAACACGTTTGAGAAGCTCCAAATATTCACAAACCTAGGGCACGAGAAAGAAAGATTTTCAGGAGGTTCCTAGGCCAAAAAACCCTTCCATTACGTTCCTGAGGTATCAAAGAGCATGTTGGGATCATTTACCATGCCTAAAGATGGTTGAAACATAACACATCATGATAAAATTCTTCGTTTATTTTATTTTGTTTTCGTGTTTTAACTGTTGTTGTGTTTTAACAGAATCTATCACTTCTAATGTGTACCCGTCGTTGATTAGTACAGGTTAGAATCATCAGGTTGGAGTTTTAAGGTCCGTAGCATGAGACGCCATAACTAGGGCTCACGAAAGCTTGGCTTTCGTTTTCATAGTTACAATTGGATTCAGACCAAATAAACTACACCATTGAATTCTCCATGGTCTAAATATGCGATCTGGTTTGTTAGTTCGAATTATTTGATGTTTTTTTTTGCAGGTTTTGAATTATCATTATTCGCTACGAAAAGTTGTAGCAAAACTGTGGCAGAAACATGGCAAATCCGTAGCAAAAATCCATGCCCAATCGGTGAAGACGATGAACAGTATTAAAGACTTGTAGGCCACCAAGCGAGACAATCTAATTGGCCGGTCAAAGCATATGTCTCCTCTCTACACTCACAATTGGTCCATCCAAGGACCGGGGGTCCCACGTTTGACTGAGCATTGATTTGCACGCGTTTTCATTTTTAGTTATTTCCATGCACTTGATTTATAGATGACGATCGCAGCGCAGGTGGTATGAGAGAGTGGCCAGTAATGTGAAGGACCTGGGTTCGATCCTAGCGTCCCACACTTTGTTTTCTCTCCCTTTTTTACCTTTTCCCTTCCTTTTTTCCTTTAGTTAACAAATTTCTTCCTTTTTTTCTTTTCTAACAAAATAAAAATCACTAAAATTAGTTTTTTTAAATCAAGCAACTAAACTTTTTTTCTCTTATAATTCACTTAGACAGATTTAAATTTTAGTTAGGATGTATACTTAATTTTATCACTTAAAACTCTTATAAAACCAAAAAAATTAGATTTATGAATTAATTAATTATTTTACTTTTTTTTTAGGATTTAACTAATTTTTAGGCTTATTAATTAAAATCATTTAGATTTAATTAGACGTAAAATGATTTAATTGGTAGATTAATCCCTTTAATTAATTAGATTTAGGTTAATTTTTACAATTAGGTAATTAATTTAGATTGAGAATTTTTTTCTTAATTACATCTTTTCCAAGCCTAACTCCTCCCGATTTTCTTCCTCGATCTAAATTTTCTGTGATTGTCGCATGCATGATTGCTTACTATTTTTTATTTTAAATTCTAGAGAATCTGTATAGGTTGCAAAGTTTTTGTTGTAATAGCTCTTAGGATTTATTCTTTCCTTAAATCCCCCATTTTGGAATATGTACTCCCCTCCCCGAAGCCCCGTAATAGTTAGGTTTTATTTCCGCTTTTATTTTCCGCATGTATGATTAACTGTTAGTAATTAGGTGTGTATGGCAAGATAACGAAATCAAATGCTAGCTAACCTAAACATAAGATTAAATACTTGAATCTAACACACTCGCACCCACTCACCTCTAGGGTACACCCCTCTTGGTTGCCTTACGAATGAATAATGGTTGTGCCTCGAACATAGAGGTACCAATTGCAAACGTCCCTCGATTCAAAAATCATAAAAGATCATGGTCCCTGGATGACCCTCGATGTTGCCTACGAATGCATGATCTTGTCCCCTGTTGAAAGAGTATGCTTGAGTACTTTTCGTTTATATCGTATCCATAGGGATTATTGTGATACCACCGCCGTTCTATAGCCTTTTTGTCTTGAGTTAATGTTACTTTGGTTTTGAGTTTGAAAAGATCATTCAATACTTTAGTAGCAAAGAGTAAATTAATGAATGTTCTAAGTTTAAGAAAATGTATCAAGATTCGATTTCATCGACCTAACTTTGTATGTCTCCTTTTAAATATATGTATATGAACTCGTTAACGATCAATATAATTACGTATCGACGTCTATACCGTCCGTGTCCGCAACGATATAGCTGGATTTACCGTATTGTTTAACCGCCGATTTCTCCACCGTTTAAACAATACAAATAACGTTTTAAAACCGATACAAAGTAAACATCAAACACTAAATCCATGTCTGCAACTTATAGTTTGATAGATGATAAAGTTAGGTCTAGATACAAACATTGATGTCTCAAACATTTATACCATAGAAAAGCTTTAATAAACAAACTAAACCATCTATATTGATCATCATTTGTTCATACATAACATATTCACAAGAAAAACATACCCAAGTCAAGGAGGATTACATCTTATCTTGATACAAAAGAGATTTAGCTATCCATAGAAATGGTTGCTTGCTCAATAAGGTAAGGATGAAGAATGACAAGCATCTACGGCGATTAGTCGACGATCAAGGCTTTGATTCTCCAATTCTTCAGTTGCTACAGTGGTTTGTGGTTCTTTGAGCTCTCAAGAAGATCAAGAAGATGGAAAAATATCTGATTTGCTCCTTAAATAGCAATTCTGTTTTCTGTCCAGGGCGCGTCGCGCCCTCTAGCGCGCATCGCGCCATTACACTTGAATGTTAAACCGCCCAAGCACGCCACGCGCGCTTCTCTCTGCTTGAAGCTTCAAGAAAATAACTGGCCCAGGGCGCGACACGCGCTATGCTCTGCCCACCAGTCTTCAAACATGGCCAAAACAAGCTCAAAACTTCCCAAAATTAGCTAAGACCTACAAAATCATAACTAAAACACATATTAACATAAAATAAAAGCTAAAAATTATAAACTACAAATAATTATCTAAAACCACAGGGAATTGTACGAATACTCGATAAAAGCGGTCGAAAGGTGCCACTAATTAAACTAAATATTAACACAATTTGGCACCTAACAACTCTCCCCAACTTAAACTCTTGTTTGTCCTCAAACAAAACAATGATAAATTGCCGGGAACACAAAATATCAACAATGAAACAACCAAGCAGAAACAAGAACAATTGAATGGTTCAAATTCCAAAAGTACACAAAGATCAATCCTTAGCAATTTCAATCAAAGTACCATGATAAAGATGCTAATCCTATATGCAAATTCTATGTCAGAAATTCCACAAGCAACAGAAGTTCAAGAATGAATCACACCTACGCACTTCTTTATTGAGAGAACAAAAATGGAGGATCCTAACACTCACCAGACAATGACGCAAACATCCAGAATTGATTATGAACTCATCTAAACAAAAGATATATAAAAAGCGTAAAAGCATGAATCACAAAGGACTTTAGGGTTGTAGCTTGGCTTGGTTAACAAGGAAGTGTCATTTCTCACGGCCATTGAAACGAAAGTGTCAAAACCTAAGAGAGCATTCAATTACAATTCAATCCTCACAACCACACCAACCAAGTTTACCACATTATTCTATCCATCTTTTCCTTTCTTCTACTTGCTCAAGGGTCACAAAAAAATTTCTTCTCTTTTTTTTTCTCTTTTATTTACTATATATATATATATATATATATATATATATATATATATATATATATATATACACACCCCTTGAGCAACATCTTTTTTTTTTATCCCCACCAATGTACACCTTTATTTCATTCTCCCCAACTTGTATATTACCATCACATAATTAAGAATGCTCCCTATTCTAAGGCAAAAAGGAATCAATCCTAACCATCTTTCATGGCAACAGTTCAAGGTAAAAAGGAAATCATCAAGATTCTATCAAAAATCGGTAGAGAGATCAATATACAACACAAGCTTAACCGATAAGAATCTTGGCAAACGGCTCAAAGTGGTTAGCAAATACTCACACACTCACCGGGTAGGTTACATTTGGATAGGAAGTTATTCTCATAGTGCGGAACAAAACGCCTTGATCACTTTCATGCTTAACACAATTTAATAAAAATGCAAGATTAATCATAAGGAAAACGAGTTAAAACGCACATTGCTGGTATCCAACTCAATTATATATACAGTGGAAAGTCTCCTCACAACTAAATCTGGGCTAAAGTGATTCACAATTGAACTAATTTTACCAACAGAAATTACTGACAACTAATTTGTACAATTAAAAGCATCAGAATCAAAGGTACTTGATAAATAAAACGATAAAGGATGTACCTTGCACGTACAGTTTTCAACTTATATCATCACCACTCAAATTGTATTGCATCACCCACATTCATCGTGACAACAAAAATTCGTGTTCCAGCTAATTAATCATCAGGACAACTATCAAAAACCATTATTTCTTCAACATAAACACTAAAATAAAACTACTTAAAAATAAATGCGATAATAAAATAAACTGAACTTTTATATATATATATATATATATATATATATATATATATATATATATATATATATATATATATATATATATATATAAATATAAACCACACCAAATGGTGTTAACTATCCAAAGGCGTAAACTTAGCCTTTCAAAGTACCTCATCCAAAAGGATGGAACAAAATTAAAAACAAAGCAACAAAAAAATTTGTTCTAACATGCTAACATAAAAAACTAAAAACAGCAAAACATAAAAAAAAATCTACTCCTCATCGGAAGTCTCCTGATCATCCTGCTCCATCCCCTCCTCAGGATCTGGCCTGCCCTCAGGCCATGAAGCATAAGCAAAAAGATCATCCCTGGAACCTACAGGCTGCTGGAGAGATAACTGCCGGATAGAATCCTGTAAAAACATAAAGGCTCTCTGATGCGCCATGTGCATCTGATAGTTCCAGTCACTTGCATCACCATACTGAGAACCAGCAGGCGGTGTAGCAGCGACCGGAACAGCTCAAGCAGCATCAGGAAGGTCAGGTGCATTAGCAGCAACACCATGAGGACAGCCTCCAGGCAGACAGTACCTATTAGCAAAAATATCATCTATAACGCCATCCATGGGAATCATTCCCCCAGGTGGAAACCGGACTCCAGCTTTCCTGCACAAACCCATAATAAGTCCAGGAAAAATCAATCTACATTTTACCCCATCACCATGACGAGTCCCATTCAGGGCGACTCTCTTCAACTCATTCGCCACAATCCTCGATACATCCACATTATCGCCATTCAAGATACACTGAACCAGGCCTGCAATATCAATGGTGATGGAGGAAGTGTGACTTCGTGGCCTTATGTTGTAAAGGACTACCGAGGTCACCAACTGAGCCTCCTCCGTCAACTGACTACGAGTAAATGTCTTCGGTAGCCCAGCCCTAGTCAGAGTATAAGTAAAACCAGGACGACAAATCTTCTCCCTAATACTCTCCACATCCTGTCGCGGGCGAAAAATCGTTTTGTTCCTCTTTTTTGTGGGATGAGACACCTGATGCCTTCTTTGGGCTCAAGTGCTCATAAAAATGATTTTTCTTTTATTTCGACCAAACTTTTTATTATTTCCAAAGGAGGAAAAGGAAAAAAGCTGCAATAACCTAAAAGTGGGGGGAGAGATCTTGGGTAAGAGGGTTGGTTATACGAAGGGAAGGTATTAGCACCCAACGTATCTGTAGTACTCTACAGGGTTCTTTACTTTGTTTTTCATTCCATTCTTGTTGAGAGGTTCTTGTTGAAATAGGTGGGACCTAAGGTGTTTGTTTGATTATGCTCGCAAAGATCATCGCGATCCTCTGCATACATATCCCTTAAAGGGAATCAGAGCATCTGTAGCTCGGGGTCTACGGGTGCTAAGGTTTGAATGGTTTTTTTTGTTTTGTTTTGCTCGCCAAGGATCGACCTTGTGCCTACGTATTCTCAAAGGGATGTTGAGAAAGTCAGAGCAATCGTAGTTCCCACTTATGCTAGTGGAAGCAAAGGAAAATAGACAAATGTCGTCTAAATGCTAGATGTATCTAATCTATATCATCACATACATCTGTTTGATTTTTTGTTTGTCTAACCAGCCTTGTGGCAAAAACTTTCAATGAAGTCAGCCTTGTGACAAAAAGTTTTGATTAATCAGCCAGCCTCGTGGCAAAAGTTTCAATGAAGTCAGCCTTGTGACAAAAACTTTGATTAATCATCCAGTACGGTGGTAAAACGGTTTGATTGATTAGCCAGCCTTGTGGCAAAAAGAAGATTGATTGATTAGCCAGACTTGTGGCAAAAAAGTTTGATTGATTGATTGTTTGTGATGATATATAAGAGATACTCCTAGCATAGAGATGAAAAATGTCTAATCTCCTAGGGTATTTGGTTTTGGATATTGGGGATGCTTATAAGAAGCCCGTGGGTCCTTGTACGAAGCCCAAGAGGAGGCTATCCGAGGGTCCTTGCATTGTAAGCCCAAGAGGAGGCTATGGGAGGGATAATCCAGGGTCCTTGCATTGTAAGCCCAAGAGGAGGCTATGGGAGGGTCACTCGTTTGTACAAAGCCCAAGGGGAGGCGTGGTATAGTTGGTTTGAGCTATTAGAGCGATTTCACCGGGAAACCATACTCTATGTCCTAACCTAAACTAGTGGAGATTCTTTGCACGAAGCCCAATAGGAGGCTATGGGGAACCTAGTGTTGTACTAAGTTGAACAAGCATATATAACACAATCACAAGTATGAACAAGTACAAACAAATATGCACAAGTACATGAACAAATATGAACAGTTATATGAACAGTTATATATGACAAAGTGTGTGTATATAATGGAGTTTATGAAGGAAATATACCTGTAAGCATGATCCATTTGTATACACAGGGCTCGGGACTTATACTCGAGGAGAGGTCCACTTGAGTTTATTCAAAGCTATGTAAACAGGTATTCACAAAAGGGCTTGGGACTTATACCTACATGGAGGCCCATGGTATATTTTTTGGGAAGATTTAAAGAAAACCTTCATTTTTGGTTTGTTATTCAAAGTTAAAAACAAATTGATTGAGATATGTACAAAAAGGAGTATGTACAAAAAGTGTATGTACAAAAAATGTATGTACAGAAAGGCGTACAATGAAATACCTAATTTCATGTACTGGAATGGGTATGTACAAAAGGGGCTTGGGACTTATACCTACGTGGAGGCCCATGGTATATTTGAAAAGTTTTGAATAATTTGAAGTTTGGTTGTTTTGAAAATGATTTGAAAATTGTTTGAAAAGATTTTGTTTTGAAAGAGTTTTCTGTACAAAGAAAAACTGTATAAAAGAAAAAAGAGTGGGTCTTATACTCTCTAATATTCGAGAGGCCCCACATCGTTTTGAAAACCAATTAATCAATTAAAAGATTTAATCAAAAGTTTCAAAAAGAAATGGTTCATTGTTTTTGAAAAGAACCGCGATCGTTCGTTTTAAAACGATTTGAATTTGACAAAAGTCAACTTAATTAAGTTAAAACAAATTTTAATGCTTAATTAAGACCTAAATGATTAGGGTTTGATCACAAAAAATATTTACAAGTGATTAGGTTAAAAATTAAATGAAAAACGATATTTAAAGTAATTAAAAACACTTAAAAATGTATCATTTTAAACCTAATTAAAAACATATTAAATAAATCTTTTTTTGTGATTTTTTTTGGATATTCATAAAATACATATATTAAATGAGAAGTGTTTAAAAAATGAATAAAAAATGAGTTAATTTGATTGGTTAAAACAAATGGTGAAGTTGTGAAGAAAAATAAGAAAAAAAATGATAAAAAAGAGGTTTTGGCCCCTAAGGGTGTTGAACCCACGACCTGGAGGTTATTTCTCAAAACAAAAGCCAACTGAGCCACGCTCGTGGCTTGTAACATACACGCGTCCATTTAGTTATATTGGAAAACAAGAATTTGAATTTTCTGAACAAAAAACGCGCCAAGAACACCATCCCCATTTGATTTTTGAAAATCTTTGAAACTGGATTGTTTTGATCAAGTAGATAGTCTATCTCACTCGTTTTTTCATAAGGAACATGATGGTGATCTTTAATTTCATTTATTTTCACTCTAAGGCTATCAATTTTCTGATGAACACGAAGAACCCTAGAACTGAAATTCAATGTGAAATCGTGTATGATCATGTTATGATGCAATTGATTGAGGGTTAATGATCCTCATAGGTGCAGAAACAAGATGGTATGTTCATTTTTCATTTATGATGCATGTATGATGGAGTTTGAAGTTCATGAGCACTTACCTCAAAAACGGCCAAACTGGAAATTGAAATCGTGCCTGGAGGTGTTACAGATGCTTTGTGATGATCTGGATAGCTTCAATGGACCTTATGTGATGTGTTTGAATGCCTGGAATGAACTGGAAACCTCTTGATCACCTTGTGGTACCCGAACTGCAGTTTAGCTTAAGTGAGGATCAAGTTAGTTGATTTTGAGGTTTCAGATCATGTATGATGGTTGGAACAGTTCATGTAAAGTATATGGAGTGTGTTTAGATGATTAACTTGGACAGATATGGCCTGGTATGAGAATTGATATGTTAAGGCTCATTTTATGCAAATATGGTGGTTGAAGAGTGATTCTGAGATTTAGGGTGATTTGGGGTGTATGGATGGATCAAACACATCCCATATGATGTTTGTGGTTTGTGGGAAGCATCACTTTGGTCAGAACTTGCAAGAGATGGAGGTTGAGTTTTCTACCTCACTTTGAAACACATGACTTGTAATTCAAGAAAGAAGAGAGAAAACCTATAATTGTGAGGTTTTGGTGTGATTTGCAATGAAGTTTGGACCTCTATTTATAGGCCAAGGTTTCTGAATACAAAGCTTTGCAAGTTGATCAAGAATTGGTGATTTGGCATTTGAAGATAAAATGGAATCTTTACATTTAATGCACATGGTTAAAAGTTACTAAACCATGGTTAAATCCCAAGCTTCTTATCCTCTTCCATTCTGATCTTATATCAGAAAATATCTCTTCAATTATTGCCTCTTTGCATCATTGCTTGGATTATAGGTCATGTAGTCTTGAAACTTAGTGAAAAATGGTGAAAATTCAAGTGAAAATGATCACTAAATGCATAATTCAAAACCATACCTACACTCCATATTTTTTCATGCTCTTTGACATTTTGGAAAGCTCATATTACATACTTCAAAAGCCTAGTTGAAAGTTTCCTCAAGTCTCTTAAGGAAATGGGTGAAAAAGTTCCATGAACTTTGAAGAAAATGAAGTTTTAAGTGAAGTTTTCAAAAAGTACCAACTTTGAAGCACCATATCTCTTAAATGGTTGATCTTATGGAAAAAATTTATATGTGTCAAAGTTGTTTATTGGATCAAAATCTACAACTTTCATGTTGGAAGTTTTTTTCAGTTTGTAGGTGAAATTTTGAGAAATTCCCTTTCAAAGTTTGGAAAAAACCATTGAAAAACACTTAGAAATTTTTCTAAGTATGAAAGTCAAACTTTTGACTTTTTGATTCTTGATTGATTTTCTTGATTTTTCTTGATCAAATGACTTCTCATATCATATATTGATGATAAAAAACTTCAAAAGTCATGGTTGACCAAAATTCCCCAAAAGTCAATGGTGATCTTGTATAGTTGACTTTTTCAGACGAATCGCGTTTCTGGAGTTTTCAATGAAACAGGCTATCCTCATCAAATGAATGGTGTGAATGGATCATATTGAAGCATTAGAGGATATTGATCCATGGTTTGAGTTGTGGCACCATGTCCTGATTAAAAAGTCAGTTATTCAGTGAATCAGGTCAAAACCCTAATTGTCGACCAGATGAAATTGATGACTGTGGATCTTGAATTGAGATGTAATTTCCATTGGATGTTGTCATAGGGATTATTTGAAGATGATTGAAACCTTTGATTGACTCCCTGGGGGTTTTTAGGGTTTCCCAAATGTGATCCCTGATTTTGGTCCCTAATAGTTCAAAACCCTGATCTGAGGATTTGCCAGATCAATCTTTGTGTAGGAGATGTTATGAGCCAATGGATTAGGTCAAAATGATGCACTTGAGGTCTTGATATCATGTCCCAAGCCATTAGGTCAAATTCTGAGCAAAAGTCAGGAGTGTGCTGTCTTCAGTCAAAACCCTAATTCAGTCGATTCAAAGCTGTTGAGCTTGTTGAAATGAATCTCTGAGGACCAAATGTTGATTATTGATGAAGATGATTCATTTGAGATGAAGGGAGAACAAAACCCTAATTGATTGTTACTTGTACTGATGGGTGATTTCCTGATTAAATCCTGCTGAGTCACAAGTAACAAACACAAGCTATGCAATTTGTTAGAGATGTAAATGATGCATATGCAAATGATAGGAGATGGTATCAGAAGACGCGAATTTTGGACCTAAGATACCAAAATTGCGAATGATGCAAGGATGTCTTTACCGAGGGAATATCAAAACTGACTCCGCTGGGGAAAAGAGGTTGGGGAGGATGTCTCAATCCGTTTTTAGGAAGAGAATCCGTTTTGTCTTTTCGGGAAAGCAAGTGTATGCTTCTCCGGGGAATGATAGCTTTGTAAGAAAAGCTTACCTATCGACATTATCGACTATCAGCATGGGGATAGACTTGTTTAATAATGCGAAGGTGAAAGGTATGAAACTGTATTACCGACTACCAGCATTGTGATAGACTTGACAAGGTAAAAAGAGTTTCAAAGGTTCGGTTAATATTATCGACTATCAGCCCTGTGATAGACATGTTTAATAATATAACCAGAACAAAAAGTTACTGACTACCAGCCTCGTGATAGTGGTTTTGAAGACATGATCAATTATCAGCCGAGTGATAAAATGATTCTGGAGACTTTGCTTGGGAAATTACTGGTTGTTCAGCCTTGTGAACAGTAATAAGGCCCTGATTGTCAAATGGTCTTCATGAATGATTTCCTTGAGAGGAAATTTTTTGAAAGAAACATAAACTGCTCAGATGATGAGGCTATCGTTTATGGTTCTATTTTTTTCACGACTCTGTTTGAGGAATCGGAATTTGAATTTTTGGTAAAGACAAGGTTCTAACCAAGAATGAATTGGAAAGAGACAGTCAAACAAGACTTTGTACCCACGAGGAATGAACTCGAATGGGAATTTTCTCCTTTGTTTTGAGAGGAGAAACTAAAGCAACCTTCTTCCACGAGGAATGATCTCAGTGGGGAACTGGAGAAAGAAGATGTTCTTTCTGCTTATGGGTGACGACCTACTTGGAGAGATGACACACCCATACCTGTTTCTTTTTTTCTTTTTGAGGATAGATATATCCTAAACAAGTGATTATTGAAAAATGCAAGAATGCATAAATGATGCAAATATGTATGAATGATAAATGTCATGAATGTAGCATGCATACTGACGATACTTGACAAACAATGAAGTATATACTGGAGAAGGACCGACGTCGCAATACAACCAGATACTTGGCAAATGTTCTTCAACACGGTGTAAATAACACAGGTGATGAATGGCGCTGCGTGCTTTAAACTTCTCTGGGGAAGATGAGCATCTTTTCTCATCGAGATGGAAGATCTTCTTCACAGGAGATGGAAAATCTTCGTCACTGGGGATAAAAGACCTTCTTCAATGGGGATAGAAGAGCTTCTTCACTGGGGATAGAAGAGCTTCTTTACCTCGAGGGATAATTGCTTTAAGAATTCTTTTCTGGGACAAGAATACCGTTGTCTCAACAATTTTTCCGGGAGAATCCTTTTGTTCATCCTATGGAGACGACTGCTGATGTTCCTTCCGTTGTTCACAACTCAAAGGAAAGTTTCGCTTTTATTTTGAAAAAGGGAAGTAAATTCATTTAAAACTTTTTTTCTTTTTTTGTTTCAAAAGTGAATAACACAATTAAAGCGTTATTTTGCAAGCTGAAAGAAATTAAAGATTGCAAACAAATGGGCACAAGGCTCAAATTTATTTAATAGGATGGTAATCAGCTAAAGGCATGATTCCACGGAGTATTTACAAAAGTTGGAAATGGTAATTATGCGGAAAAGGCTACATTGAAAGCAATAACCACTATTCCCTTAACAACTTTGAGTTCCAACTGTGCTTGTTGCTTCAGATTGGCGATGATTTGTTTGAAGATCTTTTGATGAAGAAGACTCCTCAGGTGACGAAGTACGGACTGATGCAGTTACTTTGTCATAAATCCCTAATTTTTGCCTAGATTGCCCTTTCAGATTTTCAATCTACCAGGATAATAATTTTTCTGTTTATTGTCTCTAATTTCTGCCTGGACCGCCCTTTCAGGTTTTCAGTCCACCGAGACGCTCATTTTTGCCTAAGTCGCCCTTTGCGGGTTTTCGACTTACCGAGCTGTTCTTTTGTATTTTTTAGACAAAGTATTTCTTGACTGCATCAGCATTCACAGGATATGGGAGTTCATCACCATCCATGGTTGCAAGAGTCATGGCGCCGCCAGAAAATGTTCTTTTGACAACATACGGGCCTTCGTAATTAGGAGACCATTTGCCCCTAGAGTCTGGTTGAAAAGACAAGATCTTTTTAAGCACGAGGTCGCCTTCTTGAAATTCACGAGGTCGAACCTTTTTGTTGAAAGCTTGTTTCATCCTTGCTTGGTATAACTGTCCATGGCATAGAGCAGTCATACGTTTTTCTTCGATTAAGTTCAACTGATCGTATCTGCTTTGACACCATTCAGCCTCTGATAACTTGGTCTCCATAAGGACTCTCATTGATGGTATTTCAACTTCTACGGGGAGCACAGCTTCCATGCCGTATACTAGAGAAAAGGGAGTTGCCCCTGTTGAAGTACGCACTGAAGTACGGTACCCATGTAAAGCAAATGGCAGCATTTCGTGCCAGTCTTTGTAAGTGACGACCATTTTCTGGACGATCTTCTTAATGTTCTTGTTGGCGGCTTCAACAGCGCCGTTCATTTTTGGTCTGTAAGGAGAAGAATTATGATGCTCAATCTTGAAATCCTCACACAGTTCTTTCATCATTTTGTTATTCAAGTTTGAACCATTGTCAGTAATGATCTTGCTGGGAATACCATATCGGCAAATGATGTTGTTCTTGATAAACCTCACAACCACTTGTCTTGTAACATTGGCGTAAGATGCTGCTTCGACCCATTTGGTGAAGTAATCAATGGCTACCAAGATGAAACGATGACCGTTTGAAGCTTTCGGTTCGATCATTCCAATCATGTCAATACCCCACATGGAGAAAGGCCATGGAGATGAGAGAACGTTGAGTAGAGTCGGCGGCACATGGATCTTATCTGCGTAGATCTGGCACTTGTGACATCTCTTCACGTGTTTATAACAATCAGATTCCATTGTCAACCAATAGTATCCTGCTCTTAAGATCTTTTTGGACATCGCATGCCCGTTTGAATGAGTTCCAAAGGACCCTTCATGCACTTCATGCATTAACATGTCTGCTTCGTGTCTGTCCACGCATCTGAGCAAAACCATGTCGAAGTTTCTTTTGTATAGCACATCCCCGTTCAGGAAGAAACTGCCAGAAAGTCTTCTTAGAGTTTTCTTATCTTTGTTTGATGCCCCAAGCGGGTACTCTTGAGTTTGAAGGAAGCGTTTGATGTCGTGGAACCACGGTTTATCATCGATGACTGCTTCAGTTGCAAACACATAGGCAGGTCTTTCAAGGCGCGTGATTCTTACTTTAGGCACATCATTCCAGTGACTGACTTTGAACATGGAAGATAGAGTAGCCAAGGCGTCTGCCATTCGATTCTGATCTCGAGGTATATGATGCAATTCCACCTTGTTGAAGAAAGTCAACAGACGTCTTGCATAATCTCTGTAAGGAATCAAGCCAGGGTGGTAAGTTTCCCATTTGTCTTTGATTTGGTTGATCACAAGGGCTGAATCTCCATATATGTCTAGGATCTTGATCCTTAAGTCAATGGCTTCTTCGAGACCCATGATACAAGCTTCATATTCTGCGATGTTGTTGGTGCAATCAAATAGCAGTCTGGCGGAGAACGGGATATGAGTACCCTTGGGAGTGATGATGATTGCCCCAATTCCATTGCCAAAAGCGTTTACTGCTCCATCAAAAATTAGGCCCCATCTTGATCCAGGCTCAGGACCTTCTTCCGGTAACGGTTCGTCACAATCTTTCATCTTCAAGTACAAGACATCTTCATCAGGAAAGTCAAACTTGAGAGATTGATATTCATTAATTGGTTGATGCGCCAAGTGATCGGCGAGAATGCTTCCTTTGACTGCTTTTTGAGCACGGTACTCAATGTCATATTCGGATAACAGCATTTGCCATCGGGCAATCCTTCCTGTTAAGGCAGGCTTTTCAAAGACATACTTGATCGGATCCATTTTGGAGATTAACCAAGTAGTATTGTTGATCATGTACTGGCGGAGACGTTTTGAAGCCCATGCCAAAGCACAACATGTTTTTTCGAGCATGGAGTAACGAGACTCACAGTCTGTGAATTTCTTACTCAAGTAATAGATGGCATGCTCCTTCTTACCGGTTTCATCTTGCTGTCCAAGCATACAACCCATGGATTCTTCTAACACAGTAAGGTACATGATTAGTGGTCTTCCTTCAACTGGAGGAATCAATATTGGTGGTTCTAACAGGTACTCTTTGATACTGTCAAACGCTTTCTGGCAATCTTCAGTCCATACAACCCCTTGATCTTTGCGGAGAAGCTTGAAAATTGGCCCACAAGTAGCAGTCATCTGAGAGATAAATCTGGAGATATAGTTCAATCGTCCGAGAAATCCTCTTACTTGTTTTTCAGTCTTTGGTGCAGGCATCTCTTGAATAGCTCTGACTTTGTCGGGATCCACTTCAATACCTCTTTGGCTGACAATGAAACCCAAGAGTTTTCCAGATCTAACCCCAAAAGTACATTTGTTAGGATTCAAGCGAAGCTGATATTTCCTTAACCGTTGAAACAACTTCAAAAGGTATTCAATATGTTCTTCTTCTGTGCTGGACTTGGCTATCATGTCGTCCACATACACTTCGATTTCTTTATGCATCATGTCATGAAAGAGAGTAGTCATTGCCCTTTGGTAAGTTGCGCCGGCATTTTTCAATCCAAACGGCATCACTTTGTAGCAAAATGTCCCCCATGGGGTGATGAAAGATGTCTTCTCCATGTCTTCGGGAGCCATCTTGATCTGATTATAACCAGAGAACCCGTCCATGAAGGAAAAGACGTTGAACTTAGCAGTGTTATCGACCAACATGTCGATATGTGGTAATGGAAAGTCATCTTTTGGACTGGCCTTGTTTAAGTCACGGTAGTCAACACACATTCTAACTTTACCATCTTTTTTCGGAACTGGCACTATGTTAGCCAACCATTGAGGATACTCGGAGGTGACAAGAAAACCTGCGTCGAGCTGTTTTTGAACTTCCACTTTGATCTTGTTAGCCATATCAGGGTGAGTCCTTCGCAATTTCTGCTTAACTGGCGGACATTCTGGCTTCAATGGCAAGTAATGCTGAATAATATTGGTATCCAACCCAGGCATGTCTTGGTAGGACCAGGCAAACACGTCAACATATTCTTTGAGAAGGTCTGTCAACTTACTCTTGACATCAGTATCAAGCAGCGATCCAATGGTCACTTCTTTTTTGTCTTCTTCAGAACCCAAATTGATCTTTTCTAAAGGCTCTTTGTGAGGCAGAATGGCTCTTTCCTCGTGCTTAAGTAATCGAGAGATCTCGTCCGGGATCTCCTCTTCTTCCTCTTCTTCGGCTTCGAACACAGGAAATTCAAAGTTGGGAGAGGGCATAGGGTTATTGCATTCAATGGGTTTATCAACAGTAAATCTGCACATGTGATTTATATTTATTTCAGAAAATTTATGAATGCAAGAGTGTATGCAGATTTTTTTTGAAAAATTTTTTTTTTTTTATTTTATTTTGGTTTTTTAGGATTACCATTTCCAGAAAAAAGCAAAAATAAAACATATAGTATAGGGAATTCAAAATGACGCTTTATTTATGATTCATTTTTGAAACAAAGCCCTAAACACAAACTCATTTGTCTTGGGCAGGACAAAGAGGGAAACTTTTAAAACAAAGCCCTATACACAAAGTTATTTGGGCGGAATATTTAAAAGCAAAGCCCTATAAAACATCTCTCTGCTTTGGGCAAGGCAGGAGGTCAAAATAACAACGAGGTGATTACTTTGAGCGGCGAACAACATTCGGAACGTCGACAGCTTTCCAGTAGCAACGAACTCCTCTGTGTATTATGTATTCAGGAAAAATCTCCCCAGAATTGTCTTCAGTATTGACATCGACTGCTGGTCGAGCAGGATTTGAAGGTCCTGGTTTGTCAACCTTGTTCTTTGTAGAGTTGAAACGGTCTTTTTCTACTTCTTGAAGAGCATAAGACGAGTCACAATCTTCAGAATTTTCAGGGTGTTCTTCCCAGTCTTCAGGATGAAGAGACTCATTGTCAGCGACACTTTCTGAGTCAGTTGCGGGACCATCTTCCCCTTCATCTTCAAAAATGGCATTTATGTGATAATAACCATCTTCAGGATTGTTAACCTTGGCAGATGCATTGAAGTCAGTAATTTCAGGCTGCTGAGAAAATTGACAGTATTGGTAAGCCTCTTCTGGTTGACTATTATGTTCAAAGGAATCTCCCCATCCAGTTGGTTGGATATCCTCAATCGCAATCTTGTAACTTTCAGGTGCAGTATATTTCACCATATAATCAAATTTCCCACTTGGTTGTCCCAAGGTGTCCCAGATTTCTGCAGGAACAGGCTCAGTTTCTTTGCCTTTGGGTTTCTCTGACGGAGGATATGGTTCTTCCTGAGATATGTATCCCGAGTCATTGAGATAACATTTCCATTCTTCTTCAGGATCAGGTAGACCTTCTTCGATGCATTCTTCGATAAGGACATTAACCTCTTGAGGAATTGGGTTAAGGAATCCTCCACTAATGAATGTTTCTTTGATCGGACGAAGGGTTTCATCCTTCTTGGTGCAGTTTGAGAATGTTGGTGAACATCCGAGACCTGCTCTGGTTTCGTTCTTGGTAGGGATCACAACTTGCCCCCAGCCAGTGGTAGTTCCATCTTTCACTACTTTTACCGCCTCTTTGTAAGAAGAGATTGATGCTTTCTTCTTGGAAGATTCGTCTTCTAAAGAGAGACCTTGGAACTGAGTTCCTTCCACATCATCAGCACTTATGAAAGAGAAATTGGATAAATGGCTCACCATCAGGGCTTGTTCCCCACTTATTGTTACCAATTTTCCATTTGTTACAAACTTTAACTTCTGATGGAGCGTCGAAGTTACTGCCCCTGCTTCATGGATCCATGGTCGTCCTAACAGGCAGCTATAAGCAGCTTGAATGTCCATGACCTGGAAGGTGATTTGAAATGTATGTGGACCAATTGTCATGGGAAGGTTGACTTCGCCGATAACAGATTTTCGCGATCCATCAAATGCTTTGACAACTACACCACTGAATTTCATAGGCATTCCTTGGTAAGACAAGCGAGCAAGAGTCGTTTTTGGCATCACATTCAAGGAAGATCTGGTGTCTACCAACACATTGGACAAAGAGTCTGACTGACAGTTCATAGAAATGTGCAAAGCAAGATTGTGATTTCTGCCCTCCTCGGGGAGTTCTTCATCACAGAAGCTTAAATTGTTACAAGCTGTTATGTTGGCTATTATCCCATCAAAATGATCAACAGTCACATCATGATCTACAAAAGCTTGATCTAAGACCTTCATCAGGGCTTCCCTGTGGGCTTCTGAATTCAATAGCAATGAAAGTATTGAGATTTTTGAAGGAGTCTGCATAAGCTGATCCACAATCTTGTATTCACTTCTTTTGATAAGCTTCAAAATTTCATCAAAGTCAGGATTGACATTGGTTCCACTGGATTGACCAACATCAGCGTTTGTATTACTGACAGGAGTTTCCACAGGATTCCCCACTGGAACATTGACAGGTTTTTGTCCAGTTGTAGGAGCAACAGGCTGTTTTGAAGGTAGTGGAGTATACACACGTCCACTTCTTGTTACTCGACTCACATCAGCGATGTTTTCGACAGAGGAGAGAGTAGGCAAAGGAACTTCTTGTCCGTTCTTTATCATTGTTGCACTGTAATTGTATGGAACTGCCTTGTCAGAGTCATAAGGAACAGGTCCAGGTAGACAGATGATCAAAGGAGCAATAGGAACCTTCGGCTTGTTGTAAGTAACTTCCATGCGCTCAGGCATGTTGAAATGAGGAATGATGACGTTAACTGTAGGCATTTCCGAGTTGATATCTGAGACTAAAAGCTCATGCGGATAACATCCTATCATGTTAACTTCATTTTCATCCCTATTTCTGTAGATCTCAATAGTACCATTATCTAGCAAAACTTGGAGATCTCTTCTCACAATCGAACATCCATGAGGATCTACACAACATATTCTACAGGAACCGTATTGATGCTGGCGAAAATTCTGCCCCCGACAAAGAGTGGCGTGCATTTGTACCAAATCTGCTCTTGAGAAGTTGATATTATAGACTCGGTATTGGCCAGGACATCCATATACCATGTTTACAACATGCCCTCCATGATTGGGCAGCGGATTTGCTTGCACATTAGGATTCAAATTTCTGAAAGAGAGGAGATTAGACCTAACCAACCTCTGGACTTCATATTTCAAAGCTATGCAATGCTCAAGATCATGGCCAGGTGCTCCTTGATGATAAGGGCATGAGACCTCAGCTTTGTACCACCATGGGAGTTTCTCAGGTACTGGTGGTGGTGCTTTAGTTTGAACGAGACCTTTTTCAATCAAAGCAGGGTACAATTCTGTATAGGTCATTGGAATTGGATCAAACTGTGGAGCTCTTTGTACACGATTCTGATTATTGTTAAGCTGCTGAACCTGTGGTCGAGGCTGTTGTTGTTGAAATTGCGGAGTAAACCCCGGATTCGGTGTTGTGTTAACGACTGGTGTGATAGAAGCAACCTGTCGCTGACGATTGACATTTCCTCTTGGCCTCCCTTGGGATACCATGTCAACACTTTGTTCTTTCTTCTTTGGGAAACCACTTCCGAACTTTTTGGTTCCACTTGAAGATCCACCTTCTTTAGTCAAACGTCCTGTTCGGACTCCTTCTTCTAAACGCATACCCATGTTTACCATTTCGGTGAAATCACTTGGAGCACTAGCAATCATGCGTTCATAATAAAACGGACTGAGAGTATTCAAGAAAATCTTTGTCATCTCTTTCTCTTTTAACGGTGGATTAATCTGAGCAGCAGTTTCTCTCCATCGTTGGGCATACTCTTTGAAAGCTTCATGATCTTTCTGAGCCATGGATCGGAGCTGATCTCTGTCTGGAGCCATATCCGAGTTATACTTGTATTGTCGGACAAAGGCCTCACCTAGGTCATTGAATGTTCGAATATTAGTGCTATCCAAGCCTGTGTACCACTTCAGTGCGGCACCAGTCAAACTGTCTTGAAAGTAATGGATAAGCAACTGATGATTATCTGCATAAGTAGACATCTTTCTGGCATAAATCACAAGATGACTTTGTGGACAAGAACTACCTTTGTACTTCTCAAAGTCTGGGACCTTGAACTTAGCAGGTATTTGTACACTGGGAACCAAACATAGCTCCTGGGCATTCTTTCCAAACAAATCTTTCCCACGGATAGCCTTAACTTCCAATTGCATCTTGTTGAACTGTTCTTGGAGATCTTCCACAAGATTACGCTGATTTATGCTATCATCCTGATCATGATAAATCTCATTGCCACCATAAGGAACTGTGTGAACCGTAGGGGTCGGAACTGTCATAGTGGGTTGAGAAAGTGTCATAGTGATTTGGGAAAAAGTTACCCCTGAATGTGGAATAAACGCCGAACCCTGTGCAGCAGGTGCTTCAGTTGTGGATGTTTGAACCCCAGAAAAATTATGGCGGAAACCTGTACCAAAGCTGAAAGGCGGGCCCCAACCTTCGGGCATGGAGAAAGATGGAATACCGAATGCCACTGTAGAAACTGGAGTAGTGACTTCAGATGTTACTGTTGCTTGACTGTTGGGTGGCGGCGGCTGATTCTGTGCGGCCATTAAGGAGTCAACCAGAGTAGTGAGACTTTCCAACTTTTCCTGAAGAGTGGTCACTGTACCACGGAGCTCAACATTCTCTTGTTCAGAGTGTTCCATTACTCTTCTTCTGCTTGAACGAGTATTGTATCTGTGATCGGATTGCGAGCGCGGTCGAGAAACTTTGAGACGCGACAGCTTGACGATCTAATGGAGAAAGATCCAAAAGATGAGACTCTATACAACAGACTCGATATGCAGAATGATGTATGCAAAAAGAAATTTATGATTTTTCCAAATATTTTAAAGATTATTTTCTTGCAAACACAAATAAATCTTTTATTGAATAAATGGGAAATGTTACAACATTGGAGCATAGCTCCTTACAAAAGCAAATGATAAATAAAAAAGCTAAACAAATCCTAAGCATCTTCATCAGATGAAGAACCAAATGCATTGTGCAGCTTGAGCTTCATGATTTCTTTCCCATAGTGAGCTTTCAATTCGGCCTTTTCAGCTCTCAGCTTGTCAACAACCTTCTTCCAATCATCAGGAGTCGGAGCGTTGCTTGTCGAGCCTTCCAGATTTTTCTTGCTTTCTCTGATGTACCTCTTGATTGCAGCGTCTTTCTGGCGAATCTTCTCATCTTTGCTCATGAGCCATCCATCTTGACAGTAGAGAGTTTCTTCGTGATCTTTCACTCTTTTCTTCAACTTTCTATTTTCCACCTCAGTGCTACGAAACTTTTCTTCCCAAGCATCTTTTTCTGTCCTCATCTTAGCCAAAGTGCGTTGGTATTCCTCCATAGCTGGAATGTTGGGTCGTTGAGACACTGCAGGAAACATGGGTTTTTCATAAGCATAAGGCATTTGGAACTCCTTGGCTCTTTTCTTTACCCAGCAGGTGTAGGCGTCCATGGCAATGCAATTTCTTTCCTCACCTTTTTCTTTCCATCGGACGTCGTACCAAGCTCTCATCATTCTTGCTTTCAACTTTTTAGGATTATCCCCTTCTCGGTAAAAGTAACCTTCCACTGAGGGACCAGCAGGTTTAACTGAATTTGCATACCCGAGTTGTCGTCGGGCCAGGACCGGATTGTAGTTAATTCCTCCTTGTGTACCAATGAGGGGTACGTTGGCGAACTCTCCACAACTTTCAATGGTTTCTGTACCACAGCGAGCCAAGGTATACCAACGAATATCATTATTAGTAAGAGACATAAGTCTTCGAGGCCAACGCAAGCCTTCTCGGTTTTCCGTGAAAATAGGAGACTCAGGTAAGTGTGAAACAATCCACTTGAACAACAAAGGTGCACAACATACAATGATTCCACCGCCTTGGCGATTCCTATGATGAACAGAGAAATACATGTCACCAAGTAAAGTCGGAACAGGATTTCCAATTAGAAAGATCTTTATGGCATTGATATCAACAAAGTTGTCGACATTGGGAAACAGAACCAACCCATAGATGAGCAAGGCTAGTACAGCTTCAAAGGCTATCATGCTACCAGTTTCGATGAAATCAAAGGCTTTCTTTATTAGGAAGTGTGAGGTTAAACCCGGGAGGTTTCCTTTGGTAGTCCAATTACTCTCTACTTCAGACTTTTTCAAATGGGTACTTGCTGCAATGACGTGTGACTTAGGAATGGCTTCCAAACCATTGAAGGGTATTTTGTCAGACACAGGGATACCTAAAAGATTGGCATATTCTTCCAAGGTCGGTACCAACTGGTAGTCTGGAAAGGTAAAACACCGGTAGACGGGATCATAGAACTGAACCAGAGTTTTGAGAAGTCCTTCATCAACATGAGTGTTCAGGATAGGCAAAAGCTTTCCATAACTTTTCCTAAAATTAGAAGGATCTTGTACGAAAGATGCTAACTCTATCAGTCTTTCTACATCAGGCGCTTTGAAACCGTACTTTTTGGTATACCTTTTTTCCATAACTTAATCCTATAATGTTTGCAAAGAAAATTCTCTAAAATTTTTGGAAAAATCATGTTTTTTATGGAAAAAGATGGGTTTTTTTAATGAATGTATGAATGCATGGATGCATGGATGCCATATATTCAAACATGGTTAAGCAAACATGGTAGTTCAAACATGGTAACACTAACATGGTATTACAAACATGGTACACAAACATGGTAACGCATAAGTTCAAAGGTCCAAAGTCACGAGCATGAGGTCAGAGAACCAAAAATGGGATAGATCTAGTTAATCACCTGCATGACATGTTCTACTGATACGTCAGAGTCTACATTTTTCTTTCGGATATTACCGGCCTTCCACAATTAAACTCATGAGCCAGTAATATTCTCAAGAAAAACTCGTCTGAGTGTGGTTCTCCGCATGACAACTAATCCAAGTCTTCACCTGAATAGTTTCTGCACCACAACCTAATAAGGCCAGGATGGGTTGGGGTTCTACGGTCTCTCAGCTTCTACAGTTCAATGAAAGTAATAATGTCTTCGCTACGAAACATGCTAAACATATATTACCAACAAGGAACCTCCACTGAGCGGAAGGATTCTCACGTGCGCCTGCACATGACTATACCCTCCACCTAATTTCTTATGTGTACTTAATCCGGGTTAGGATTTGTCCATAATGTATCACTTGTAACAGAACCACACAAGTAACAGAACCAGAACCACACATATAACAAAAAAATGAAATAAAAAATAAAGCAAATAGAATTAACCCTTCCTTTGGAAACAATAAAAAGATGGTCCCCAGTGAAGTCGCCATTTTTCTGTCGCGGGCGAAAAATCGTTTTGTTCCTCTTTTTTGTGGGATGAGACACCTGATGCCTTCTTTGGGCTCAAGTGCTCATAAAAATGATTTTTCTTTTATTTCGACCAAACTTTTTATTATTTCCAAAGGAGGAAAAGGAAAAAAGCTGCAATAACCTAAAAGTGGGGGGAGAGATCTTGGGTAAGAGGGTTGGTTATACGAAGGGAAGGTATTAGCACCCAACGTATCTGTAGTACTCTACAGGGTTCTTTACTTTGTTTTTCATTCCATTCTTGTTGAGAGGTTCTTGTTGAAATAGGTGGGACCTAAGGTGTTTGTTTGATTATGCTCACAAAGATCATCGCGATCCTCTGCATACATATCCCTTAAAGGGAATCAGAGCATCTGTAGCTCGGGGTCTACGGGTGCTAAGGTTTGAATGGTTTTTTTTGTTTTGTTTTGCTCGCCAAGGATCGACCTTGTGCCTACGTATTCTCAAAGGGATGTTGAGAAAGTCAGAGCAATCGTAGTTCCCACTTATGCTAGTGGAAGCAAAGGAAAATAGACAAATGTCGTCTAAATGCTAGATGTATCTAATCTATATCATCACATACATCTGTTTGATTTTTTGTTTGTCTAACCAGCCTTGTGGCAAAAACTTTCAATGAAGTCAGCCTTGTGACAAAAAGTTTTGATTAATCAGCCAGCCTCGTGGCAAAAGTTTCAATGAAGTCAGCCTTGTGACAAAAACTTTGATTAATCATCCAGTACGGTGGTAAAACGGTTTGATTGATTAGCCAGCCTTGTGGCAAAAAGAAGATTGATTGATTAGCCAGACTTGTGGCAAAAAAGTTTGATTGATTGATTGTTTGTGATGATATATAAGAGATACTCCTAGCATAGAGATGAAAAATGTCTAATCTCCTAGGGTATTTGGTTTTGGATATTGGGGATGCTTATAAGAAGCCCGTGGGTCCTTGTACGAAGCCCAAGAGGAGGCTATCCGAGGGTCCTTGCATTGTAAGCCCAAGAGGAGGCTATGGGAGGGATAATCCAGGGTCCTTGCATTGTAAGCCCAAGAGGAGGCTATGGGAGGGTCACTCGTTTGTACAAAGCCCAAGGGGAGGCGTGGTATAGTTGGTTTGAGCTATTAGAGCGATTTCACCGGGAAACCATACTCTATGTCCTAACCTAAACTAGTGGAGATTCTTTGCACGAAGCCCAATAGGAGGCTATGGGGAACCTAGTGTTGTACTAAGTTGAACAAGCATATATAACACAATCACAAGTATGAACAAGTACAAACAAATATGCACAAGTACATGAACAAATATGAACAGTTATATGAACAGTTATATATGACAAAGTGTGTGTATATAATGGAGTTTATGAAGGAAATATACCTGTAAGCATGATCCATTTGTATACACAGGGCTCGGGACTTATACTCGAGGAGAGGTCCACTTGAGTTTATTCAAAGCTATGTAAACAGGTATTCACAAAAGGGCTTGGGACTTATACCTACATGGAGGCCCATGGTATATTTTTTGGGAAGATTTAAAGAAAACCTTCATTTTTGGTTTGTTATTCAAAGTTAAAAACAAATTGATTGAGATATGTACAAAAAGGAGTATGTACAAAAAGTGTATGTACAAAAAATGTATGTACAGAAAGGCGTACAATGAAATACCTAATTTCATGTACTGGAATGGGTATGTACAAAAGGGGCTTGGGACTTATACCTACGTGGAGGCCCATGGTATATTTGAAAAGTTTTGAATAATTTGAAGTTTGGTTGTTTTGAAAATGATTTGAAAATTGTTTGAAAAGATTTTGTTTTGAAAGAGTTTTCTGTACAAAGAAAAACTGTATAAAAGAAAAAAGAGTGGGTCTTATACTCTCTAATATTCGAGAGGCCCCACATCGTTTTGAAAACCAATTGATCAATTAAAAGATTTAATCAAAAGTTTCAAAAAGAAATGGTTCATTGTTTTTGAAAAGAACCGCGATCGTTCGTTTTAAAACGATTTGAATTTGACAAAAGTCAATTTAATTAAGTTAAAACAAATTTTAATGCTTAATTAAGACCTAAATGATTAGGGTTTGATCACAAAAAATATTTACAAGTGATTAGGTTAAAAATTAAATGAAAAACGATATTTAAAGTAATTAAAAACACTTAAAAATGTATCATTTTAAACCTAATTAAAAACATATTAAATAAATCTTTTTTTGTGATTTTTTTTGGATATTCATAAAATACATATATTAAATGAGAAGTGTTTAAAAAATGAATAAAAAATGAGTTAATTTGATTGGTTAAAACAAATGGTGAAGTTGTGAAGAAAAATAAGAAAAAAAATGATAAAAAAGAGGTTTTGGCCCCTAAGGGTGTTGAACCCACGACCTGGAGGTTATTTCTCAAAACAAAAGCCAACTGAGCCACGCTTGTGGCTTGTAACATACACGCGTCCATTTAGTTATATTGGAAAACAAGAATTTGAATTTTCTGAACAAAAAACGCGCCAAGAACACCATCCCCATTTGATTTTTGAAAATCTTTGAAACTGGATTGTTTTGATCAAGTAGATAGTCTATCTCACTCGTTTTTTCATAAGGAACATGATGGTGATCTTTAATTTCATTTATTTTCACTCTAAGGCTATCAATTTTCTGATGAACACGAAGAACCCTAGAACTGAAATTCAATGTGAAATCGTGTATGATCATGTTATGATGCAATTGATTGAGGGTTAATGATCCTCATAGGTGCAGAAACAAGATGGTATGTTCATTTTTCATTTATGATGCATGTATGATGGAGTTTGAAGTTCATGAGCACTTACCTCAAAAACGGCCAAACTGGAAATTGAAATCGTGCCTGGAGGTGTTACAGATGCTTTGTGATGATCTGGATAGCTTCAATGGACCTTATGTGATGTGTTTGAATGCCTGGAATGAACTGGAAACCTCTTGATCACCTTGTGGTACCCGAACTGCAGTTTAGCTTAAGTGAGGATCAAGTTAGTTGATTTTGATGTTTCAGATCATGTATGATGGTTGGAACAGTTCATGTAAAGTATATGGAGTGTGTTTAGATGATTAACTTGGACAGATATGGCCTGGTATGAGAATTGATATGTTAAGGCTCATTTTATGCAAATATGGTGGTTGAAGAGTGATTCTGAGATTTAGGGTGATTTGGGGTGTATGGATGGATCAAACACATCCCATATGATGTTTGTGGTTTGTGGGAAGCATCACTTTGGTCAGAACTTGCAAGAGATGGAGGTTGAGTTTTCTACCTCACTTTGAAACACATGACTTGTAATTCAAGAAAGAAGAGAGAAAACCTATAATTGTGAGGTTTTGGTGTGATTTGCAATGAAGTTTGGACCTCTATTTATAGGCCAAGGTTTCTGAATACAAAGCTTTGCAAGTTGATCAAGAATTGGTGATTTGGCATTTGAAGATAAAATGGAATCTTTACATTTAATGCACATGGTTAAAAGTTACTAAACCATGGTTAAATCCCAAGCTTCTTATCCTCTTCCATTCTGATCTTATATCAGAAAATATCTCTTCAATTATTGCCTCTTTGCATCATTGCTTGGATTATAGGTCATGTAGTCTTGAAACTTAGTGAAAAATGGTGAAAATTCAAGTGAAAATGATCACTAAATGCATAATTCAAAACCATACCTACACTCCATATTTTTTCATGCTCTTTGACATTTTGGAAAGCTCATATTACATACTTCAAAAGCCTAGTTGAAAGTTTCCTCAAGTCTCTTAAGGAAATGGGTGAAAAAGTTCCATGAACTTTGAAGAAAATGAAGTTTTAAGTGAAGTTTTCAAAAAGTACCAACTTTGAAGCACCATATCTCTTAAATGGTTGATCTTATGGAAAAAATTTATATGTGTCAAAGTTGTTTATTGGATCAAAATCTACAACTTTCATGTTGGAAGTTTTTTTCAGTTTGTAGGTGAAATTTTGAGAAATTCCCTTTCAAAGTTTGGAAAAAACCATTGAAAAACACTTAGAAATTTTTCTAAGTATGAAAGTCAAACTTTTGACTTTTTGATTCTTGATTGATTTTCTTGATTTTTCTTGATCAAATGACTTCTCATATCATATATTGATGATAAAAAACTTCAAAAGTCATGGTTGACCAAAATTCCCCAAAAGTCAATGGTGATCTTGTATAGTTGACTTTTTCAGACGAATCGCGTTTCTGGAGTTTTCAATGAAACAGGCTATCCTCATCAAATGAATGGTGTGAATGGATCATATTGAAGCATTAGAGGATATTGATCCATGGTTTGAGTTGTGGCACCATGTCCTGATTAAAAAGTCAGTTATTCAGTGAATCAGGTCAAAACCCTAATTGTCGACCAGATGAAATTGATGACTGTGGATCTTGAATTGAGATGTAATTTCCATTGGATGTTGTCATAGGGATTATTTGAAGATGATTGAAACCTTTGATTGACTCCCTGGGGGTTTTTAGGGTTTCCCAAATGTGATCCCTGATTTTGGTCCCTGATAGTTCAAAACCCTGATCTGAGGATTTGCCAGATCAATCTTTGTGTAGGAGATGTTATGAGCCAATGGATTAGGTCAAAATGATGCACTTGAGGTCTTGATATCATGTCCCAAGCCATTAGGTCAAATTCTGAGCAAAAGTCAGGAGTGTGCTGTCTTCAGTCAAAACCCTAATTCAGTCGATTCAAAGCTGTTGAGCTTGTTGAAATGAATCTCTGAGGACCAAATGTTGATTATTGATGAAGATGATTCATTTGAGATGAAGGGAGAACAAAACCCTAATTGATTGTTACTTGTACTGATGGGTGATTTCCTGATTAAATCCTGCTGAGTCACAAGTAACAAACACAAGCTATGCAATTTGTTAGAGATGTAAATGATGCATATGCAAATGATAGGAGATGGTATCTTAGGTCAAAAATTGGGGTATGACACATCCCAATTGTCTATATTCAACTTGGGATGGTACTCACATTCTTCCACCAAAGCCAGAGGATTGTCAAGATAATCGAATATTGCATCTTTGCTAAAGTCAATGACCTTACCTCTTACCCATGTTGTAAACGGGTATGCTTCAGTGCCTACCCAATTGCTCGGAGGCAAAGCGTTTGCATAGAACTCTCTAACAATCTCCACCTGATAGAATTTCCCTGGAGTGAACAATTTGTCCCAGTAAGTGTCAGACAAAGCAGTCCACGCCCTTTGGAAGTGGTCGTGGTCCACAGGAACTACCGTGCGCTCGCTCCACACGACACGGCTTTCAAGATCATGGTACCTAGCCTCCTGATCCGGTCCTTGAAATTTTGACCGATTAAATCTAGCAGCCTGTGAGGAAGATCCCTCACCAAAACCAGCCTTTTTTCTTTTCAACAGAGGTTCCATATCTGCACAATTTAAACAAACGAAACACACACGAATTGAAACAAAGTTAGCACTCTTAAGCAAATCCTCACAATAGAAGCACACATCTTTCCACATTCATCATCAAACTACTAAACATGCCTTAATACACACTTAGGGCAAAATAAAAAAAAATCATCAGCATACAGGGCGCGGCGCGCGCTTAACAGGGCGCGACGCGCGCTCTGCGAAACCCAGAAAAAAAACTTCATTTTTTTGGAAAACAGAAGAGGAGAACATGCTTCTCCTCCCTTCTAAGGGTCTCAGCAAGCATTATATACAAAAATTACATGGTTTCTACCCTAGTTTTTCAAAATTATCAAGAAATTCCTAAATCTAAAAACCTAACTTCTAAAACTATATTAATGGAAAGAGAAGGGAGCAAGAATAAACCTTTGTTGATGATGACAATGGAGAGATGAAAATTAGTGAGGAAATTTGCACGAGAAACTAAGAGCTTTGTGTGTGTTTTGTTTTTTCTTTCTTGAAACAAAGAGGAAAAGGGTGAATGATGGAGGCAACAGACCTCCAAAACCCAAACTTCCTTTCTAAACTCGGTTTGGGTCGGGCCCAGCATGGGTGGGCCCAAACAAAAATTATTTTTTTTCAAAAATACGTACATCGTGCGACGTGCGCAAAATCGGCGCGACGCGCCCTCATCTCTGCCTAGAAGGGGTAATTGAAGTCACTAAGCGCGCGACGCGCGCTTTTGGGGGCGGCGCGCGCTACACCAGAAACAGCAGAAAAATTACTTTTATCAGCACACCCTAAAATACCGGTAAATCAGTTCTGGCTCGACGACAACACAAAAATCCCACCTGCAAAAATAACACAAACACAAGTGAATATATACAACTTGGGGTGCCTCCCAAGAGCACTTTGTTTAACGTCGGTCAGCTCGACGGTTAAAGGCAATCAAGGATCACCAAACGATAAAACACATGTTTCACGATTAAAATCACTCCGTCGATAAACCTTTAACCTATGACCGTTAACAACTCACTCTTGCTTAGTTTTATGGTCCTCTATCACTACAGCCCCTTGGCTTCTAACTTCTTTGACCAGAAACAGTCCTGACCATTTCGATTTCAACTTTCCCGGAAAAAGTCTTAACCGGGAATTGAAAAGTAACACCAGTTGTCCTACCTTAAAGTCCTTCATTCTAATCTTACTATCATGATAGAATTTGGTCTTTTCTTTGTAGATTGAATTAGACTTGTAGGCATGCAATCTCATCTCTTCCAACTCATGAAGTTGGATTTTTCTTCTCTCATCACACAACTTGTGGTCAAAATTTAAAAGCTTCAAGGCCCAATACGCCTTATGTTCTAGTTCTACGGGAAGATGTCAACTTTTACCATACACCATTTGAAATGGTGTAAGGCCGATCGGGGCTTTGAAAGCAGTCCGATACGCCCATAAGGTTTCATCCAGTTTCAACGACCAATCTTTCCTAGAGCTAGACACGGTTTTCTCAAGAATTCTCTTTATCTCTCTATTGGTCCTCTCAACTTGCCCATTAGTTTGTGGATGATATGGAGTAGCTATCTTGTGCTTTACTCCATATTGCTCCAACACATTCTCAAGCGGGGCATTCCAGAAATGAGATCCGCCATCACTAATCAACACTCTTGGCGTGCCAAACCGTGAAAATATATTTCTCTTCAAAAATTTGATCACGGTCTTACCATCCGCTTTGGGTGAAGCAATCGCTTCAACCCACTTCGACACGTAATCTACACCTACCAAGATGTATTCATTTGACATAGAGGAAGGGAATGGTCCAACAAAGTCAATGCCCCAACAATCAAATACTTCTACCTCCAAAACACTTTGGAGGGGCATTTCCTCTCTTTTCCCAATTCCACCCGTTCTTTGACAACTGTCGCAAGATGCAACATGGTGGTAAGCATCTTTGAACAAAGTAGGCCACCAAAATCCCAATTGCAGGACTTTTGTGGCCGTACGCAAACCATTATAATGACCACCATACGGCGAGTTGTGACAATGCCAAAAAATGCTTTTTGTTTCCTCATCAGCGACACATCTTGTCAAAAGATTATCACTACTTAACTTAAACAAGTGAGGCTCATCCCAGACATAAAAATTTGCATCATTCAAAAACTTTTTTCTTTGATTCCAAGTTAGATCCTCGGGTATCCAGCCGGATGCTTTTTGGTTAGCCATATCCGCGAACCAGGGTCTAACTTTTTGAACCATGAACAGTTTTTCATCCGGGAATTCATCCCTCACTTCTTTTTCATGTTTTGTTACCTCGGTATTCACTAACCGAGATAAATGATCCGCAATCAAATTTTCTGTCCCTTTTTTATCTCTCACTTCAAGATCAAATTCTTGAAGCAGAAGAATCCACCTTATAAGCCTCTGTTTTGAATCAGGCTTGGTGAGAAGATATTTGATTGCGGCATGATCAGTATAACACACTACTTTCGAACCAATAAGGTAAGAACGAAACTTTTCCAATGCAAATACAATTGCGAGCAACTCTTTTTCAGTAGTGGCATAGTTAACATGTGCCTCGTTTAAAACTTTGCTCGCATAATGTATAGCATGGAAATTTTTGTTCTTCCTTTGGCCTAAGACCGCACCAACCGCATAATCGCTTGCATCACACATGCGTTCAAATTCAAGCGACCAATTAGGAGCGACAATTATGGGTGTGGTGGTTAATTTTTCTTTGAGTTCTAGGAAAGCTTTTAAACATGATTCATCAAAAATAAATTCCGTATCTTTGTTGAGCAAATTACTCAAAGGCTTTGCGACCTTGGAGAAATCCTTGATGAATCTTCTATAGAACCCAGCATGTCCCAGAAAACTCCTTATGCCTTTCACATTCACCGGAGAGGGAAGCTTCTCAATAACTTCTATTTTTGCAGGATCGACCTCAAGTCCTTTTGAAGAAACCTTGTGGCCAAGAACCCTCCCATTCGTTACCATGAAAGTACACTTCTCCCAGTTTAGAACCAAATTTGTTTCAATACACCGCTCCATCACCACATCAAGATTCTTCAAGCACAAGTCAAAAGACGACCCGTACACAAAAAAATCATCCATGAATACCTCGATGCTCTTCTCGATCAAATCTGAGAAAATAGCTTGCATGCACCTTTGAAATGTTGCAGGAGCATTACATAGTCCAAATGGCATTCTGCGGTAAGCAAAAATGCCAAAGGGGCATGTAAAAGCAGTTTTCTCATGGTCCGCCGGATTCACGGTTATTTGATTGTATCCTGAATAACCATCCAGGAAACAATAGAAATTTCTTCCGGCTAGCCTCTCTAACATTTGATCCATAAATGGTAATGGAAAATGGTCCTTTCTTGTAGCTTGGTTCAACCTCCGATAATCAATACACATACGCCACCCGGTCACCATTCTCGAAATGATCAATTCGTTCTTTTCATTTCTCACAACCGTCAATCCACCTTTCTTCGGAACTACATGTACCAGACGCACCCATTCGCTATCGGAGATAGGATAAATCATCCCCGCCTCTAATAACTTCACAACCTCTTTTCTAACCATTTCTTTCATGGTTGGATTCAATCGCCTTTGAGGTTGTGCCACGGGCCGAAAATCATCTTCTAACATAATCTTATGCATACAATAGGCCGGACTAATACCCTTCAAATCGGATAAAACCCATCCTATTGCTTCTTGATTCTTTATCAATATTTCCTTCAATCGATGCTCTTCCTTGCTAGACAAACCACTATTAATGATAATTGGCTTAGTGAAATTGTCACCGAGAAACACGTATTTCAAGTGAGACGGTAACACATTCAACTCCACCTTTGGCTCTTCAACTTTAGGCTCATCTCTCAATTCTTCAATTTGAGTTTCAAATGGATTTATCTCATCACAAGCCTCAAGATTTCTCAAGCAATCTTCAATTTCTTTCTCTTGATCTTTGGTGAGCACTTCAAGAGCTTCCATCAAAGTTTTCTCAAGAGGATTAGACAAGTGCATTTGGTTCTCCACTTTCATAATAGCTTTTTCTGTAGCATCGATTCTAAAACAATCATCATCATCACTCGGATGCTTGATGGCTTCAAAGAGATCAAGATATAATTCCTCGTCTTGGTACCGTAATTTCATTAAGCCATCATCAATGTCTATCATCATTCGGGACGTCTTCATAAAAGGCCTTCCTAAGATCAATGGTATATTAGGATCTTCTTCCATGTCTATGACGATAAAATCAACAGGAAACCAAAATTTGTCAACCTTGAAAAGCAAGTCTTCCGCAACTCCATGAGGATGAGTTGTGGACTTATCCGCTAATGATAACGTCATTCGACTTGGCTTCAAGTCATTAATTCCTAACCTTCTCACCATAGACAATGGGATCAAATTAATGCTAGAACCGGTATCTACCAAACCTTTGCCTATATGAACATTTCTAATAGACACCGGCAAGGTTACCCGTCCAGGATCATTTGATTTAATCGGTGTAGTGCGTTGAATTAACGCATTACAACAAGAGCTAACCGTTACTACTTCCGAATCCAAGAATCTTCTCTTTTTGGTAATGATGTCTTTGATAAATTTCGAATACATCGGCATTTGCTCTAATGCCTCGGAAAAAGGAACATTTATTTGCAACTTACTAAAAATGTCCAAGAATCGAGCATAATGCTTTGCATCTTCTTTCTTTGACGGACCGGGAGGGTAAGGTAATTTTTTCACATGAATTGAGTTCTCTTTCATCTTCGCCTTTTCACTCACACTCAATTTTTTTCTTTCTTTTTCCACTTCTATTTCCGGATTTTCTTTTTCCACTAATTCTTTCTCTTTCTCATTTTCAACTAAATCACCCTCAACATTTTTTTCTACTTCAATCACTCCATCTTTTTCACTTTCAACAATTTCTTCCTCAACTATTTCTCCTACACCCATATCAATATTTCTACCGCTACGAGTTAGAATGGACTTACAATGCTCGCGAGGATTCTCTTGAGTAGTGGCCGGAAAAGGTCCTTTGTTTTGATCGGCAAGTTGTTTTGACAATTGCCCGACTTGAGTTTCAAGATTCTTTATGGCCGCATCCGTACTCTTTTGGCTTGCAATTTGCAATTGCATGAATTGGCTAAGAGTGTCCTCTATTGAAAGCTTTGTTTGTTGAGGTTGTTGATTGTAACCACCTTGATAGGGATTTTGACGATTCGATGGACCCGCATCCGACCTCCATCCTTGTTGATAACCTTGATTACCTCTTTGTTGGTAACCTTGGTTATTGTTGTAAGGCTGTTGTTGTCGCCCCACATATCCTTGATTAGGATTTGAAACATAATTCACTTCTTCATCAGGTGGAGGACAAAAACCAGTTTGATGGTCACCCCTACACAATTCACAACACATTACTTGTTGATTTTTAGTAGGGATCCCATTTATCACTTTGATTTGTTTAGGGAGTTTTGACATTTGTTGAGTAAGCAATTCTACTTGTTGAGTCAATAACTTGTTTTGAGCAAGTATTGCATCACTAGTATTCAACTCAAGAACTCCCAACTTTCTTTGCGATGTACTACGATTGTGTTGTCCTTGATGATCATTCAAAGCCATTCTATCAATGATAGCAATTGCTTCCTCAGCAGTTTTTGACATCAAAGATCCACCCGCGGTAGCATCTAAAAGTGTTTTCGGTTGTGGTTGAAGTCCATTTCTAAAGATATGGATTTGAGTCAATTCATCAAATCCATGCCCTTTGCATTTTCTAACCATAGACTTGAACCTCTCCCACGCTTCATTGAGAGCTTCATTCGGACCTTGAGAGAACACCGCAATAGAAGTTTTCGCTTCCATGAACCTATTGTGCGGAAAGAACCGATCCAGAAATTTCTCTTCTAACTCGTTCCAATTAATCATGACATTGTTTGGTTGATCAAGGTACCATTCCTTAGCTTTTCCTATCAAGGAATGAGGAAATAGTCTCCTAAAAAACCTGTTCTTCTTCGGCCTCTGGAGCACTGATGGTTCCGGCGATCTCATAGAACTTTGTTAGATGAGTAAAAGGATCCTCGTGATCTGCTCCTGTGAAAGGATTCTGGTATAATAATTGAAGTAACCCCGTTTTCATTTCGGAGTTCCTTCCATTGGCTTGATCACGAGCAAATTGTGCATTCAGACGAGGGCTATTAACACAAGGCCCTCGAGGTGGACCATTAGGATCCGCAGCCATTTCTTCCTCAACTAAGTTTTCAACCGGGGTTGAAGAAGAAGATGCTTCTTGTTGTTGTCTTCTTTCCCTGGCTAGTTGTCTCCGTCTACGAGTTTTGTTATTCTCTCTACGCGCAGTCCTTTCAATCTCAGGATCAAAAAGGAGTTGATCTGCAGGTACACGTCCTCGCATAAACTGTAATCTGAAAAACTAACCAAGCAAATTAACAAACACAAGGAATAAACTTTTAGACACAAGAGATTAATTATAAGACTCAATACAAAACAAACTATTGCAATGCTTGCAATATCTAAACAACCATCCCCGGCAACGGCGCCATTTTATTGAAAAAGTATACTGGAGTACTTTTCGTTTATATCGTATCCACAGGGATTATTGCGATACCACCGCCGTTCTATAGCCTATTTTTTCTTGAGTTAATGTTACTTTGGTTTTGAGTTTGCAAAAGATCATTCAATACTTTAGTAACAGAGAGTAAATTAATGAAAGTTTTAAGTTTAAGAAAATGTATCAAGATTCGATTTCATCGACCTAACTTTGTATGTCTCCTTATAAATATATGTATATGAACTCGTTAACGATCAATATAATTACGTATCGACGTCTATACCGTCCGTGTCCGCAACGATATAGCTGGATTTACCGTATTATTTAACCGCCGATTTCTCCACCGTTTAAACAATACAAATAACGTTTTAAAACCGATACAAAGTAAACATCAAAAACTAAATCCATGTCTGCATTGATCATCATTTGTTCATACATAACATATTCACAAGAAAAACATACAAAAGTCAAGGAGGATTACATCTTATCCTGATACAAAAGAGGTTTAGCTATCCATAGAAATGGTTGCTTGCTCAATAAGGTAAGGATGAAGAATGACAAGCATCTACGGCGATTAATCGACGATCAAGGCTTTGATTCTCCAATTCTTCAGTTGCTACAGTGGTTTGTGGTTTTTTGAGCTCTCAAGAAGATCAAGAAGAAGGAAAAATATCTGATTTTCTCCTTAAATAGCAATTCTGTTTTCTGTCCAGGCCGCGTCGCGCCCTCT
The DNA here is from genome assembly GCF_029867415.1 of Vicia villosa. Lineage (NCBI taxonomy): Eukaryota > Viridiplantae > Streptophyta > Magnoliopsida > Fabales > Fabaceae > Vicia > Vicia villosa. The sequence continues at coordinate 242,403 of NW_026705890.1, read as the reverse complement.
AGCGCGCATCGCGCCATTACACTTGAATGTTAAACCGCCCAAGCACGCCACGCGCTCTTCTCTCTGCTGGAAGCTTCAAGAAAATAACTGGCCCAGGGCGCGACGCGCCCTATTACCGCGCGACGCGCGCTATGCTCTGCCCACCAGTCTTCAAACATGGCTAAAACAAGCTCAAAACTTCCCAAAATTAGCTAAGACCTACAAAATCATAACTAAAACACATATTAACATAAAATAAAAGCTTAGGGTTTTAGTTAACTTCTATTTTTGTAAATTCTTTGATATGCTTGATTTATTTTTAAGGGTACTGCTTGGGAATGTTCTTGTGTGAATGATTCTAACCTGAATCTCGAGATACCTTAGGTATGTGGCAATAGGTCAAGGAGACTGTACGGCTCGTCCCAATATGGTTGATCTGGTGGCCACCGTTAGTGCGACGCTTTGGTTTGTTCTGATGGCCCTTGAACATGATCGAGGAGACATTAGGCTACCATGTAGTGTCATTAAGCACTAAATTTCCCTTAGAACCCTAGTTGAACCTGACTTTGGCCTATTAGAAAATAGCGAGATGGCTGGCTTTGAATTCTTGACCGAAGCTGGTTGATACTCGAAGCTACACTCATTGAGATCAATCTTTCAAGATGTTTTCGGTCAGCCACCCGAGTGTTGACTGAGATAATGCTTTCGAGAAAGATCAGTGATATGAGCTCCCTAGAACCCAGTTACTATTTTAAGACAGGTTGAACCAACTAAACTTCAGTGGGGAGGGTACTTACCTGTGGACTTCATACAAGTCTCTAAACCTAAGGACTCCTGCGCGACTTGTTTGTTATCTAACCATTTGGTTTCCTTGCAGGTTTTGTTTGTATGACTTACTAGGTCCATACTACCTTATGCTTTTACATAACATGTTGACTAACCTTTTTCAAGGATCTTAGGGATTTATGGCGCATAATTCCCAGGTACTGTTATGGAATGACTATCAAGAGCCTAAGTTTCTATCAAGGGGCAAGAGGATTTATTTTCCTCTAGCCATATGCTTTTCAAACTCGAAAGTACAATAAACTTCTGTCAAGGGGCAAGAGGATTTATTTTCCTCTAGCCAGATGCCTTCAAACTCAAAGATACAGGTTCTATCAAGGGGCAAGAGGATTTATTTTCCTTTAGCCATATTCCTTTAAAATCAAAAGTATCGTATCCTGAATCAGAGGCTATGACCCACTAGATATGGTGAGCTTGACTCTTACAGAAGGACGTTCGAAGACGAAAGTCAAAGGTCTTCAGACAAAGCTGCAACCAAATTCAGTTCTAATGTTGCGAACTAGACAACGAGTTTCTCATCTTCTTCCTCAAATCCCTTAAGCTGGACATTTACAACTCTTGTGTGACTTCGTCGGAATCTTCTTCCTATAAGTAGTCTAAAGTGTTCTGCAGGTTCAGACACTAACGCTCGGTTAGTTTTCCACTCTGGGGAACTTGGCCATTCGATTGATGATTGTCAGCCATTCTGAGACAAGGTTCAAGACTTGATTAATGCACCGGTTGTCATCATTCATACTTGAAGGCCAAATTTGAAGTTCTCTTTTGACTCAACGGATCTTCTGAAGCAATAAGTCCATACGGAGAAGATCTCCTCAACGTTGGCAATTCATAATTCCTCATGCATTTTCATGCGTAATCTTTCTTGTTTTTGCTCAATACTGTTTATATGCAATACTTGTTTGTTTTTTTAACTATAACAATAATGAATTGTTATTGTTTGTCTTCAAAAGTCATTCGCTCTCGCTCTAATATGTTTTTTTATGATGCCAAACTCTCAGTGATAAAGCATGATAACTCCAAAGGGAGAGTGAAGAACACATAATACCAATAACCTCGATTGGTGTGCTTTCGTGTAAAACCCTGTTGATGATGTACATACATTGTTTCGAATCCCTAAACACTAGAGATATAAGGATGTTAATCCCTAGTCAACCCCTTTGAGCCTTGAAGTAGGAATTTTTTTTTCTCTATATGAAAAAACCCTCACATTTAATCCAGGGGCAGGGTAGTGTTTAGTTAACCTGATTGAGCGTTCAAAATACATCAGGAGCTTGCATCTAAGGATACAACAATGCTTATCTTTCAAAAGTTTAAGGAAAGTGAATACCACAATGGTTATCCCTCGCCAACCAAGAAATAAGGCAATCACAATCTTTCCAACGAATCGAAGACGTCTCAGGAGCATACGACTTATTCAAAGAAGAAAAGTAAAAAAGAGAAAAGAAAGTCCGCTAAGTCAACGAACTTGAAAAAGTGACTTAGGCAAAAATTAGGTCATCCTGCTGGACTGCAAACCTGAAACTCAAGAAGTTGTCCAGGCAAAAGTGAAAAACCTGAAAAGAAAGGATTGCGAAACAAAAAGATCATTAACAAAAGAACAAAGTCGTGTGACCAGACACCAAATACAAAAGGTAGAGTGACTGCCACCTCATCGATTCCACAATCGTCTCAAACTCCCATTGAAGGATGAATGCTCACATCAAGTTAATTGAACTTAGGTTGGAGAACATCACGAAGGGGGTGGGCACCAATAAAATTTTGAGCCTAAAAAATCCTTTTTTCTAAAAACCGTGAACCTGGCCATGTTACAACCCTCAAAAGTCCTAATTGAATCATGGTTAATTCAAAAGCATACTGTAACGAGAAATACGGTAAACTGAATCCTAGGAGTTTTGATAAAAGCTTGAGTTGGTATCACACCACCTTTCACAAAAAAATTGATGCTTTGACATCCTTTCAAAACAAATTTCTTTTTTAAACGTTAAGACAAACATGAACTTTGCATTAGAATCATATTTCTCATAATAAACATTCTTTGCATATGAACAAGTACTTGACATCAGGAAAGCTTCCATCATGAACTGCAGATGAAAAGTTTAATCCTCTCAAGGGACAAGTTGTCTTCAGAACTCCGTTGAGTTCAAGCGAGAATGTCTCAAATTCTGATCACCCTCAGGGGCACAAAAGCAGTTGGATACTCTGGTGAGTAATAGTTCAGTCAATCTGGGGCAATTAGGTCAAGATTCAAAGAATCTCTCAGAAGTGTTGAACAATCAGGGGCATTCACTCAAGCGTAGTCGAAACTACCGTCAACCTTGACCAATCTGGGGCATTATTCCTAAGTTCATAATACTGGGGCATGTTTTTTATGATAGCACAAATCTCAGAAAGCCCTCCCGATAGACAAAGTTGCTTTAGAAGTGCACCAAAAAGCATAAATATTTCCTACGATTGACTCAGTTGGCTAAACACCAATATATACTAAGGGCGTGACATTTTATTGTCTGATTCATCTGGGGCAGTCAAGTCAAGATTCAAAGAATATCTCAAAAGGCGCTGAACGACCAGAGGGGAAAGTCTATCACTTAGGGCATGCTGTATTAATCACAAATCTCAACAAAAGCCACTTAGTTACTAGTATCAAATGGTGACAGTATCACTCTCTCATCAAAAGTTTACAATAACTTCAAGCATCAGATATACCTGACTACCGATCCCAAGGGCAGATAGGCTCCCATATGGGAAGGTCCACATATGGTCAAGAAAATGTTTTCCAACAATAAGTGACGAAATACTTGAAGACATAGGGGCATTGAAAATTGAAATCTCAGGGAATCTTTCCCATATAGTGGTTTTCACCAGGAGGTTATCCTTAAATGATCTCTTTCCCAACAGAGACTTGATTCCCCAATGGAGTATACGTCTCAAACGCTACAAGTTCTCCGATACAATTCTCTTCTCCAGCATGGTTTATTCAAACTTACTATTTCTAGTAAGGTTGACACTCATAGTTGAAACTTGGTCAGATAGTGCATCAGATGATTATTCATCTCTTTTATCCCCTGTCAAGGTACATCAAGATCAGATCCTTCAAGTTACTTTCATCCCCAGGCGACAATAAAAATCCTTGGCTGAGTATTCTTGCACATGAGGAAGGAATCCCCAACAAGGTCATTCTAAGATCAGGGTGAAGAAACATTGTCATCACCTCCCGCAGGGATTTATTTTCCCAAACATAATTAGCTATATGGAGTCGTCAACATGCTCCAATTGCATGGTTACATTCATACATCATTCATAGCATATCATGACAAATACATACATATAGCATTCTCATTTTGTTTTGAGAACATCATCACAGTATATTCCATGCATCATAACATTGCATGAAACTAACTTGGTTTTTCAGGTTAATTCCCGAGCAGACAATGTTATTAACAACTTATTCGTCATCAGATACAGTTAAGACGAAGGTTCATTCTGATAAGCACTGTCCTTCCAGTTCCCATCCAGATTAACATTTCTCTCAGATATAATCAAAACGAAGGTTCATCCTGACGAACATTTCCCTTCAAGTTTCCCATCCTGCAAAACATTATTTTGCCGGTCTTCATTCGGAAAAGCCTTATTACCAGATACAGTCTAGCGTATGACTTATTCTGTGGGCACATTTTCAGATATAGTCTAGTGTACGACTCATCCTGACCCCTCTTCCAATTACTCATCCAAAATATCACTCGTTCAAAGGTAGTCTAATGTACGACTTACTCCTTCAGATATAGTCTAATATACGACTCTTTCTGATATAGTCAAATGTACGACTCCCATCTTCAGACTTAGTCTAATGTATGACTCGTTATGATATTCATATAGTCTAATGTATGACTCCCTCCTTCAGATATAGTCTAGTGAACGACTTTTTATGATATACACGGATACAGTCTAGTGTACGACTTATTCCAATATTCTCATCATCCCTTCTGAGATAGCCAAAGGTATGGCTCGCATAATGTATGCCCCCTTATGAGATAGCCTAATGAATGGCTCGCCTAATGTATGACCTCTTCCGATATAGCCTAATGTATGGCTCATTCCAATATAGCCTAATGAATGGCTCGCCTAATGTATGACCTCTTCCGATATAGCCTAATGTATGGCTCATTCCAGTATAGCCTGATGGATGGCTCACTCCGATATAGCCTAATGTATGGCTCATTTCAATATAGCCTGATGAATGGCTCACTCCGATATAGCCTAATGTATGGTTCACTCCGATATAACCTAATGTATGGCTCAATCCAATATAGCCTAAAGGATGGCTCACTCTGATATAGCCTAATGTATGGCTCACTCCGATATAGCATGATGGATGGCTCACTCCGATATAGCTTGATGTATGGCTCATCACAATACAGCCCGATGGATGGCTGGCTCTTTCTATAGCCTAATGGACGACTCTATCCAATACAGCCTAATGGATGGCTGACTCTTTCTATAGCCTAATGGATGGCTCACTCTGATATAGCCTAATGGATGGCACTCCCTAATATAGCCTAATGGACGACTCATTCTAATACTCTTGAACATGTACATGGCCTAGTGTATGACTCATCCTGACACCCTTCAGTATACCTATCAGATTCAATCCAGACAGAGATTCATTCCGACAACATTCTGTCAACACCTGGATGGCATCTTTAAGCCCATCTCCAAAAGCACTGCTTCCGGCAACGCCGAATTCAAATTTTGTGGTACTCAAGTGTTCAATCATCTTCCACCTTCAGATCAAGATAGGCAAACAAGTCAGTCTACCTCTTCAGATTTAAGAAGATTGAACATGGGGCAGGTGTCATACCCCGAAATTTGCCCACACATTTTGAGATGACTTATTTCAAGATCTTCTCAAGCTCACAAGTTTATCGGTGGCTCAAGACTACACATGAATTAGGCACACTTGCTTTTCTCCTAAACAAGTTCCTATGAGTTAGGATTTCGTTTCTCATCAAGGATATGCAACTTCTAAGATCTCAGGTGGACTTCTTGGCTTCCTATATGCTTCAAAGAATCCTTATACCAATTTTCAAGCCTTGATTCACAAGATTGTTCAGTCAATTGCTCAAAAGATCAACAGTCGACTATGCTAGGTTAAAAGTCAACTATGGTCAACCTACAGTCAAAACTCCTGATTTTTGGTTAACATCAACATATTGAAGTTAAATTCATCATTTGATCAAAGGTTGATCATGATTTATCAAGAAAAGCTCCAAAAATCATCAAAAGATAAAGTTTTTAAATTAGGGTTTTTGGGAGAAAGTCAACTAAACTTTGACTGGACATAACTCTCACATGGCTCATCAGATATTGTCCAACCAAAGCTCATCCTCAATGAAAATCAATTCTATACTACTTTGATGTTGGGCCCAAGACCAAGAAATGCATAATTTGAGAGATATGAGCCAAAATATTACAGGTTCTTCTAGAAGTTCATTGAAAGCTGTTTTTTGTCAAGGCAAATATCATCAAGATAAAATCTTCAAATACAAAGAAGGTTCCAAAGTGGCTTGTAGAGGACATCTTGAGCTTTCTAAAGAGTCCTAGAACACCTTCATAAAATAAGTATTGAGTGAGTTATGATTGTCAGAAGTTGGGAAAATTTGAGAAAAGACATGAAACCCTAAGTGAAGAAGTTTGTATTTTCAAATAATGGGCCATTGGTGTTGGACCATCCATGTGATGTTAAGCTCATTAAAGGCTCAAATATTATTTGATATTTATTTTATGGTTTTATTATATTTATTTTTGGATTTATGTACTTAAATTCAATTTAAATCAAATAAAATCAAATTAAATCACACAAAATGTTCCATTCATTGAATCAAGTCCAAGTTCATCTAATAAGGCCAATAAATCGTGAAAAGGTATGGAAATAGATTGAATCCAAAAAAAGAAGGTTTCCATGCATAATTAAAAACAAATATTTTCCAATCAAATCTCATGCTCTCTCTCTCTCTCTAATATTTTTTACCTAAATTCATCTCATATATATACACAACAGTGCAGCCCCATGAGACGACGAATCCACCTTCACCTAAACACGTTTGAGAAGCTCCAAATATTCACAAACCTAGGGCACGAGAAAGAAAGATTTTCAGGAGGTTCCAAGGCCAACAAACCCTTCCATTACGTTCCTGAGGTATCAAAGAGCATGTTGGGATCATTTACCATGCCTAAAGATGGTTGAAACATAACACATCATGATAACATTCTTCGTTTATTTTATTTTGTTTTCGTGTTTTAATTGTTGTTGTGTTTTAACAGAAACTAACGCTTCTAATGTGTTCCTGGCGTTGATTAGTACAGGTTAGAATCATCAGGTTGGAGTTTTAAGGTCCGTAGCAAGAGACGCCATAGTTAGGGCTCACGAAAGCTTGGCATTCATTTTCATGGTTACAATTGGATTCAGACCAAATAAACTACACCATTGAATTCTCCATGGTCTAAATATGCGATCTGGTTTGTTAGTTCGAATTATTTGGTGTTTTTATTTTGCAGGTTTTGAATTATCATTATTCGCTACGAAAAGTTGTAGCAAAACTGTGGCAGAAACATGCCAAATCCGTAGCAAAAATCCACGCCCAATTAGTGAAGACGATAAACAGTATTAAAGACTTGTTGACCACCACGCGAGACAATCTAATTGGCCGGTCAAAGCATATATCTCCTCTCTCCACTCGCGATTGGTCCATCCAAGGACCGGGGTCCCACGTTTGACTGAGCATTGATTTGCACGCGTTTTCATTTTTATTTATTTCCATGCACTTGATTTATAGATGACTATCGCAGCGCAGGTGGTATGAGAGAGTGGCCAGTAACGTGAAGGACTTGGGTTCGATCCTAGCGTCCCACACTTTGTTTTCTCTCCCTTTTTTACCTATTCCCTTCCTTTTTTCCTTTAGTTAACAAATTTCTTCCTTTTTTCTTTTCTAATTCTCTTATAATTCACTTAGACAGATTTAAATTTTAGTTAGGATGTATAATTAATTTTATCACTTAAAACTCTTATAAAACAAAAAAAAAATTAGATTTATGAATTAATTACTTAATTTACTTTTTTTTAAGGATTTAACTAATTTTTAGGCTTGTTAATTAAAATCATTTAGATTTAATTAGACGTAAAATGATTTAATTGGTAGATTAATCCCTTTAATTAATTAGATTTAGGTTAATTTTTACAATTAGGTAATTAATTTAGATTGAGAATTTTTTCTTAATTACATCTTTTCCAAGCCTAACTCCTCCCGATTTTCTTCCTCGATCTAAATTTTCTGTGATTGTCGCATGCATGATTGCTTACTATTTTTTATTTTAAATTCTAGAGAATCTGTATAGGTTGCAAAGTTTTTGTTGTAATAGCTCTTAGGATTTATTCTTTCCTTAAATCCCCCATTTTGGAATATGTACTCCCCTCCCCGAAGCCCCGTAATAGTTAGGTTTATTTCCGCTTTTATTTTTCGCATGTATGATTAACTGTTAGTAATTAGGTGTGTATGGCAAGATAACGAAATCAAACGCAAGCTAACCTAAACACAAGATTAAATACTCGAATCTAACACACTCGCACCCACTCACCTCTAGGGTACACCCCTCTTGGTTGCCTTACGAATAGTCTAACCTAAACATAAGTTTTCTTAAACAAATAGTCTCCTAGAACTTATGCTAATAGATAAGTTAAAATAAGTTAGTTTATTTAAATATTATTTTAATTGCTTATTTACATATGTCTAAAACAAATAGGCTTTTATGTAGGCTAACAGGTTAATCAGGCCTTCGAAAAGGCTAGACTCAAGCCTAAAAAATAAGCCTACGACAGGCTACAGGCAAGGCTTAGGCTTCGATTTTTTTAATAGGTCAGGCTTAGGCTTGACAAAGCCTAGCTCGGCCCAGCCTATTTTCACCTCTATTTCTCATAAATAGTAAATCAAATTTCAATGGGCCTCCTTGAGTATAAGTCCCAACTCTTCTTCTCATCTCATCATTCATCTCTTCAACTGTTTTTCATAAACAGTAAATTATTTTCAAACACCTTTCTCTGTACATACAGTTTTAAAATCCTTTTTAAACAAAAAATTCTCCTGCTGTTTTCAAAACTTTCTTCTCGGTATTGAAGGGCATTATTCCCGGTGAAACTCTTCATATACCTATGTGACCTAGTGTCCATCTTCACTTCTTTTGTTTTCAAAAACATTTCAAAACTGTTTTCAATAAACAAATCAACTGTTTTCAAAACAACTTTAACTTCAAATCAATTTCACATGGGCCTCTCCTTGAGTCTAAGTCCCAACCCCTTTTGTACATACATCTTTCAAAGGCCTCCTCTTCATCAAGGTTAGTTTTTACTGCTTTCAATTTACAGCTTTCATTTAAATACCTGTCAGATATAAACTGTATATACGTTTTTTAGAACTCCCTCTAAGAAAAACCTTAGGACAAATAAACTGTATATATATATTATAGGATTATGGCCTAGGATTGAGAATGTCTTCCCGGTGAAGGCTCTTTCCTAATTAGAATTCTTTAGTTCAACCTCAAGATGAATTATTCCCGGTGAAACATCTTGAAAAAAGCCTTAGAACAAAAATAGGGCACATCCATCCAAGAGGAATTATTCCCGGTAAAACCTCTTACCCATTTGCTTAGAGCCAAACTAAGTTCAAAGCCAACATAGCTTTCTCTTGTGCTATAACAATGACCCTCGATTAGCCTCCTCTTGGGGTTACAATACAAGAACCCACAGGCTTCTTAAAAGCATATTCACAACTTTCTCTTGAGCTTGTATACAAGGACTCATCAGGTTTCTTATAAACATAGGAACAGGTCTTTAGTCACCTTTTAGCCTACCCTGGTGAGATTCTTCTATTCTTCAAACCAGACTTCAAATAAGCTAAGAATGTCTCAATCTCAGTATTGAGTTCACCTTTTGGAATGAGAGACATGGACAGTCTCTGTCACCCATATCTTCAATCTTAAGTAAGTCTTCTCCTTAGTAGAGCTAGATTCCACATCTGGAATTTCCTTAGCAAGGTCAGCCTTAATATTGGGCTTTAAACAAGAAGTCATTCTCATAAAATCCCCTGGAAAGGGTTAGCTTCCAAATCAATCTTTCATAGTCAAAAATCCCCTAGAAAGGGTTAGCCTCCAATCAATCTTTCATTTCACAAAATCCCCTGGAAAGGGTTAGCCTCCAATCAATCTTTCATTTCACAAAATCCCCTTGAAAGGGTTAGCCTCCAATCAATCTTTCATTTCACAAAATTCCCTGGAAAGGGTTAGCTTCCAAATCAATCTTTCATAAGTTAAAATCCCCTGGAAAGGGTCAGCCTCCAAAATCATTCATTCATTTCATAAAATCCCCTGGAAAGGGTCAACCTCCAAAATCATTCCTTCATTTCATAAAATTCCCAGGAAATGGTTAGCTTCCAAATCAATCTTTCATAAGTCAAAATCCCCTGAAAAGGGTTAGCCTCCATCATCCATCATTCAAACCTTCAAAACTCCCCAGTAGAGTTAACTCTGGGTCAGTCTCAATCATTCAACAGAATAAATTCTCCAATAAGGTCAACCTTCAAAGTTGGGCTTTCATTCATCAATCCCTGTTTAATAAAAGCAAATTCCTCAATAGGGTCAACATTCAATCTCTGCACAACAGAGTAACCCTCAGTAAAGTTAGCCACAACCTTGGGCTTTATACAAGGCAGATATTTTCCTTTGAGTCAAAAGATCCCAAACTATTGGTTCTTTCCCCATCTAGAGTATGCCACAACCTTGGGCTTTGTACAAGGCAGATAATAGAGTCTCCACAGTGAGTTTTTTCCTCACTGAGTCTGCCACAACTTTGGGCTTTGTACAAGGCAGAAAATAATGTCTCTTTAGCTAGAGTCAGCCACAATTATAGGCTTTGTACAGAACACCAAATAAATCTTTCAATCAAATAAAACAAACACTCCTCAATTAGAGTCAGCCACAACTCTGGGCTTCATACAGAACACAAATTCCTTTAGTCAAAGTCAATCTCCAGTGGAGTCATCTCCCAGGGTCAATCAAAACTCTTTTAAGCCTCAAGCTTGGGCCTCATACAAGCCAGTCAAATTCAGATCTTTCATACAATAGATAGACATGATTCATCTCTACAAAGAGATATTCATCCTATTTCACCACATTCAAAAATACAAACATTTTCATTTCTATTTCAAAACATTCTCCCATTTAAGATTTTGAAAGGCATGCTCTGAGGAACACACACCCAGACTTGTTTCCTTTCCCTAAACTGGTTGAGAATCTTTCTTTCATTTAAGAGACTATGACTGGCATACTTGCACACACACAAGTAAGATCCTTCTCTTATGAAACGAACCCCGCTTTTCTGTCACTTCAAATGTTTGTGGTGGAATAGTAGAAATGCCTCTCTGTAAAGATGGCTTCATGTCTCTTTCCTGTAAACAGAGATTTAATTCAAACTTCAACCTTGAGTTCAAACAAGGCACCCAAAGTCAATTCATTTCCGTAATTAGTTCCTCGAACTACAAAAAGCTCTGACTTCCATTAGGGATATGTAGGCATGAGATTCACAAGGAATCTCAGCGAGCTAATCAAAAACCAAAAACAGTCAGTTTATCTGTCTTTCAATTCAATTCTCTCTCCTAACACAAAGGAGAAACTTTTCCAATTAAGCAGCAACACAAACACATAGACACATAGAAGGTTCCCATAGAGTACTACGGATATGTAGGGTGCTTAAAATCTTTCCTATGTATAACCGACCTCCCGAACTCCAGAACATCTGATTAGGTGAAATCCTCACACCTAGAAAACTCCTAGACCTAAAGGATTTGGTAAAAGTACAAACATTCTGGCCTTGACCTATTGGGGTGACTCGTGACCACCAGACAGCGTCGATTCAAGGGTTGTTTTTAGTCGTAACAACCGATCTCAGCCTATTTGGTAGAAGTGAAAATAAAGAGACAAAGCAAATGTTGATTAAAGAACACAACATAAGTGAAAGCTTCGAAACATGCAATTAAAAAGTAAAGGGTTTGCATTGAAAATAAAGATGGTGATTCACATACTACAAGACCCTCAACAACTCTTTTTTCCTTAAGGGCGGAAATTGGGCAGAGTATAAGCAGGCAATTGATTGTAATAGTGAACACGCCTTTTCTACATTATTGTGACCTATTTATAGGATTTACACGAAATAACTACCTAACATAATCTACGGCTAAGATTTGAATTGAAAACAACTGCTTCGTAAGATCCTTTGCTGCATTTGGCGCTCTTGGCACACGATTCTAGCTTGGTAACCACCCACTAACATTTCAAACCTTTGCATTTCACGCTTAGCCACCTATGATAATTGTTTCCAATTTTGACGTGTCCTTTACAATCGGAGGCTCGGTCCAATAATTCTCTAAGTATGGAATTGTTACGTTCGACTTTCGCCCTTTGCTTCGACTTCAGACGACTTCAACACTCTTCTACTTCGACTTTTACTTCACTCCTGGCTTGTGAAATTTTCTTGTCAAAAAGGAAGGGTCATTTACTGAGGATACGTGTCCTGCTTTGTTTCCAAAGTTTTTTCAGGGTAACAAACGACCATATTAAAGATAATACTACATGCATCACTCAATTGAAAGATAGCTACATTAAAGGAGACTGGACATGCATCGCCCTAGTAAGGTTTTAACGAGACATATCCTAAATGGACATCCAAGGGAAAGTGTTATGAATAAAGATAAAAGTGGATGTTCATCCTTATTCTTCTTTTTCATCTTATTCCCTATTAATAGTTGTGATTTTCCATCTCAATTAGGTTCTATAAATAAGATCCACATTGCAATGTAAAGTGTACTTTTGAAGAAGATAATACAATATTATTTTCTCTCTTCTCTTCCTCTCTTTGATCTCTATATTGTTTTATTTAGCTTTATAACAAAAATAAAATAGATTGATTTTAAGAATAGGTGTTTTAAAAAGAGAATAAAAAAAAATAAAGAGATCAGAGATCAAATTTTATCCTACTTTGACTTAATACCATGATACATATGTCTAGTCTCCAAGATCACCTTGAGGTTTTCACTATTATAAAGCTTTTAACACAGGTTTAATTTCACAACCTTTATTTCAGGTTTAATTTACAACTTTTATATTATATCAAAGTTCATGAGAACAATCTTCTCTTGTTTAACGATTTCAGATCTGCAAAGATTTACACAAGACAACTCTAATTCTACTTAAGTGTTTTGCTCTCTATTTGTCAAAAAAAAAGTGTTTTGCTCTCTAACACTACACTAATATTTATAAATGTATGTGAAAATTCTTAAAGCAAGACAACGGAGTAAAAGTGATTAAATATTCATATTTTTTCTGTTTTTTCAAATGATTACAGTGTTTCATACTCCACAATAATAATTATACGAGCAAGGAAATTTTCTTATATTTTTTCAAATGATCGCAATGTTATTCAAATTTTTTGTGTTTTTTCAAATGATTACAACAAAAATTTATATAGCTAAATTTCATACTACATTTTGAAGTAACAGTGCGTGTTGAAAAACTTATGAGTATACATGTCAATCATCAACCGTATATATGTAACTCATGAGTTATTTACACTATGTTTGTTTGCGATGAATGTAGAAGAGAAAGATAAAGAAGAAAACAAAGCCCAACATACGAGATCCTTCCACCGTTTGGGACTTTATAAATAGTAAAGAGGATGGCAAATTGTAGCTGGGACCCACCTCTATTTTGTTTCCTCGCTAGATTGAAAGGAAAGTGGAAAAAGAGAAAACATTTTGCTTATAAAGACATTGATAACCCTATATTTTGCTCACAAAAAGACAAAAATGTTTCTAATTAATTGATTGTTTTTAAAACAAATATGAAAGACTTCACTCTTTTTTTATTTGCGTAAATTATATTTTATATATAGTTTATTTATATATAAAAAATAAATGCATTTATGCATGTTATATTTATATATTATTTTACATGTTTTAAAATATTTTATATATGTTAAATAGGGATATTTATGTCATTTACTAAATATATAATTTTTCTTTTATCACTTGTTTATCTTTCTTTCCTTTCACTTTCATTTATTTATATCAATCAACTAAAAAAGCATCTCACTTTCCTTTCACTTTCATTCCTACAACTTTCCTTCCTTTCACTTTTTTTCCTTTTACTTTCATTTCTAATCCAAACAAAGCATCAACCTTTAAAAGTTCAATTTTAATCGTAAATATTCTCTTTAAAGTATTTAATGAATTTTCAAGTATTCAAGAAATGAAAAATTTTAAAATAAATTTAAATGTTACAAAATTGAGATGATAGTTATAAACATTATATATAGAAGTATGTATTCAAATTTATGAGGCTCACTTCTCTACATTTAAAGTGTATGAGTCTAGTCCTTTGATTATTTGAAACAAAAAAATGTCTTTAACAAATGGTTAAGGCCTCTAAAATAAATGTCTTTAGACAAATAGTTAAGGCCTCTAGTTTTAATTAATATTGTTGGTTTCTCAATCCTTAAGGCAATTGTAATGTTAAATTATACTATCCCATCAAAAAAATGTTAAATTATATTAGACTTTACTTCAGGCCGCTTCATACTACTTTGTCCCATTACTCCTGTTAGACGCTGGCCTAAGGATCTAGAGGGGGGTGAATAGATCTCTCAGAGTTTTTCAGAATTATTTGAACTTTAAACGAAAGCGGTTCTGAATCGACTCGCGTCTATTCCGGACCGCTATTGAAACGATTGTATATGTGTTAAAAACCACAAAACAGTTTGAGATTAGCGATGAAAGGATACCCTATAGAATCAATACGTCGCTCTAGTGAGAATCGATTAACTTCTTAATTTGATATACGTTGTTTGCAATGCTTTGATAACAGTTGAAGCAAAACGACAAACACTTGGTGATAATCTCAATTGATGGTGATTCAATGTGTGGTGAATTGTGATGTTTAAACAAACTCTTAATGCACAATTTTAACACCTGAATCGTTTATCAAATTGCAATTATAACCAAGTATGAACAAAACATAAACAAAAATATAAAGGCGATAAGAACACGATATTTGATGAGGCAGTTCGTCGATCGTCCTCGCTACGACTACATCTGCCCCCAATTCCAAACGGGAATTGGGAAGTTTTCCATTACTATGAAAACAGTTTATACAAAGAAGATTAACAAAGCGATAAACGATAAACCAATTATGTCGATCCTTTGAATCTTCTTTCCCCTTAATCTTGAGCCAGATCAAGGTGTTCCAAGAGCTTCACTTTGATCCTTTCTGCAGTGTCTTGAATTGCTTGAACCTTAGTTCCTCAATCTTCACACTCAGCTTGATCCTCGATGAAACCTCTTGATAAAAACCCCCAAGAAATACCTATCTTGGAGGACAAAACCCGCGGATTTTATTCACCAAAAACCCCACAAATCTTCACCCACTAGGAATCTTCAATTCCGTTCCATGGACGTTATCGAACTCGATCACTAACCCTCAACGCAAGAATGATTATGTGTAATTGTGTTGGAGATGATGAAGAACGAAGATGAAAAGCCTTTGTGTATCTTTCAGTTGTTGGTGTACCTTGAATAATTAACATGGAATGATATATATAGTTGCTGGTATGTTGGAGCAGAGTGAACACATGATTTGGGAAGTTTTCAGCAGATAGGTCGACCTACCTTAGTGCTTAGGTCGACCTAACAGAAGTAAAATGAGCCAAATTGAATTTGTTGCCAGTTGGGTCGACCCATTGGTAGGTTAGGTCGACCTAGAATCAGTTAATTCAGCTTTTTGGAGATTTCTTCATATTAGGTCGACATGTGGATGTGAGTGGGTCGACCTAACAGTAATATGAGAAAAACTCTTCAGTTTAGGTCGACCTGGGAGTGTGGGTAGGTCGACCTAACAGTGACCTTGTCAGTTTTGCTAAGTTTGCTCTGGTTTTGAGTCGACCTAGGGCTTTGCTTGGTCGACCTAACAGATGCAATACCATTTTCTGAGTGATTTGAGCTCCATAATCTTCCATTGTCTTGTGTCATTCATTTATGCTTTTGTATTTGGTTGCTTATGATGTTTGCCATGAATCAAAAACTCATTTGTGAGTGTATGCTTGTTCTTACAACTCCCTCCGTCACATATTATAAGAGAAATTCACGTGTTATAGATTCATTGCTCTGTCTCATATTACAAGAGAAATTCACTTTTTAGATTTGTTGAATAATTAATATATGGATAATGCTAACATGTGCCCTAACCATTTGTCTAAAGACATGTTAAGAGCTAAATGTAAAAATTTTTTATTGGAAATTGTGTAATATTTTTGTAAAAATTTATAATTAATGTTTTCATTGTTTTGTTTCAAGACAAACTTTCTATTAATGTGTTTTTTAACATGTGCCCTTTTGTTTATATATAGACCAGATAAATTAATTATTCAATAAATTAAAAAATAAATTTCTCTTATAATATGATCGGAGGGAGTAAGTATTAGAATAATTTATACTTTATTCCTCGATTGATATTTTATTTAGATTTCAATGTGTTGTTGGGCTGACTCTAAGTGCTAGAAACACTCATTTCAACTTTCTTTTAATTTTTTTTTCTTTTTGGGTATAAAAATTTAGAACATTTTATTAATTTAAATATACTCAATACAACAAGGTACTTCTATAATTAGAAACTAATTAGAAATGTGGCCTTATCGGCAACTTTATTTTTCTTTTATTAGCTAAAATTTTGTATGCCACATGCCACATTATTATTATATGATATGCATATTAAAATGGTGAGATTTTTATCGATAAAAAAGGTGTCCAAAAATGTCAGTGGCTTTCTGTTTGCACTCCTTAAAAAATGTGATGTGGATATACCCTAGTTTGTGAGATATGATTAATTAAAGTTTCGATAATTATATATATAGTATACGGATCCCCTTTCCATACCCACACAAAAAACACATGGCCACCCAAGAGAACCCACCAGTAATAAAAGAATGTGATAAATTATTGTGATATGTGATTTCTCTTCAATATAAATAGCAATAAGAAAACACTTTCATTCCTCACACTGCCCATAGTCTCTTCAATATAAATAGCAATAAGAAAACACTTTCATTCCTCACACTGCCCATAGTCACACATTTTGCAATACAAATTACAAAATAATAAAGTCCTTTTTTTCCACTACACAGCCCTATGGCTACCCAAGACAACCCACCAGTTATGGTGTCTAAAATTGGAATCATAGGTGCTGGAGTGAGTGGTTTAGCCGTAGCGAAACAACTATCAAACTACAACCCTGTTGTTTTTGAAGCCACTGGTTCAATTGGTGGTGTTTGGAGACATTGTTCCTATAGGTGTACTAAGCTTCAATCACAAACATGGAACTATGAGTTCAGTGATTTCCCTTGGCCTCAGAGAGAAAGCTCTGATTACCCTACATATGCTGAGATTTTGGAATACTTGCATACTTATGCAGTTCATTTTGATTTGTTTAAGTATGTTAAGTTCAATTCCAAGGTCGTGGAAATCAAATTTATTGGTGATAAAGAAGGTTTTGATTTCGGACGACTACATCGGGACAGTGGAAATCCACTTTCTGGTCGTCCTATGTGGGAATTCTCTGTTCAGAGTAATGAATCAGACACCATTCAGGTCTTTATTCCCTATCAACTCATAAACTAGCTTCAAACTTATCACCTATAATATTAACCAATTTATGGAAAAATAATAAAAACAAATTATGTTTTATGACCGTGATGTGGTTGGCAGTTAAAAACTTAAGACTAACTTAACCACATTTTGACTGCGACACTGACAACTTAAGAATTGTGATGAAATTCTGAGAAAACTAGTAATTTTACTTTGCCTATTTGATTTTTCAGCGGTACCACTTCGAGTTTGTAGTGATTTGCACTGGAAAATATGGTGACATACCATTGATGCCAACATTTCCACGGAACAAGGGACCTGAGGTGTTTAATGGTAAGGTTCTGCATAGCATTGATTATTGTAAGCTTGACAAAGAAGGTACAAGTGATCTTGTTAAAGGAAAAAAGGTTGTTGTGGTTGGTTATAAAAAATCAGCTATTGATCTGGCTCTAGAGTGTGCACAGGCAAACCAAGGTAATAACAAATGATCTAACATGGTTTTTATATTTTATTTTATTTTATATATAATATAGGCATGTTGTTCTAAACTACAATTACAGTCATACTTATGGTTCTGCTGGAATTCACCAAATCATTGTAATGCGGTAACAATTACAATTGTGATATGGCAGCAAGATCTCAGAACTCTAAAACTTTTATATTATAGTTGCAATTGCAGTTAAGGACCATAATTTAAATATATAATGTGCATAATATAATGGTACATAAAAATAAAAATCACAACATTCAACCTTGATATAACTAATATTGGTAAAATCTCTTTTTTTTAATTTCTTTTATTAATATTTTATAACAATTATTTGTAAGATTTTATATACATTCTATCCAAACTTCAAATTATCAAAGTCATTTTTCTTAAAACCAAAGATCAAACAAAAATATATATTTACTGTTATAACATAGGAATGATAATTAAATGTTTACTGAATTATTACAAGCATGGCAACATGCGCTAATTGATTGGTTACTTTAATCTTTATTAACTTTTTTAAGGGGGGTTGATTCTTTAATTTAGATTATCTTACTTTGTCTTTTATTGTGACACTCTTTCTTTAACTTCAATAATTATAACTTTGTAAGTTTATGCATTTTAGATATTTTGTTGGTGTCTTCTCAGGTCTTTTTCTTAGTATTTTATTTTTAACTGACCAGGTCATTTATTTTTAATTGATTAGTTTATGTATCTAATAGTTAGTAAAATAATTAGATTTGATCAAAATTATAATAATTGTTTCTGTCACTAGACTATTAGACCAAAAAAATACATGCTTAGCTTATTTTTGTGTTTTTAATTATTTTTTTATAAGTCATTTTATTTCCTCTTTTACACTGTTAAATTAAATTTCAAACATGAGTAACTAATAAGAAGGGTTGTTGTAACTTGTTATGAAGGACCTGAAGGGAAACCATGCACAATGATAATAAGAAGTTTGCATTGGACACTTCCCCATTATCAAATGTGGGGAGTACCATTTTTCTTGTTCTACGCAACAAGGTCTGCACAGTTCCTCCATCAAACACCAAATCAAAGCTTACTCAAATCCCTTTTATGCCTCCTATTATCTCCAATGGTAAATTAGAGATGTATTTTGATTATGAATTTTTTTAGTGATTACCAAAGCTTTATTTACTTAATTTGTTTTATTGAATTAATGACATTAAACAGAGGCGTGGGATTTCAAAATTCATAGAGTCCTACTTGCTTTGGAAGCAACCAATGGAGAAGTATGGATTGAAACCAGATCACCCTTTTGAGGAAGATTTTGCATCGTGCCAAATAGCTATAACACCGGAAATTTTTTTCAAAGAGGCTGATAAGGGAAAAATAATCTTCAAAAGAGCATCAAAGTGGTGGTTTTCAAATGATGGAGTTGAATTTGATGACAACAGTAAAACAGATGCTGATGTGGTTATTTTGGCAACTGGTTATGATGGGAAAAAGAAACTCCAAGCCATTTTGCCAGAACCTTTCAATAACTTATTGGAATACCCTTCTGGTATGATGCCATTGTACAGGTAAAGACAGTTTTGGATTTTTGAAATAAAGTAACTTTTTTTTAACTTCTTTAGCTTTCTAAGCATAGGTGAGAATGAAGTGAACTAATAGTCAAGTTTGTGACAGGGGAACGGTTCATCCATTGATTCCAAACATGGCCTTTGTGGGTTATGTTGAGAGTGTTTCAAATCTATACACATCGGAGATACGTTCCATGTGGCTATCTGGTCTACTAGCTAACAAATTTAAGCTCCCGAGTGCTGATAAGATGCTTTCCCAGACAATTAAGGACATGGAAACAATGAAAAAGTCTACTAGGTTTTATAAAAGAAACTGCATCACAACTTTTGGTATCAACCATAATGATGAAATTTGTGAAGATTTGGGTTGGAATACTTGGAGGAAGAAGAGCTTGATTAAAGAGGCATTCACTCCTTACACGGCTTTTGACTATAAGGAAGACTGAGATTTTTATATGGTTCTTAACGATATCCTACTCCTATATATTTACTGTTGCGTTAATATTATGATTTTGTTTAAGCATAATAAGTGTATGTTCTCTGACTGCAATATTTAAGATGTGTATTTGGTGCCTTTTAAAATGAAAATAATTAATGTTCTTATTTTTCACAAGATTCAACTGGGTTTTTAGAGGGTAATCAAAAACTAAATATTACAATTCATATGAACAAACAACAATACAGTGAATGCAATACAAAAATACTAAAGGAAGGATTGCTTACAGGTTGCTTCAGTTGCATTGCAGGTAAATTTCCAGTAAAAGAGTTGGAGGTAAGATCCTACAATAACATTGAAACTGAAATTAGGGTTTGATATTGATATTCTCTGCAGAGTGGTTGCACTTTATTGAGTAAAAAATTTGAATGAATAAAATCACATTGTGTGTTTGATCATGCGGTGAGGAAAATTGATTTTGGCTAAATGTGTGTTTGGATTGGCAGTAAACAGAATTAAATGTGTGTTTGGATACATCTATGTAAAAGTGAGTTGAATGACAAACTTCAGTATAAAAATCACGTTTAAATTCAAAAGCTACAAATTATATCTTTAAGTAGAATCAATTTTGGAGACATAATCAATTCTACGTTAGAAGAACCAAACACCTCAAAATCACTCCATAATCAATTCTACACCTCTAGAATTGTTTTTGCCTCTTTCAAAAGTCAAACCAAACATGCTATAAAAGTAAGTTGAAAATAAAGTGATTTATGTTTGGATTAGTTGCTGCAAAAGTGAGCATTACATTTAAATTTCAGCTTAAAAATCGTGTTTAGACTTAAAAGCTACAAATTCAAGCTTAAGTAAGAATCAATTTTAAAAAGCATAATCAATTCTATTCGAGAGCAATCAAACATGTTAAAATCAATTCTACGAATCCAGAATCAATTCAGAGTATTTCAAACGCGAAAGCATACAAACACTTATTTTCTATATGTAACAATCTATGAATTTGGAAACACTAATCAGCAATACGGTTATCTAGTCACTTGAAAGAATCCTAATCAAATGCATAATAGAGATTGAAGCCACCGTAACCAATGTGCTTACCGGTGAGTTTTCCCTCCTTCAAAGTGTTGATTCCGGTAAATCTCGTTTCGTGACTTCATCATCACCCTCTCTTGTTGGAAAGCGCTTCATTTCGGTTTTGCAACCGTTGCTTCAACGGCATCGTCGGGGATCATCGTGGCTGTTTTCTAGGCGCTAGAAATGGGTTTTTGAATGGAAAAGCTCTTATGGAAGGAAGGGTTAGGGTTTGCTCGGAATTTCTGTTGCCCCAATTTGAGAGTGGAATCGGCCATTATAGGTTTCTTACGGCAACGGAAGTTTTGCAGGATATGTGGTTTTTCTCTCTATGGGATTTTTTGTAAACAGAAAATGGAACAAATATGAAACAAATATATGGTACAAGAAAATTAAGCGTTTTTAAAAACCCCTAATCATCCATATTATTCCATAATAATCATTGGATTTAGCCACGTCTAATCATAATTTTTATATTAATTAAAAAATAAAAACAAATTTGTCTCTCTCCTCTTTTATCATAATTCACAACCACTCTCATTATGTCAATTAAAAACGAAATTAAATATTAAATAAATTTGATTTTTCTCTATTTTTATTGATGGTTCTTAAAAGTATGGATTTAGATTCGTATCCATTCAAGTATTTTTCTGGATATAGGTGTAGTAGGCACGTTTTTATTTTCAAAATATAATAAAAATATAAATAAGAAAATAAAATTGTTTAGCTAAAATAATTTATTATTTGTAAAAAAAAAGATATTTTTAAAATAAAAATAAAATTGTTTTACATCAATAATATATATTTCAATTTTTCATATATTATCTTAAAAATAATTTGTATCTTAATTAAAAATAATTTCAAAAATAATTTTTTCCCGTATTTAAATTAATACATTATTTTAATTTTTATTTTCTTTAATTGTGAAAAAAATTTATAACCCGTGTGTTTGTGCGTTTACACGGTACTGGTGTGTTACCCGTGCGTTTGTATAGGTACTGGTATGATACGCCCGATTTTGTTTTCAAAATGTAATAAATATGAAAAGATAGAAATAGAAAATTGTTTAATCAAAAAATTTATTATTTTAAAAATAAAAAAGACATATTTTAATTTATATATGGATCATAAATATACTTATTCCGTATAGAAAAAATAAATATTTGGATGAACGGTATATTTTTTATATATTTCTTAATATGTAATATAATATTTGTTTTGAGATTATTTTTTAAAATATCTGGATAAAAAAATTGTTCTTCTTTAAAAGAAAATAAGATTCACTCATTAATTTAAGAGTGAAGACTTATTTTAGTCTCTGAGGAAAATTAGAGAGTCTAAATTAATCTCTAAAAAAAAGTCTCTATTTAATTCTTTACAAATTTTTTAGCTGAGTCATATTAATCCTTCTGTTAATATTTATATTAATCCGATTCTTTTTTTTAATTTTAAACCATAACTAGATTGTCTCATGTGTATTATTTTTGCCATGTGTATTATAATTTTTTCTTTTACAAAATAGAAAAAGAGAGAACTAGGGTTGTCAGTTAAGTCTCTCTTCAATCTCCAATCTCACGCTTCCATATTTTTTTAGTTTTTGGTTTTTCTCCTCCTACATTACCACACCCATTCGTTTTCAACAAGAATAATTTTTTTACACTGACGGTGATGACAAATAATTTAACTAGAGAAGATGACATACGGCATACCAGAGACCGAGACAAAGGTAAGTTTTTTTTTATTGACCGGAATATAAATCTTCACCAACTTCGGTATCTAAAAACTAAAATTGACCGAAACAATATGAGTCGATTTCGTCAATCAATCAACGATCACCCAAATCGCGTCATAACCTCTAGGAATACTAGGCAGCCCCGTCACAAAGTCCATCAATATACTATCTCATTTCCATTCCGGGACATCTAACGGTTGCATCAACCCTGCAGGTCTTTGATGTTCAACTTTCGACTTCTAACAAGTCAAACACGCATACACAAACTGTGCTACATCACGCTTCAGTCTAGACCACCAAATAACTTCTTCAAATTTTGATACATTTTAGCAGCCTCGAGATGAATACTCAAACTACTTCGATGACCTTCTTTAAGAATCATCTTCTTCACCTTTTCATCATCTGGAATACAAATTCTACCGCGAAACCTCAGTACACCTTGCTCATCCATCTTAAAGTCACCATATTTTGATTGATTACTTCCAACCATCATATCTACCAATTTCACATCCAACTTCTGAGATTCTTTGATTCTAGTCAAGAAATCACTATTAATTTTCAACATTCCCAACATAACACTTTGTTGTGTCTTCTCGCAAACCAAACTCAAGTCTCTGAATTGTTCAATCAATTTCAATTCCTTAACCATCATCGTTGACATATGCAATGCCTTCCGACTCAAAGCATCGGCTACAACATTAGCTTTACTCGCATGATAATTCAAGCCAAATTCATAGTCTTTCAACAATTCTAACCACCTGCATTGCCTCATATTTAATTCCTTCTGATCAAACAAATACTTCAAACTCTTATGTCCACTGAATACTTCAAATCTAGAACCATAGAGATAATGTCTCCAAATTTTTAACATGAATACCACTACGGCTAATTCTAAATCATGTGTAGGATAACTTCTTCCATGAATCCTCAACTGCCTTGACATATAAACTACTACTTTATCATTCTGCATAAGCACACCACCTAAGCCCAATTTAGAATCATCACAATACATAATAAAAGATTCTCCAGGATTAGGCAATATCAAAATTGGAGCCGTCGTCAATCTCTTCTTCAGTTCAGTAAAACTGTCTTCACACTGAACATCCCACACAAATGCCTTACCTTTACAAGTCAGTTGCGTTAACGAAAGTGCTAACTTAGAAAAGCCTTCGATAAATCTCCTATAGTAACTAGCCAAACCCAAAAAGCTTCTAATATCTGTAACTGTCTTCGGAGCCTCCCATTGCTACGCTGCATCTACCTTGGATGGATTTATATCTTCTCTATAATTCCTTGTTTGTTGAATCAATAAACAACTTTATTCACACATTTTATTACTCTTATTTCCCCCTCTCTCACTCTCTAGTACGAGCATTTGATAAACATGATCTAGCTATTAAAATTGATGTTTGAGATTGTTCCAATACGGAACTGGAAATACTTGGTGAAATAATAAAGGAGAGTCTTGATGTGGTGGAACAATTCTCCAATGTGAAGGCGCAGAGGTAGGTCTGCATGGTTAGCACTCTAAAGTCCAAGTCTGTAAAAAAATGAAAAGTATAGTGAATTATGATACAGAGAATACCTTAGATATCACGTGGGATGCCTCATATATAAAGGGAGGTTATGGACGTCCCTTGCTTTTCGGCGTAGAATCCAAGAGCTTGTCTGATGGCAACTAACTATAAGCATCAATTATGATGTAAATCCAGTGTGTGATTCTCAAATAAAGTTACATTGTACCTTTAATGCCTTGATAGATTAACTTTGGACGAATAATTGAGGCTATCTCTTTTTGGATCCATGGCCGGCCCAAATCAGATATAAAATCATTCGCAAAAAAGTTGGGAGAGAAGTAAGCAAATGAGTTTATTTCAGAAGCAGCTTATTTCACGATGATTATATAGATGGTTATTTAGATAACCCAAAAATGCAAGAAAACTACAATCCTACACCATATGTTGGGATTGTGATTGGTAACCTTTACTCAAGCTATTTAAAATAACTTTAATTGATACCTTAGTATAAATAATAATGGGCCCGTTGTTTTTTTAAAAAAAGAATTTTTATATTATATAACTTTTTTAAAGAAAAATTTATAAAAACTTCAATTGAAACTTTAACTAAAATAATTATTTTTAAAATATTATTTTAAATATTTTATTGAAAATTTTATTGAATATTAAAATTTCAAAAAAAAAAAACTTAATTTTAAAACTATTTCAAATAATTTTTTATGAAAAATATTTTTGAAATACAATTTTTGAAAAAAATTGTCAGACCATATTTTAATCTTCAATAATGTATGTTTATGTTATAAGATATCAAAATTACTCTTTTAATTTAAAATATATATAAAAATTTGTAATATTTTAAAAAACTTTATAAAAGTCATTTTTGAAATTAAATAAAAAATCTATTTTTTAAAGCTAAAACGTACATGCCTAATATGTATTATAGTTGAAGAAGATATAGTTTTACAAACCTAAGTATGCAGAGTTATCTTAAACTAACTAAAGCTCATTAAGTTAAAGTTTTCCATGATATAATAACAATTTAATAAAACTCATATAAAACTGCCAAAAGGGTTTTTAAAACTCTAAAAAAATATATCATTTTCAAAAAAATTTCTAAAACTCTCAAGAGGGTTTTTATGCCTTATACCTTAGAGTTAATTAACATATCTATCTACATTTAAGGTGATTAGATGTTAACTATAACAACTGCTAATTGTGTTTAACCATAGTTAAGCTTTTCTGTTAGTTCACTTTCAAATTTCTGTTATAACCAACTTTGGTTCCCATTCTCCAAAACAAAACAGTTAGCATTCCATTCTGCAAAACAAGATTCAACTCCAAGAAAAGAAGAAGAACCAGAATCACAAAAATGCTGAAATCAGTATTCACCAGACAGAAGCAACACACATCACCACGTCCATTCAAAGAGTACTACACAGAATGGTTCAACACCCTCAAAAACAACCACCTCCCGTTGCTCCGTCGCTCGATCTCCGGCGACTCATTAACCCTTCTCTCAACCCACGTTGAGCTTCTCCACCAGCATTTCCAATCTTACTACCAAGCCCTCGACGCGGCCGCTACAACCGATGCTTCGCAGATTCTCAACCAAGACTGGCGTAACTCCTTGGAAAAGCCTCTCCTTTGGATCTCCGACATCCACCCTTTCGTCTTCACAAACCTCGCTCGGTCTTTTCTTGAGGACGAAGAAATGGAATCAGACGAAAACATGTCTGGTTCGATCTCTTCTGATCGTCCGTGGCAGATATCCATGGCGTGGAGGAACCCGTCGGAGACTTTGATAACGCGCATGGAACAGATCGAATGCGGGCTGAAATCCATCGTCCCAACGCTGAACGAAAGGATAGCACGCGCGGAAGGAGGATTCCTTGACCGTGTTGTCGGAGACTGGTTTTCGTGTAGGGATCGCAGCGATAATAAAGGGAAAGTTGCTGTGGGAAATGATGTGAAGGCTTACATGGAAGAGTTTGTAAGTGTTTTTCTCTATGCAAACAGATTGAGGAGAAGTGTTCTTGTTGATATTATTAGTGCTGCTTCTGTTTATCAATCTGCTTTGTTTCTTGAAGGGTTGTCCAAGTTTCTTATTGGGTTGAAAGATCATGATTTGGTTAATTCTGTTGAACATTCCAAGAGTTTTTGCTTTGATCATGGTAAGGATCATAAAGAGTTTTGTGGTTCAAGGTGTCACTGATTGGTTCAAGAATCATGTTTTGAGGGTGTGTATGTCATGTATGATAGTTTGAGTTCATGTTAAGTCTTTTCTTTTTGCTATTGATTTGTAGTGTTGAATATTGAGATGGCACAGTTTTTGTGTTCAGTGATTAGGAAATTATGATGTAGCAGAAGAGATAATTTCTGATATGATAATTGAAGAAATTGCAGTTACTGTATTTGATTTTGGTTTGTGATCTCCAAATTCTGTATGAAAACAAAATAATGCGGCTACAATTGCGGTCAGGGACCGCGTTTTAGAGCTATGATCGTAATATCAAAGTTCATGGCATAAGTGCGATTTGCAATCGCAATTTAAAACCGCGATAAGGGTAACATATAATGAATTTCACAAGTTTATTTAGTTCTAGGACCACTCAACTTATTTATAGGCCTAAATGAAATACTAATGTTACAAGTTTTTTAAACTATAAAGATTGTAAATCATCAAGCTTAGATTTAGAAACTGCAGTACAACAGCATTCTCCAAAGGTTTATATTTTTAACATGTTTTAGTTAAAAGTCTTAAGCTCTACCAATTACACTTAAACAGCATTCTCCAATTACATAGGTCTAGTTACAACATTAAGCCTAACAAACACTCCCTTAATCTAAACATTTGCTAGCATAAACACACTAACAACAAACAAAATACCAAACAATGACTAATTAATCTCAATTAGATCAAACACACCAAGCCTAGCCTTCAGTTTGCAGAATGAATTCAGTCTAAAAGGCGTATCACATCAACAAGCTGCTCTTCAGAGTTGTAATAAGACAATTTTATCTTATCATCTTTTGTGAGATCCCTAAGGAAGTAGAATTTAATGTGGATATGCTTGCATCTGCCATGTATTATAGGATTGAGAGGTTAATCGTTGAGCGGTTATCACGGAGTAACAATGTGCTTGTGACTGCCCTAACTACTACAGGATTTTCTTGAGCCGAATTCCCATACAGGGACAATATGATGCTGCTACAAACTCCATGCTTCTTTTGAAGTGATATCAAGAAAGAGAAGGACTCCTATTGAGCGCATATGTAGCACATTTAGTTGCTTCCACCTAGAATATCATTGGCACACTTCTTCCGGTCAAAATGCTTCTAATCATATTCATTAGAGTCCTATTATTTCGTTCTGACACCCCATTTTGTTGTGGAGTGTAGAATGCAGTCAGTGGCCTTTATTTGATCCCATGGAAGTTGCACAAATCATTTAGATGCAGTAGATGTAAATTCAGCTCTATTCTTTTTCCACTAAGGCCTTGAATATTTTGAAAATATCAAATGAATAAGTCTTTTCATGCATAATATTAATACAAGTCCAAATCTTTGCACTGAAGTCATCAGTGAAGGTTATGAAGTATCTGCGGCTTGATAGATCTTCATATTGACTCTCCATAATGCTTTATTAGGAATATCTTATCTAAGTTGTGTGTTATCTTCTATTTCACCTTTCAGGCAAATGGGAATCATCATAAGAGTAAATATGACAAACATTCAATTACATGACATTTGAGTAAACATAAACATTCCCTTGTCCGCATGATAAATCTTGCAGGTACCATTTTTGAATACTATGGTCAGTTTCTTCTGTTACAATTGTCCAATATTTAATAGATTGTTCTTCAAGCCGGGTAGGTAATACACATTTGACTTGAGTAATTCAACTTCTGTATAGCTTCAAGTTTCCTTTACCCATAACAGACATTTTTTAACCATATCCTAACCAACCTGACTGGTGAAGTTGCATTGTGTTTGCCTTCTGCGTTTATGTTTTGATTGCTTGTCTTTTAACTTTTTGTTTTATTTACATCGTTACTGCGTCTCCACTGATTGCACATCTTAAGGTTGATTTTTAAATTCGTTTTTACGCATGGGAAAATCAATGTGTTTGGTTATAGTTTAAACAATATGCTTCAATTCAATTTGTTGAGTCCTCGGATCAAGAGCTATATTTGAGAATGGTTCATATTATAACAATGTTAGAATCTCAAAAACACTTTACATTTTGCAAAAATTGAGATTCTAAAAGTGTGACTTGAATCACACTATTACATGACTCGAATCAAAATTACAGAATATTTAAGGATTGCTTTCATGTTTCCATGATTTAACTCACAGACTGCCTGGTTTGGATTGCATTTCCTTGGTTTTAATTTTGTAACTCTCATTTGAATCACACATGTTTTTATAAATCCAATCATGCGATTCAAATCAAAGAATTTGTGACTCGAATTACACAAATAAGTTTTGATATTTTTTTAGCTCTTGATTCAAATCACCTGATCTTTTGACTCGAATCATGCTCCTTATTTATGACTCGAATCATACACCATTTTCATTCATTTTTTGTGTTGGATCTCCAGCCCATATAAGAGAATTTTTACTCAAAATCTTTCACAATGTTGGAAAACATAAACTTGCACTATTAATTTGAAATTTCACAACACATTCATTCTCTAATTTTCAAAAGGATTTTGAATCTGTTTTGAGTGTTTTACAAACAAATTCTTTCATCTTCTACATCATTATTATTTTTTATTTTCTTGTGGATCTAAATCTCATCTTTTGAGATGTGTGATTTTTTTGGAGATTCTTTTATTTTGATTAACATTTCTTTGAATATTTCTTAAGATTTTAGAGGTTTGTAAAGCGTGTGTGGTTGTGGTTGGTTTTCACAAGTCCGCCAGAAAAGGTGGAGATTCTTCTCTCTGTAATTACTTTAGTAGTGATGTCTGGAAGCCTACCTACAAAGTGAGAGTTCTTCTCAATCTTCAGGCAAGCTAAGGCTCAAGATACTTGTAGGTTCGAGGAAAGATCACTACAGAACAGAGACTTTGCAGCAACGTTTTTGGTGCTGAAAATTTCAATACGATTTCTAGTAAAGATTTCGTGAGGATTCAGTTTGGATACTGTGTACAATAAAACGGGAATTCAGATAGGAGATTTAATATTTTTAGTATTATTCGAATAGTGAATGTACTGATTATATTGTCACAAACTATAGTGGAAGACCAAAAACATCAATGAAAAACCATTGGAAAGTGGAGTAGGCTTATCAAGGACGGTAGCAGAAGCACTATAAATGTGACGTAGTATCTTCTCTGTGTGTGTAGAGAGAGTAGACCAGATGGAGAGAAGGGAAATAATTCGAGTAAGAGGAAAGACCCAGAAACACTATAAGAGAAGTTATTAAGAAATATTTTGAGATTAATGATTTGGATAAATGCATGATTCTTGATAGAACATTATGGGGAAAGTTGATCAATGTAGCCAACCCCACCTAGTGAGATAAGACTTTGTTGTTGTTGTTTTTGTTGTGTGTGAGTGTGTGTGTGGGTGTGTGTGAGTGTGTGTGTGTATGAAGAGAGAGAGAGAGAGAGAGAGAGAGAGAGAGAGAGAGAGAGAGAGAGAGAGAGAGAGAGAGAGAGAGAGAGAGAGAGAGATATCAAATTACACCTGAAGAGTTACACCACGAGATACACTCGTTCATAACTTTATTTTGAGTAAATATTTTTTAAAATCAATCGTTGGATTGAAGCATAATATCATATAGATCATACCTATAAAGTTTGAGATTAATCTATAATGATTTACTATACCATCAAGATATCCAAAGATTAACGTCAAAATGAACTTTCATATAACGTTAATTTTGTTTAAAATTTTTCAAAAATCATTTATAGAAATAATTGGGAGATTTTTTTAAGATTTTAATAAATGTAAAATATGTTTAAATGACATTCAAGTTTGTTATGAGAGAATGATTATGATTGCTATTATTGATATCACAATGGTCCTTATATAATCTTATTACAATAGGCATATTATAATAGGGAAGTCAATACTTGTAATTGAAGTAACTAGCATAGGTCTAGTTACAACATTAATCTTAATAAACACTCTCCTAATCTAAAATCTAAACATACGCTAGAAGATTCAGATTAAACATAGTAACAACAAACAAAATATTAAACAAGGACTAATTAATCTCTAACTAGATCAAAATCACCAATCCTTATCTTCAATTTGTCTTAAGTTTGCAAAACGAATCTAGTTTCAAAGGTGTGCTCATCACATCAGCAAGTTGTTCTTCAGAGTTGCAATAAGACGTTTTATCACGCCATCTTTTGTGAGATCCATAAGGAAGTAGAATCTAACATCGATATGCTTGCATTTACATGTATTATAGGATTATTTGAGATCTTAATGGTTAAGCTATTATCATAGAGTATCATTATTCAATTATTGTGTTTGCCCAAAAAGTTGCACAATTTCCTAAGCTTAATTTCCAAACAAGAAATATGATGATTTTACAAACTCTGATTCAGTAGTAGATAGGTTAACAATAGGTTATTTTTAGATGACTATGAGATAGTTCCCAGGCCAAGCACGAAGAGATAAACTAAGGTACTTTTCCTGTCAACAACATAATCTAAATTTGACCATCCTTGAAGCTCTTGCGTCACACCTAGGCTCAATGTTTCTTTGAGATATTTGAGAATTATTTTAGCTACAGCAAAATGATTTCTTCCCCCCATCCTAATGCAGATGAAATACAACGGAAACCACAATTTTCATCCGATTCAACATCAACAATGTCATCGATGTATGGATGAAAGAAGGCAGGAAACTGTTACAAGTACTTGGCTTTTGTAGAATTGATAGAAGGTTGCTTACCAATATGCATGGTTGACGATTGACTCCCACTTGGTTGTGTGCATGATCTCTTTGTAGTCTTACCCCCCTGCGAAGCATCAGCATATTCCCACTGACTTGGATCATGATGCACATCATTCTTCCCCCTTTGTACTTTTATTAACTCCTCTCTTTGGTATGTATTTGACCGGCGGTGGACACATTGAAGATGTGGATGAATAGGCAATATCACGAAATTTTTTCTTCAACGCCTTTTGACCCACAATATCCATAGTACTAAATTGTCGCTTCAACTCTTCGCACTCCTCTTCTAAATCCCACTTCCCCTCGTCATGACTCACCTCATATTCATAAATTTTCAATTTTGTCCAAAATATATGAATAGATTCCAAAGGTATAGGTATGCCTAGAATCTGGTAGCCGACAATCTGACACGCAGACGGTAACCCATGTGTTGTTCTAATGTAAGAACCACACATCTGCTTGCTCGCACTAATAAATTTGACTATTTCTAGTTCCTTTCCAATGATTTTGATACATTGTCTTGAAACAAAACTATGCAATTTAGAATAGAATGGAGTGTTATACCGATGCTCAATATTGACGATACTTTTTTGAAATAACACTCTTATGGAACCTAACTGCAACTTCAACATTGTGTTGACAGCCTACCAACTTGCACATAAATCACCACGACTTGTCGTCAACATGTTCTTCAGTCTCCAATGTGCAGACTCCACCCTACAAATCATAGACACATTAAATAAACAACTCAAAAATATAAATCATACAAATCATAGACACATGTTCTTTTAGAATGTACCTGTTTGTTGTTGTGTTCCCTAAATGAGTGACTCTGTTAGTCCATGCAGCAACAAATCTTTCTTGATATGGTGTTAACCATGTTTCTTTCACATACTTGACAAATGATGGAATATCACCACATACACTTTCGAAGTGGTTGAGATGTACATCAAATTCGTCTTCTGTATTCGAATACATCATGTTATTCCATTGATCCATGACATGTTCTTGTCTTTCTGATTTGACATACTCTTTACATTTCATGCTAACATTTTTTTGAAATATGAAACATACACAACGGATGAGACACATTTGGATACACAGAATCAATGACATTCATTAATGCAAGTTCTCGGTCCGTCACCATGACATCTGGTAGCAACTTCTCAGAATAGAACAACTCCTTGAGCCTCTCTAGCGCCCATGTGAAGTTCTCCCCCCTTTCGTGCTCCAAATATGCAAAAGCAACTGAAAACGTCAATTTTGTTGATGTAACACCAACAATCTCAAGCAGCGGTAGCCGGTACCTGCACGATAAAAAAATCATCAATAAACTAGATCACTCTAAATATTTTTAAGATGGGAGAAATTAATATTAATATTCTGACCTGTTTGTCTTGTATGTGCAATCAAAAATCAACACCAGAGGTAACATATTCAACAACTTGACCGAGTCAGGGTGTGTCCAGAAGATATCAGCCACAATATATGAATTCTCCTTATTTCTAGACCATCACATGTATTTCTCTTGGTGAATAAGGCTCAATAACATTTGCATTTCTGTCAGTGCACCTATCTTGCCCAGTCTGTATGTTGCTTTAGCTTTGTAAATATGGGTAATACTCGTAAAATATTCTGGATCTTTGTCTTTCAAAGCAGACGCGGTGTACCTTGGTGCCATATTGTACTTCGTCATGTCATTCACAAACTTTCTTTCATCATCTTATAGACGCCCCAAGATGTCATGACCTAACATATTCTTATCTAGTCTATGATTATGCATCCCATATTTAACCACCACCTTCCAACCAATACCACTCGAAGCAGATCTCAGCCTAAATGGGCATCTAAGCCTCATAGTATAATTGCCATCAGAAGGGGCCACAACTTCATTTTTATTTTTGTAATTTCCTCCTTGGTCATAGCCCATAATCAATTTATCCTTCCTCCCTCGCATTCCATTAGCAGAATCAGATCGGATTGTAACAACAGCAACACAATGAGTTCTTCCAATAGCACGTGCCCATTCTAGAACCTTATATCGTGATTCAAAAATCTCACAATCACAAAAATGTACAATGACATAATTGCATTAAATTATATAAAAAAAATAGTGTGTATGACATGAGGTAAATATACCGTATCTGTCACGAAGTACTGTGTAAGATCACTGCAAGAATCTGTAGAAGAAGTTGAAGCTGCCGGTTCAGGACCGCAAAGATATAAAACTTCATCTGCCATACCGGAAATTTCAGTTTTAACGAAATTTCTAGTACACACCAGAAATTTGAAATTTCCGGTAACGGTTATACCGGAAATTTGGGAAATTTCCTGTACGGGGTACTGAGTTTCGTAAAAGTATCGAAATTTTAAAATATCCGATAAATCGCACCGAAAATTTGGAATTTCTGGTAAACAGATACCAGAAATTTGTGAAAATCAAATAATTTTCGGTATCGCACACAAAAGGTACCGGAAAGTTGCTAAGGGTACCGAAAATTTATTTTTTGGCTTATTTTTCCAACAGTAATTTTTTTCAAAATTGGTATAAATTTTGAGTTAATAGTATTAGAGATCTTTTGGAAATGTTAAGAAATGTGGTTGGGCCTAACTCAACCCTACAAAACCGACTTGTAGGGTGATGATTGCCCCCACTTATAAGGACATGTCCAGGCCATATATTGTCTGATGTGGGACGCTTAACACACCCCCTCACGCCCAAGACTAGACAACTAGTGCTTGGAAATAAATGGTGGGTGGCCCGATAGCGGAAACCATAGAAGGTGACCCACCGAATCTTAAACGAGACTCTTGATACCATATTAAGAAATGTGGTTGGGTCTAACTCAACCCTACAAAACCGGCTTGTAGGGTGAGGATTGCCCCACTTATAAAAACATGTCCAGACCATATATTATCAGATGTGGGACTCTTAACAAAAGATATCATAAATAAATTGGAGAATGTCAAATATAAAAAAAGGTGGCAAAGTAAATTCTCACGAACAAGGCTAAAAAATTAATAATACTAAAATATTTTTTCTTCTCTTTTCTTACTTAAAATTTTAGAAAATTTCTTTAGCCACCTCCCTATGGGGTCACCCCCAGCGAAAAACTCAAATTACCCCTGCTTCGGAAATGAACTTCCGGAGCATTTTTTTAAAAAAAAATTTCCACAATTCGGAAGTGCATCTCCGAAAACACCTCATGGGGGGTGTTTTCGGAGATGAACTTCCGAAAACACCTTTGTTCAGATTTTGGGGGGTTTCGGAATTGAACTTCCGAATTATGCAGAAATTGTGTTTTTTTTTATGTTTTTCTTAACAGTCTCGTATTTTTAATTAAAGGAAACCGGGAAATAAAATAAGCGACATATAAACAGAAAAAACTAATATGATAAAAAAAAGTAATATATACAAGCCGATCCAAATCCAAATAAAAATAGTGTGCTAAAGATACAATCCGAAAACAAAAAATAAATAAATCCGACCACTACTGGGTGTGCCTAACCCGTCATGCAGAGCCCGCTAAGCCCTGAACCTCGCTCCGCGTCGTTAAACCACTCAGCTGTTGGTTTAAACAGACTGAAAATCTTCCGGGCGTGGTTCACCATTTTCAAAGGATCTCTCTCCTGTTACAAAAAAAAATAAAAGCATATGTTAAATAGACCGTTAAGAAAATATCGAATAAACGTCTAAATTATAAACGGTTAAATTAAAAAAATACCTCTCCCTCCCAGATACGCCGAGCGACGTGATCGCGGTAGGATATCAGCACGGAAGTGTCAAAGGGCCCTCCCGGGTAGCTGTCCTCCTGCTCATCCTCCTCCCCGGATGGAGGGTCAACATCCGGTACCCCCTCCGGCTCG
Organism: Vicia villosa; assembly: GCF_029867415.1. Classification (NCBI taxonomy): domain Eukaryota; kingdom Viridiplantae; phylum Streptophyta; class Magnoliopsida; order Fabales; family Fabaceae; genus Vicia; species Vicia villosa. The sequence continues at coordinate 207,258 of NW_026705890.1, read as the reverse complement.
TGGTATGGCACTGCCACCTCCTCCTCCTGCTGCTCCTCCACCTCCTCTCGCTGGCGGGAAGAAAATACCCGAGCCATCCGACTCCTAGATCCAGATGAAGAGGTACCCTCTCCCACGTCCACGGGAACTCGCACACGTCGTCCCCGGCCCTGCCCCCGTCCCTGTGTCGACGCCAGCTGCGCCGCCGCCCGCTCGCGTCTAGCCGACGCAGTCTGGGTCTCTCTACCCTGTCTGATGTGTGCTGGTTGGTTGCCTGACATGTTCCTGTAAACAATTGAAATCGATTAATATGCGAGACAAAAGAAAAAACTAAAAAAATTGCACTTCTGATACAATTCGGAAGTTCATTTCCGAAACTGGGATGAAGATGTTTTCGGAAATGAACTTCCGAAACACCCCTGCGCAGAACTTCTCTGCAACCTCCAATGGCAGACCCCAGAATCAAACTTCAAAACAACCCATAATGCTTCTAAATAACCTAAATACTACTAACAACCTACCCCTATATCATTTATGCAATTGAAAACAACCCTAACATGCATTTGAAATATGGATCTAACAAATATAAAACTTACAAATTGAGTGATTGGAGGGCTTTTGAATGTAGTATAGCAAGGTGATTGGAGCCTTTGATGCAGCCTTGGAAGTGGGTTTGCAGAAAATCTCATAGGAGTTGAGTTTGATATTGGTTTAGGGTAAATGATTTGGGGGGAGGGGGGCTGTTTTGCTTAATCTGCAAAACGCGCAGTATTTTGGAAATGAACTTCCGAAATAAGACAATTTTTTTAAAAAAAAAGGCGCTTTCGGAGATGCATCTCCGAAAACACCTTTTTCTTGCATTTCGAAAATGCATTTCCGAAGTCAGGGTAGTTTGGGTTTTTCACCAGAGGTGGACTAGAAGGTTGGGAGGTGGCCAAAGAAATTTCTAAATTTTAAGACACATTACAATAATTTGACTAATACAAATTGACTGTTCCACTATACGTTTTGTATTCAAGTATTAGTATATTAATAAAATAAATACTATTTTCATCCTAATATTTTTTTGGGTTAATGAACTTTTTGGTCCCTCTAAATATTGCAGATTTCGTTTCTAGTCCCTCCAAAATTTTCCTTTAAGAAATTGTCCCTTCAAAATTTTTCGTCTAAACTATTGGTCCCTAGCGTCAAATTTGCTAGAGATTAGCTACGACTTTAGCCACTGATTAGCTACGAAATTTGATGTTAGGGACCAATAGTTCGGAAGAAAAATTTTGAAGGGACGATTTCTTGAAGGAAAATTTTGGAGGGACTAAAAACGAAATTTGAAATATTTAAAGGGATGAAAAAGTTCATTAACCCTATTTTTTTTTAGTTTAAATCAATTAATAAATGGTGTTAAATTGATAAGTCTTTTATATATTTTTAAGGATTTAGGAGAGGTTGGTATACATATCAAATACTACATTTTCATATCATATACATTTTCTTATCATATATAATTTTTGCTTGAGGCCTTTTTTGTCAAAATTTGAACGGCTAATACAAAACAACAACTTGGGTCACTGATATATCTGTCTAACATTAATTTGATGGATTCCTGAAATCCATCTCACCTATTATTCGAATTTTAATGAAGAAATGTATTTAGTATAATATTGTGATTGGGTCGAATAAAAACATATATAGAGAAGTAATGAAGAAAAATCAATAGTATCATAATAATTATACTTCCTTGATAAGAAGTATTGATGGAGAGAATTTGATCTGAATCCAAAGCATATGAACCCGTCATTTTCTCCTACATGATTCCACTTTTAACATTCAACTTTCTCTTCAACTTTTCAAATTCCAAATGATCTTGAATTGTACATCAAAAAAATGAATTTTAATTCTTTTAAGTCAAATAATCGTTTTCTATTCTATTCAAATAAAAAAACCTCATTGATTACATGCACATAATTTTCAATTCTAAGCCAAACAATTTGGTAGTACTCAATTTCAATTCCTCTTGTGTACATGTATTTTCATGCACATGTAGAGGAGACAAAGACAAAAAGACATAAAGACTTTCTAAGAGGCTTCACATCATTGAGTTTGAGTGAGAGTTATCCAAACTCTTGAAAGGAAAGGTTAGATGTTGCTTTCACATGAAATTGTGGGGTGAAACTGGAATCATATGCGATGGGATTTGCTTGAATGACAACGTCCTAAATCCTATATAGTTAAAGATATCATGATATTAAATTATATTTCACCAAAAGTTAGTTATATGACTCTCTTCCAAATACTTAGAGTAGGGTTAAAGGTGTTTTTACCTTCTATCATTTAGTGTGTTTTAATATTTTTTCTAAAATTTTTTATTTTATGATTTTAATATTGTAATATAATAGGGTATATACACGAAATAATAATAATCACTAAACACTCATACATATAACTATGAGTATGAGTATCGAAAAAAATATGTTATATATATATATATATATATATATATATATATATATATATATATATATATATATATATATATATATATATATATATATATATATATATATATATATATATATATATATAATTTTAATATTTAAATTATTAATTCTAATAGTTAGAATATTAAAATAATAAAAAATATTTTAATATTTTAATATTTAAAAAATAGTTTAATATCCCATAATAATTTATTTAATATTTAAACTATTAATGATTAATTAATCTATTTAAGATTAAATTAATTATTTTAATATTTTAACTATTCAATATTTTAATTATTAATATTTTTACTATTTAATATTTTAATTATTAAAATTATAATTATCTAGTTAATTAAAAAGTTATTTTAATAAATATTTCAATTATTTATTAAATATTTTAATTTTAAATAGTATAATTAATCTGTAATTGAAATGTTTTTATGTAATATATTTAATTATGGTTGAAATATTAAATAGTTGATATATTTAATAAATTAAATAGTTTAGTTTATTTTAACTATTTAGTTTATTAAATGATTAATTATTTAAATATTTTAATTATTTATTTTACTAAATAATTAATTTTAAATATTTCAACAAATTAGTATATAAACTACTACTAATATTTTAAATATTATTAGTTGAAATATCCTATCACATTTTAATAACATATTTAAATATTTTAAAATTTTCTCGTCAAATAAATTCACCATAATTAATAATATATTTATGTAATATATACATGTACTTGTATTCATTTCAAGTATTACAAATATTTATTTTACAATAAATAATATGGTTATGTAATATATACATGTATAGTGCAATTATTAAATATAAAAGTGAAGTAGCTTAGTGGATAAGTATTAAAACTATGATCACAAGGTCTTGGATTCAAAAACCCCTGGCATCAATTTTTAAAAATTTTATAATTATAAATCAGACTCTGTGGAATTTAATAAAAACTAAAAAACTAAAAATTCTTATGGTGTTGGGTCTAAAATAAGCATGTGATTTTTCTACTTAAATCAAGTAATAACAATGTTAATGGAAAGTAAACTTGAAAAAAAGAAAAAGAAGAAGACACTCACATCCCTTCATTCTTTACTAAATTTAGAAAATGAAGGGTGTGGAAAAAAATTGAAGAAGCATGCATTAAAAAATCTTGATCCATTTATCCAATGAAAAATCTTGAACCAAAAACCATAATGAAGTAATGTGGTTATATTCTTATGCGTCAACTTACAAAGAATAAACAGTTATGATTTTGGATAGAACTTCGTTTAAACGGAATCCAATTACGAATTAGATTCTTTCATTAATATATTATTTTTCTTTATAAAAAAAGAAAAAGATAAATAAGCTTTTTGGGTTAGAAAACTATCGTTTCACCCCCATAATTTCCACTTTTTTACGCTAAAAATTCATGCAATATTTAACCTGATATACCTATTCCTAAAAATTGGGTAGGGGACTATTAGACCTAATATCCGTTATGTTTTTTTGTTCAAGCATGATATCCATTTTAAAATTTGAAATGATCACATATCCTTCTCCTAAAAATCAAAAAGTTCAAGTCAATTATAGTTGTTGTTAAATTCACAATGAAACAATAAATTGATTTAGCTTCGGATGAATTATCACTCATGGCAAATAGAGATGTATGTCGTGTAAGACTCGTATGGTAAAAGCCAATAAAAATAGAAGAAGACGAGTATAGGAGAAGACGGACTAAAAACTATGGCTCGCCCCACACCTAAAATATTGGAATGGAAAGAATATAGCAAAGAGTACTAGATATGTTAATTGTTCTCCCAAATACATAACGGAGTGGAACAGAATGAACTCGGCCGCACCTTAAAATCATGCCGTTAAAGCATACACATGCCAAAGCTTACCAAAAAAAAAAGTTGGCGAAACATAATGAATGATGGGGACTTAAAATGTTGATTTGTTATGTCAAAAATTACTGACAAAACGGACATACACGGTGGATCGTATTAGTTAAAAATAAAGTTTATAAAGAGTTTATGGGCCTGTTTGTTTTGACTTTTTTTAAAAATGATTTTTATAGTGGTACAAAATTTTGTGAAAAAAAATTTTACACAGAAATTTTTTATAAAAGTTTCAAATTAAAATTTTGTTTAAATACTTATTCTTAAAATGTGATTTTAGGTATTTCATCTATCTATAAAAAAAAATTTGGATATCAAAATTTCAAAAAATCATTTAATTTTAAAGCTATTTCAAATAGATTTTCATAAAAATCATTTTTGAAATACAACTTTTTGAAAAAATTGTGATTTTGACTAAGTTTGGTCTTCATTAATCTATGTTTATGTTATAGGATGTCAAGATTAGTGTTTTATTTTAGAAAAAACGAATATAACAAAATTTATAATATTTTGAAAAACGGTTTTAAAAAATCTATTATAAAAAATACAAAGAAAAAATCTATATAAAGTGACATTCTTCATCTTACAAGTCGGTTTAATAAGAATAAGTTATTAGGTCAAACTCTACTTCTAACATAATATTACGAACCTATTAATTCGGGTCAACCATGGTTTATATGCGCAGTAAGTCTAATACTATTATGTGCAAGGGAGTGTACACGTATTAATAATTTGAGTCCCCCACCGTTTATGTCTACGTATCTGGTTCAAATGAGAAGGTGTATTAATTAAAAATAAAACTCATAAAAAAGTTATATAAGTAACAATCTTCACTTTATAAATTTTATAAAAATGAGTTAGGTGATGTCAGACCCCTTTTTACCTAGAACTACTATTACTAGAAAGTGGAAACTGAATTTGGGGTAATTGCTAAAGCTAACTAGTGTGTTAGGCAACGCTTTGAGCCTAAGAAAAGTCATTTTCCAAAACCAACAAATGATATTCGATATATCTTTGTCCCAGTAAACTAAACCATCCACAAAATAAAATTAAAAATTCTTTAACAAATTTATCATTTTCTTGGTAGTCAACGACCTCAGGTGTTAATTAACACAGTCCTCTGCTTGAGAAATATAGTTCAATTTTTTTAAATAGGTCTATTATGTGTTTTTATTCATGCAATATTTCTCTGACTTAAAAGCTCGTGTTTGATTCAAATAAATTTTTTAATTAATAATATTAATATTTATTTATTGGTTGAATTATTTTTTAAAATAAAAAATATTTCTTTTATTAAACTATATCTTTCTGTTTTCAAAATTGTATGCAAAAATACTATTTTTTATTTATTAAAAAGAGCAAATTTCATAAGAAGGCTATATATGTGGAAAAAAATTAATATTTAATTGAAAAAGTATTAAAAAGATTAAATAGAAAATCTTTAAAATTATATTATGAATTTGAATGTTTGATTTTGGTAAAAAAAAAGTTCGAAGAATTGATTGATTTATTTTATAAGAAAAGATTTTTAATATTTGCAAAAATTGTACTATGCAACCTAATTTCAAAAATTGTCTCTTAATATTAGCTCACCTGAATTAATACAAACTTATCAAAACTATATATTTTAGAATTAAACTAGTAAGAAGCTCGTGCGTATGCACGAGATACGTTTTAGGACAGAATATAGTTTTGGACGCACAATTTTTATGCATTTCTCCAATGAAGTATATGTAAAAATCACAAGGCCTGACACTTACCTAATAGCCCAAGTAAATTGGATAATGGTTTCAATCCTTGGTCCTCTATTATTATCGCATAATATGATTTGACACTGCAACCATTTGATTTATCTAGTTTAACACTATAGTTTCTCTATTGAGACACCTTCATTAAAATAATAGACATCAAATAACATAAGTTGATCAACTATTACTTGGACAAATTAATAGTAAACTCAAAGTCAATTAAACAATTACCTTAGCTCGTCGTTGAAACCACAAAATGTCATCCTATAAAACTCAAATGATAAACTTAAATCTCAGATTTAAATTAATACAGTCTTCAGAGGGATCAAACATTGGATTTCCTGAGTTCCGACTAACTTCTTTCATCATCATCATCATTATTCATTCCCCATAATTGATTATTTCCCGAGTCCTCAAGATTTGTTGTTGAGTTGCAAAGTCAACATAAATAACAAACATCTGTTAACCAAAAAATATTTAATGTTTCGCTACAATAACTAATACTGTCAGGGGGAAAACAACTTTTTTACATGGATTGGATACTCCACAACCATCAACCATGTCGAAATATAATACCACAATCTCCATCTTATGACATTATTTATTTTAAGCAACCATGTTGAAAGATGATACCACAACCTAAGAAAAGAAAATGAGGAAAACAATATTTTTCATTATTTAAACTAGACAACCACAAACTAATATTAGAAGCACAAACAAAAATAAACAAAACCAATTTTATTCTCATATTCAAATTCATCACTTAAAATCATCAAACTCAATTTCTATTCTAAAAACCCTAACCACAAATTATCCCCTTTTATTCTCATATTCAATGCTCAAAACAGAAAAACACAATAACACTTTGAAATTGACAGCATTCACATAACTAAGCAATAACAACAACAAAGGAAAAAAGGAGCCATCAACCAAAAAAATAACATTTTATAAAACTATATGTGGAAAACCATCAAAAATCATCTGCTTCGTGAATCTCCATCTGATTCACCTTTTCATCACCATTTCTATAATAACCAACCTTTATCTTCCATAATGTTCATCATCATCCATAATACCTCACCACCTTCAAATATAAACAACATGAACCACATCAACAACAAAAACATACTCAACGCAACACTAACAACATAAATGGCCTGACGAATCAAATACATAAGAATGAAATAAATCAAGGAGGAGAAGAAAAAATGGTAAGGAACTGAGAAAAGCATGGTGTACTTGCGTCGGAAACCACCATGTCTTACTAAGTCCAACCGCCGCACCACCACAAATGGAATCGCACACCTCTGTTGTTTTTGGTTCCCTTTTTCGACGGTGAAAGCTTTGTCATCTTCAATTGTGCCGCCCCCATCATCAGCGCACACAGTCACCATGAATACACACGCAAAACCATAACGCCATCGCCAGTTTACACTTCAGATCCGCCTTCTCCAATGCAATCTCACAGTTTTGACATAAACGCAGTTAGGTACAAAGATGAGATAATGAATAAAGTTGAGATAAAGAAGATAAAATGCAAAGAGATTAGGGTTCATAGAGAACCTATTTTAGTTAGTTAGAAAATAGAGAAAGAATAGTATAAAATGAAGAGGAAAGTAAGAAAAAGTAATATTAAACAAAAGAAGGAAATTGCAATTGATCCATATGACATCATTAGTTGAATCAAACTTAGCAAGTAAAGGAATTATACAATAAGCATGTAGTTTGAATTTAACAATGTAACATTATTAGTTGCAAAAAGTAATTTTTAGACCAAAATTACCCTTATTTTGGTGAAGTGGCGGATTTAGAGGAAAGGACAAAAGGAAGTTTTCCACAACATCTAATTTTCTTATACTATAGATATATTTTTAATTCTTATAAAAATGTGATCTTTTAAGTTTAGTTCATATTTAATAATATTAATTATTTTAGTCCATATAAAAACGAACGTTAGTCGTTTTTGGTCGATATTATAAATTAAAACTTTATTTACATGAAGATCAAGTACAGTGGTCAGTCAAATAAAACATTTTTGGGGGTGTGAATTTTAAGAACTGATCAGTTACTACATAAATATGAGAGGCCTTTGGAGAGAAAAAAAAGGGACGACAAAAGGAAGATGTTTGCAAAAATTTATTTGGATCTTTGATATTATGATATTTACCGTACTCTAATTTCTATAAGAAATAATAAGAACCTACCCGAATCCATAATGAAGATTATTGTTCTATTCTTAGTTTTTTATTCGAATTCTTCTCTCATTTCTTGCTTCTTCTTTTATGTGTATCTTTGATGGTTAAGATACTATTTTATTTCTATAAAAAATTAGTGCAACAATGTCAGACTTACTCGTGCGATAATCTTATACCATAATTATGCATCGTTCATTGAAAGCACTAAAACATTATCTTTAATAGACTGAAATAATCAGATCATGGCGGTCACAAATTATTTATCAACTTATCTAATTCTATATGTTTTCTCTCAAACAAAATAAAATAGTATTTTCTTTATCAAAGATACACATAAAAGAACAAGAAAGAGAGGAGAGAAGAATTGGAATAAAGAAATCTAGGACCGAACAACCCCATTGGCTTTGTTACACAATCAAACCCGAACAATCATCATATTTAGGCATATTTTATTTAAGGGTCTTGCTAACCAATGCCCTCGGGGTAATGGTTAAGCATTCCAAAAAAAAAGAAAATATTTTCTAGAAAATTTAATATTTCAATTTTCAAGACATTAAATACGCAGATTACCGAGATAAATTTACTATTTTTAAAGTCTTAACAATTGCCCTGAGGGCACTGGTTAGCATTTTCCTTTATTTAAAATTAAATTTTGTTTACATGAGTCATATTTGATGGACTAATAAATTAATTCAACAGTCTCCCACTTGACTCATGTTACAACTTGATGTTTCAATCTTATACCATAATTGTGCATCATTCATTGAAATACCAAGATTACAGCATTGAAGAATGTGCATGGCAAGAAGTCAAGAATCGAAGATCAAGGAGGCTTTCAGACTATTAGAGCAAAAAAAGCCAGAAGACTAATATCATAACATCTGATCTTGGAAGGAAGAACGAGAATTTCTCAACATATTTGTTCACTATGATACCATATAATTTTAGAGCCCAAGCAATGTTGGACGATTTTCAAAAATTTGATAAGGCTATCGAAGTAGTCATTCCATCACGAAGAGAGAAGAATGAGTGTAGATTCAGGTTTGTCATATTTATTAAAGTGGAAGATGAGAGAAGATTAGCTGCATACCTAGATACCATTATCGTTGGGAGGACGAAGAATTATGTAAACCTACCAAGGTTTGAAAAGAGAGGTGGGGAAGAGTATAGCAGAATGTCAGAAAAGGTTGTTTGTCAAAATGCAAGAACCCAAAAAGAATATCAGGAGCTGAAACAAAACCACCACAACCCACAAACCAAGGAAACCTGCACTCAGAAGTCGGACGGAGGCAAACCCATAAGAAAACCAGACTTACCAACTTTTCCATTCAAACATGATCTCTGTTTTTCATACATTTGAAGAAGAAACTCAAGAATAAAAAAAACTTATGTCAGAGAAATGGAGTAACCAGGGATGACATATAATATTCAAGAAATTTTCCACATGCAAGGTTATTTTTTAGTCAAGGTAACCCCATTAGGGGCTAATTTGGTACTTCTACAAAAATAAGAAGAGAAAGAAGAATTGAAGGCTCTTGCAATTGAAGCTAATGATTTGTTGGGGAAATGGTTTAGAGAAATCTGACCATGGAGTCTTTCGGAAGTGGACAATGAAAGGGAGGTCTAGATTAGATGTTTTGGCATCCCGAGGCACGTGTGAAATTATAGGTTCTTTTCAATATTAACTGCCACATTTGCAACATACATTAGTATGGATGAAAACATCTTGAAGAGAAACACAATGTATGTTACTAGGATCTTGATAAGAGTAAAATAGAACCAAGATTATGGGTGCCAAATACGACCTCTTCAAATTAGAATGGTGGGGATAAAATAATCAGTTAAATCAGATTTAGAAAATGATGATGAGGAAAACTCTAAGTAATTCCTACATTGAACATGGATAAAGTGGAAGAGTCGTTGGAAGTTGAAGAGACGGTTTTTGGAAAACACGACATGAAATTAGTGATAATTAATGCACAGACTATGGAAGACAAAAAAATCTCCATTAATGGAATTGGTGGCTCATAAGAGTCTTGAAGCGAATAATTTCTATAATATTAGTGGGATTGAAAGGAATAATAATGAAAATTTACTATTGAACCTTGGTAATTAAGGAAATATCTCAAATAGTAATAAGCTCCAAAATAGCAACGTTGATTCAAGGTCAAATCTATAGGAGAATAGCAATGGGTTGGGATCTGTCGCCTCAGTTTTTTTGTGGGATGCGAACTGACTCTTCTTTTATTTTTTGAGTTGTGAAAATCAGAGAGTCGCGACTGACTTTTATTTTATCCAATTAAGGAAAGGTTTATAAAAGAAACAGAAAAAGACCTTAAAGAGATTTTGGGTTCGGGGGTAGGTTATACAAAGGGAAGGTGTTAGCACCCTTTGTATCCATGGTTATCCATGGGCTCTTAATTGCTTAGCTCACTTGTTTTAATCGTTTGTTTTGCTTGAAATGCTTGTATGTGGTTTTAAATATTTTGTAAAGAGTTAACTTTGTAATGATCCTTGTGCGGATGTATACAAAGTGTTTATCTTTCGAAAGATATTTTGATGGTTTGAAAAAAGATTTTTAACTTCGTAATGATCCTTGTTTGGATATATACAAAGTGTAGTCTTTTGAAAATTTGTTTTGAAAAAAACAGTGATGTGTAAGAACTTTTGTTGTTTTTGATTGAGCAAGCAATTAGGAGGTATACCCTAAGTTTATAAGGTTCTTTCCTATTTCTTTAGAAAATTTTCCTTGACTGGATACAGAAGAAAAATTTGAATTGTATTTGAAACAGTAAGATTTGATTTTGAAAAGAGTAACAGAGGGATTACCCTAAGAGGTGCAAGTGTGATTGTGATTTATTTTCAGATATGTTATCTTTGAGATTAGTGATCTAGCGCTTCAGTTTTATTCTTGTCATACACGCAGTTTTATATGTACAGGAATTAAAGTGCGGGAATGTAAAATGTGGAAAGTAAATCTACGCTATTACATCGATTGTGCGAGAAATGTAAACTACGCTATTTACATGAATTTGACAACCTATACACTAATCTATGAATTTAAATTGCAATAAGATAAAGGGAAAATATTTTTGGATATTTGGATGGTTGATTTTAATTAAAATTAATGCATAATTAATTTAATTAAAAGGTTAAGAATTAGAAATAAAATTTAAACCTAAAAAGTTAAGTCTAAAATATGTTCAAATTGTTTTTTAATTAATTTTAAAATTAAATTAAATTTTTTGTGATTTTTGAAATTGTTTTGGAGATTATTAAGTTAATTAATATATAATTATACAAATAATTATACACATAAATTAAAATTAAAAATAAAAAATATTCTAATCATGTACAAAATTATTTTATAATATATAAACTTAATTTAATAAAAAGAAAATATTTTTTTTCTGATTTTTTGATAGGTTAGAAATAATTAAAAGATAAATATGTAAGTATTATCTAATTAATTAAAAAAAATATTTTAATTATTAAGAAAAATAAAATATTTTTGTGTCAAAAATTAATACAATATTTTATCACCCTAAAAATATTTTTTGCATATTTTTCTGATTTTTTAAATAATTTTGCAAAAGAAAATTAAATAAAATAGAAAATATAAAATATTTGATCAGGTGTGGTTGGCTGGTGTGTCCATGGTATGGACAAGCAAAGCGTGTGCGTTGGATGAAGTGATCAGATGCATCTGATGGTGACCAGAGCGAGGGAGTATGCCACGTACGTACGCTGCAAAACACAGAATCAAAAATTTTAAAAATAATAAAACGCGCGCGCCCTCTGACCAATGGGAGGGAGCCACGTCTCATCTTCTTCCTCAGAAACACTTATTACACCGCTCATTTGCAGGGAGCTGTAAAAAGCTTCAATCTTTTACACCTGTGCAACACGAATAGGGGTTAGATGCAAAAGAAATTTGGCGCGAGGTCATGGCCTTAGTTTGGTCTAATTTTGCCTTAAACGAAAAACCCCAAAATAGAGCTCAAGAACCCTAAAATGGTAACTTCGTGAATACGTGACCAAACCTTAATTAACTATCCAGAAACGATCAGAACAACAAACCAAACTCAAATATATGATTACATCGTGTTAAATATGCATGTACAATTATATTTTTGTAGGTTTTTGTTTGAACAAACCGTGGGCTTTTAGTGCTTGGTTCAAGGTGTTTTGATTGCTGGAAATGATTGGAATAGTTTCAGAATTACTTGAGGATTGTGTTTGGATGATTATTTGCACTTGAATCTAGCTTAAACTCAAAATTCGAATTTTAAATTTCTTTGAAATTTTCAAGTGTGATACAAGTATGTTTCTGGTTCAAAATTCATGTGTGTTTGATGCTGATGAACTCAAGCTACTTATAGGCAATATTTGAGTGCTGCAAACTTAAGCAACCATGCTTTTCTTCCATACTTGAGTGCCTTTGAATCTTTGAATTTTTTATGAATAAAAGCTTTGAAAATCTTGGCCATGGCTTCAATTTTCTTCACCCCTCTTGCCATAGGTCTTCTGTACCTCTATGCTTCAGAATTTGGATCAAACTTGGTGACTCATGCTAGAGACAAAGCATTGGATCATTATCTTGGATCATTTCTTTTTTAATTTAACTTTAAATGAAGTAAAATTAAATTAAAAAAGAAATAAAAATGTCATGGGCCTAATGTTGGTCCTGAGAGGCCTTAGACATTATTAGGAACATGTTTGGATCACAAATGCTTGGGCCCTTTTGAAAAAAAAAAACAAATTTGATCAATGTTGGTTTCATGCATTTTCCCAAAAAATGACCAACTTCAACAAGGCATAATTCCCTCAATTTTGATCATATGAAGGAGTTCTTATACTTTTTAGAAACCTCAAGATGTCCTCTACAAGCTACTTTGGAAGCTTTTTTGCATTTGGATAAGTTATCTTAATGTTATGGGCTTTGACAAAAAACTGCTTTTTGTTGACTTTGAAAATGACCTGTAATGTCTTGGCTCATATTTTCCAAATGGTAAATCCAATGACCATGGGACCAATTTCATTTGAAATATAATTGAATTTCCTTCAAAATAAGCTTTGGTTGGAATTTTTCGGATGAACGAGGAGAGAGTTATGACCGGTCAAAGTTCAGTTGACTTTTTAGGAGAAAACCCTAATTTTGAAACTTAGAGTATTGTCGATTTCTGAACTTTTCTTGATGAATTATGATCAACCATTGATCAAATGATAAATCTTTTGACAAAATATGGATGTTGACAAAAAATTTCATTTTTTGATTGTCTGTTGACTTTTCGGTCAAACTGGTCGTCTGTTGACTGTTTGAGCTGTTGACTGTGCGTCCGAGCGAATCGAAGTTTGAAAATTTGTCTGGTGATACTTTGAGACATATGAGGATCCATGAAATCCATTTGAGGTCTCAAAAAACTTGTTCTCCTGAAAAAAAAACAAAAACCCTAGTTAGGGACTATTTGTGTAGGAGACAGTTAAGCGTACCTGATTTTTGTGCAGTATTGAGTCTCTGCTGATCATGTTATTATCAGAAGACTTCTAGAACAAAAATCTTGGAATTTTGAAATGCAAAAGATTGACTTGACTGATGGTACAAACACGGAGAATCGTGTTGTCAGCGGGTTTGACTGTTAACTGGCTGTCCGGGCATTAACGTAACAGTTAAAGTGAAAACTTTAACAGTTAAAGTTAATTTTTTCTTTTTGTTTTTGTTGTGTTAATGGTGAAAAATTATTTACATGAGTTGTTAGAAAAACACAAACATAATAAGTAAATAAAATATACTGTACGCGAACGAAATTACCGATAATAAAATTGAAAAGGATTTAGTGCACAGAAATAAATATTTAACTAGCAATAAACACACATAATATTATCTTGATAGTTAAACGACGGTACAACAGATAGTACAATATTTAATACTGACAGTACAAATATTATATAAAAATATAGCGAAAAGTACGACAAATATAATGAACGGTACGTTATTTGAAAGCGAAAGATACGACAAACTTTAAGTATGACGATTAAAAACCCATGCTATAAACAACAATATATAGATGTACGGGAGTGCAAGCATCCCAGGTCCGCATTTTTCAGGACTATGTAGACAGAAAAAGGACATGATCACCACAAAAACAGTGATGACAGCAAGAAAAAACGTATCCACCCACTTTGCCATTTTTGCCGGGGAAGAAGAGAAAATAATTATGAGATAGTATGATAGAAATTTGGGAGATGAGTGAAATTTGATGTGAGATTTTATGGAAAAAATGAGGGGTATCTATAGAGTGAAAAGAGGGATGGAGACGTTGGGGAATGAAATGGTACCGTACAAAAAAGGAAAGTTTGAGTGGTAGTAGGATTTGAAAGAAAGTGTATGGTAGGGTTTGAAAAGAAAGATGTATAGAATAAAGTTAGGGTTTGATTTGAAAGAAAAAGATTTGAAAAGAAAGAAAGAGATTTGAAAACAATAATATAGTACAAAAATTAGTGGGGAACAAAACCAATAATAATTTAATTGTTACCAGTACAGTCTGAATCCCTGGACTATGCGCCTGCAAAATTTGATTTTGTACCAATTGCGTCAGTATTATTTATCTGAAAATAAATCTCAAATAAACAGCGTGTGAAGTGATAAACAGTATTTGGCGTTTGTGTAAGAATGAATTCAACAGCGAACCAAAATACCGTATAAAAATATTCTAAAAACTGAGTATTCATAAAATCAGGATATTTATGAAATAAAATCCAAGATTATATAAAACTCCAAGTTTTTAGACAGAGGTCTGTTGTCCTCTCCTTGAAAAAAGATGCGGGCAAATTTTGGGGTATAACAGGATCACTCTCTTGATTTCCCCAAAAAAGTAACAAGTCATGTGAACAGAACCCACATAGGGTGGTAGGTTTAGGAAAAATTTGCCCAAAGAAGATGGGCCAAGTAAGCAATCTCATTGCTCCAAAAAAACACATATGTATCAAAAAGGAAATCATTATCAAAGAACTTAGGTTTCTATCCTATCTAAAAACCCATACGTTCTCGATCAAGAATCTCAAAGAGTTATAAACCTAAATCACTGTGCAAAGAGAAATACCCAACCGACACACGGCCTTTTGACTCATCCCAATCAATCTTATCAAACCATTCTTGCTCAAGTTTTTCAAGAGGTAAAATATTGTGATTTGAATCAATCAATTTGTCTGATATAGCTAAAGGAAATTCAAGGTTCTGGGCTAAAAAGGAGATGGAAGTTGCAAAGAGAATATGGAATGAAGCCAAATTGTTGGGAATCAAGGGTGTCATACCCCAAATTTTGACCCTAAGATACCACTTCATTGTCATCATTTATTCCATATAAAAATCATTCATGCATCAATTACTAACCTCAAATATACCAAAATGTGTTTGCTTGTTTGCTTGTTTCACAAGATATGTGACTGGCCAAGAAAGCTCAGGCAATTAGGGTTTTGTGACTCACAAAGAGACGCAAGCTTCTCATATGCTCAAGTTATTCTCATAATCAATATTCAAGCTCGAGGATGCTTCAAGTCAAGATCAACAACTTTCAAATTCACCTGGTACACCAATTAGGATTTTGACCTAATTCTCTGAGGTAGTTAACTTTTGGTCAAAGCATGGTCTTATGGCTCAAAACATGATTAAAGAACCTCAAGTACTTAATTATATCCCACTCATATCATTCATTTGGCTAGAAGAACTTGATTCAATTATTATTGGAGAGAATGCAATTTAAATGGCAAAAGTCAACTGTTCAAAATTCACCTTTGACTTTTAGGAATTTTGGTCAACTATGGACTTCCAAGGCCAAAGATCATGAAAATTTGATTATTGAAGTCATTTGATCAAGTTTAATAACAAATATCAGTCAAAAGTTTCAAAAGTCAAGATTAGGGTTTTGAAGATTTTTCTAAGTTATGAAGTTTTTACATGATTAAATAATCGACTTTGGAAGCTTGTAACTTCTTCACCAAGTCACCATTTTTCATGCTCCAAATATCAGATTGAATATCTCATTTCATACAAAAACTTTATCCTTGAAGGTGAAGTCCTAAAAGATGCAATAATTTTGAGTTATGAAGCCAAATTTGGTTCTTAAAAGTGCTTGACTTTGAGGCCATTTTCAACAATTATCCCTTGTGAATTCAAGAAAACACCAAACATGAAAGTTGTAGAGGATGTTTTAGGCTTTCCAAAAAGCACATGAACTCATTCATAGCATACTTGAGCTGCAAGATTCGAAGAGATGAAGTTGAGGTCTCAAACTTAAATTGTAGGTCATTTTCAAGACATGAACTTGAACAAATTTTGAACCAAATATGCATATCTCTTGATTACATACCACATTACCTACAAATCTCACTCTAATCAGAAGATTACACAAACTTTTGAGCCATTATCCAAGTGATCAAGCTTTTGTTCATAAGATTATTCCATTTTTGGCATAAAGATGGCACTTCCATTTCTAAAAAGAGGCTTTAATCACAACAACTTTGATCTTGAGCCCCTACAATGTTTGTTCTAATCACACTCCAATATTAAAGTAACAAGAAATCTCCTACAACTTAGAAGAGCCTCCCTAATGTTCACAAAGCATGCATGCTAAGCTCTTGGAACTATAATTTTCACATTGCTTTAACATGAAGCAAACTATAATACGGTGGGAGAACTGACTTTTTCAATGTTGCGGATGGCAAGAGTCGCCACCGACTTTTATTTTATCCAATTAGGAAAGACAAAAAGAACAGGAAAGACCTTTTAAAAAGACTTGAGTTCGGGGGGTAGGTTATACAAAGGGAAGGTGTAAGCACTGTAATACGGTGGGAGAACTAACTTTAAAGAAATGTTGCGGATAGCAAGATTCGCCACCGATTTTTATTTTATCCAATATACAGAAAGGCTAAAAGAACAGGAAAAGACCTTTAAAAATATTTTGAGTTCGGGGGGTAGGTTATACAAAGGGAAGGTTTAAAGCACCCTTTGTATCCATGGTTATCCATGGGCTCTTAATTGCTTAGCTCACTTTGTTTTCAAAAATGTTTGAAGTGTGGAAAAAGAATTTTGTTTAAGGACTTTAGCTTGTAAATAAGCATAGTCTTTTGGAATTTGATTTGAAAAGAAGTGGGAAAAGCATTTGAAATTTGAATTTGAATGGAGCAAGCAATTAAAAAAAATTACCCTTAAGTTTAAAATTTCTGTTCTTTTAGACTTTAATGGGAAAGGGCTATCCATACCATAAAGTGGGCAAGTAGTCCTTTCATTGGATTTGAAAAGGGTCATCGAGGCTAATCGTTCGCCATAAAACTGTCCCTGCCATAAAGAGGGCAGACAGTCTAAGGGAAGGATATAACAGTCATTTAATCCTTAGGCAACAGGCGAGGATACCTTAGTAATTGGGACAAATCATCATTTACCGAGCAACATCGAGGGACGGAATTGATGATGAATGAACTGAGGGCAACATTTTCTTTAGGTATCCTCGGAATCGAGGGACTTGGCTATTATAATAATAATAAGGCAACAAGGCAACAAATAATAAGGCAACAGGCAACAAGAGAGGTTACCCTAAAGGTGTGTGTGTGTGTGGCACAATCACGTGATTAAATTCAGTTATTTTATCTTGTAATTAATTATTCTAGGTTAATTCAAGGCTTGCACTCCCTAGGATTACTAACCATGCAGTATAAGGCAGAAAAATAGAAACCCTAATTAACTATTACAACCTGTGAGCAGTTACATAATAAGGCAAAAATAATTTGTGGGCAAACCACAAGAAATAATTAAGTAGATGATACCCTGCAATGATAAGGCAAAAAATAAATTCGTGGGCAAACCACAAGAAAATAATATTATAACCCTGCAAGGCAATTAAGCAATAAAGAGGCAAAAACAATTGGCAGGCAATAAATCAAGGTCAGCGAGCAAGGTTAATAGAAAAAACAATTTAAAAACAAATTAATGGCTAAAAATGTTTATGGGCAAGAAACCTAGACCCACAGTTAATGGACGATTCCTACCTAAAACCCCTATGGCTACTAGGGTTTCTAAAATAATCGAGGCTAGACAAACCCTAAAAATTAATTATTGGTTTTTAACCTAATTAATTTTAATTCGACTAATTCTGATTAAATTAACCCCGATTATTTATCCTAAATTAATTTTAATTATTTAACCTAATTAATTCAGTTAATTCTAATTGTCTAAGTTAATTACCTAATTAAACAAAATTAACCTAAGCTAATTATCTAATTAATTAACCTAATTTAAATTAATTTACTAAATTATCTAATTATCTGATTAATTAAAACTGAATTAACCTAATTATTAATTAAACTAAATATCTAAATTAAATTAATATATAAAAAAAATTTATTATTTTTTGTGGAAGAAAAAAAAAGGAAAAAGTTGAATTGAAAAGAAAAAAAATATATAATATAAGAAATAAAAGGTTTTTTATGAAACTAAACAAAATAAAACAAAATATATAAAAAAATAAAGAAAAACCTGGCGACGATCTGGTGCGGCGCTTCCTTGAGAGACCATGGTGCGTCTGCGCTTCTTGGAGCGTTGGATCTAATGAGAGCTTGATCGGATGGCTGGAACGTGGGAGGAGCATCAAGTGCGCGTGGACGAGAGTACACCGAATCCGTCCAGACCTTCAAGTGAGGACGCGCGCGTTTTGTTTGAATCTGGCCAATCAGGTGACGCCACGCATCATCTTCTTCCTTGCAACCGTAGCTAAAACCTTTACCAACAGACAAAGCGTAGCGAAAGCCTATACCCACGGTTTCCTACCATCGCTACAACACCTGTAAACACAAAAACACTATACACACAATATAAATCACAGTTAAGGCCATGGATCGATCCCTTTGTATCTCCTGAGCATGATGGCGCTCCCTATTCAGTCTAATTTTGCCTATTTCGAGAATCCCTAAATTCGATTTCTAAAACCCTAGTAATGGTGGATTTTGATACCTGCACTTAAACTCAAATCAAACCATCCAGAAAGCTTCCATACATCATTGTGAACACAAATATGCAATTGGTTTATGTTAAATGTGCATGAATCAATGTAATCGAAAAAGTTTGAAAGGGTGCAAACCGTGAGTCCTTTGGTCGTGAATTTGAACGCGAATTGGCTTCAGGAGTGTCTAAATAGCTTCAGAGGACACTCAGGGAGCTTGTCCAATCCTTCAAACACCTTGAATTGATCTGAATCTTTGGTTGCCACTCCCATTTTTTCTCACGATTTTTGTTATAAGAATAGGGTTTTTGATGTGGCCAAATCCTTATCAATTCCCCCCTTTTCATCTAAATATCTTAGGTACTTATAATAGATGGAATTAGGTTAACAAGTTTGGCTTAAATCTTCTTGGATCAAGGATTGGAGATTTGATTGAAATATGATTTTTCAATCTTTCTAAATTTGACCAAATTGCTTCAATCTCTTCCAATTACCATATGCACGAATTTGAATTGAAAATATGACATAAATGATGATTGGATTTGATTCCTATAGTATCTCTAACCAAATATTTGATTTTCTATAATTTATATGAATTATTTATCACTTTTAATTGACTAATAATTCATAAAAAAATCAAATAAAAATAAAAAATTCGTGGCAATCATGTTTGGGGCCTTGGATACCTTGGGGATCAAGCTTGGGCCAAAAAATATTGGGTCCCTTTGCAAAAAGATTCATTTTGGAGCCATTTATTTCACATTTTTCCTCTTAAAATTGTCCAACTTTGACAAGGCATATCTCCTTAAATTTTAAGATATGGATGAGTTCTAGGACTTTTTGGAAACCTCAAGATGTCCTCTACAATCCACTTTGGAAACATTTTTCCATTTGAATATTTTATCTTGATGATATGGGCTTTGACAAAAAACTGCTTTTGGTTGACTTTAAAAAAGGACCTATAATCGTTTGATCCATATCTCTCAAATGAAGCATTTTTAGACTTGGCATCTGGAAGACAAAGTTGTAGATGATTCAATTTCCTTCAAAATGAGCTTTGGATGGGAAATTTCTGATACTCCATGTGAAAGTTACGGCCAGTCAAAGTTGAGTTAACTTTCTCCTATAAAACCCTAATTTAGAAACTATGAGTTTTGTTGATTTCTGATCTCTCCTTGATGAATCATGATCATCCTTTGATAAAATGATGAATATAACATAAAAATATTGATGTTGACCAAAAATTAGGAGTTTTGACTGTACTTTGACCACAGTTGACTTTTATGTCAACCTAGTCGACTGTTGATCATTTGAGCAATTGAATGAGCAATTCTTGGAATTGAAGCTTGATTTTTGACATGGAGATAGTTTGAAACCTAATAAACCATATGAAACCCATTGGAGCCCTTGATACATCCTTTCTCCTTGGCAAAATCCAAAACCCTAACTTGAGGACCCTTTGATCAGGAGAATGCCTTAGATTAACCCTTGAGCCTTGAATATTCAAATGAGCTTGAGTATGTGTGGTGGGCAAATTTTGGGGTATGACAAGCACCCTTTGCATCCATGGTTATCCATGGGCTCTTAATTGCTTAACTCACTTGTTTTTGTTTGAATTGTTTGAAGAGTGTCGTGTGTGTTTAGAAAAACAGTTTGGAAAAGGACTTTAACTTTGTAAGTAAAGTGTAGCCCTTTGAAATTTTTTTGAAAAGAGGTGTATGAAGTAATTTGAAACTTTGATTTGAGCAAGCAATTAAGAGTAACATACCCTAAGTTTGTAAGGTCTATTTTGCTCTTTTCCTTTCATTAAGGGAAAGAGACTATCCACAACATTAGTTAGTGGGAAGTCTTTTCATTGGATGTGCGGGTCATCGAAGGGTCATCGTTTTTCCATAGGACTATCCATACCATAAGGAGGGTAGGAAGTCCTACGAGTTGATGAGAATAGTCATTAAGGCAACAAGTAAAGATACCTTGGCAATCGAAAGGGACTATCATCAAGATCATTTATCGTAGGCAACATCGAAGGGACTATGATCTTTATGATGATTTTTGAATCGAAGGCAACAGGCTAAGGTATCCCTACATCTGAGGGACTTGACTATTTAATCAAAAGGCAGCATAAGAGGAGTTACCCTAAAGGTGAGTGTGTGAAGCAAGGTGATTGATTTATTTTAATCCTGAAAATTAGGGTTATTCTATGTTTTTTTTAGTCTTGCCAAAGAATCCTATTATCCATACATCTAAGCAGTTAATATCACAGTTAATAGCAGCAGGAAATTAAAAGTAGAAAATAAAACCTACGCTATTACAAGGCTTCGGGGAGGGGGAATTACAAAGCCAAAAAAACCCGAGAAGGCAGAAAATAAAAGGCAGAAATATAAACCTATGCTATTACATGGCTTTGGGGAAGTTACAACAATAGTGAAGAATTGAGCGCGAAAATAAAAAAACTAAACTATTACAAAAAACCTTGCGACCTATTGTTTACGGTGATTTCCGGTAAACAACCGCTAGTCCTCCAAACTATAAAGTATACTTTGGTTACTCGCAGGATCGACTAGATTGATCCTAGGACATAGTCAAACAATTGTCTTTCGATATGATTTGATTCATGCTTGTTTGTTCTGGCTTCGAGAAAACTTGTTTATGATATGATCATGTGAATGTTTTACTTAAAAAAACAACACTTGTTACACACATAAGTATGTCTTTCGACGAAGAAATATAAATAAAAGCGTATAAACTGCAAAAATGTAAAGTGCAGGAATGTAACGTGCAAGAATGTAAAAATGCAGAAATATAAAGTGCTTCGAAATGAAAGTTAGACGAAATAAAAAAGTGCAGAAATATAAATAACAGGAAGTCAACGAAAGTAGTAATAATGAAAAGATGCTTGAATAAAGAAAAATACAAATGTATTAAACTGGTGTTGGTGTCATACGTACATTTCTCAGCGAACTTGTTCTCTAAACACTTGATACTTGAGTGGTTTGTGAGTGATTTGTACAAAATGAACACCCGGAATCCTAACATTAAGACCCTTATTTATACTAAATTCGACCCTAACGGTCCTACACTAATCTGATGCCACGTTGCCCACGGGAATCCCTGGGATGCCATCTGTCTTTGTGCAGTTACACAAACTACTTCGAAATTCAAATCCTCCCGCCTGAATCCTCTTTCGACACGTGGCAACGTGATCAGAATTGAGAATACCACGAAAACACGTTGAGCTTCAGTACTTTACGTATTTCGCAAAAAAAACGTTTAAGTCGTTAAAGATAATCTTCTTCGAATTAGCTCCAAGTTTAACCATCTTTACTCCAACTCAAACCAACATTCCCGAAACATGGCCATCAGTAGCCATTTTTAAACTCAGAAATGGTCATCAGTAACCATCTTCCTTCGAATTGTAACTCTTCAAAGGATATTCTTTCTAAAAGAAATCTTCAGCTAACAAATTGCCCCCAATAAATGCCTGTTTCGAAAACAAGAGAAATAGGCGTTTCTTGTCATGATGAGATTTCGTTTTACTCACTTCTTAGAGTTCCAAGACAACTGACTAACGTCATAATCATTTATGACTCCACTTTCAAAACGTCTTGTCATTTTCAAAGATGTCCTCTCAGAACTTACGTTCCCACGTTCTGGCATTACTTCATGATTATTACTCCTATATACTAGGAATAAGGCTAATAAATATTCGACCGCCGTTGGATTAAATCAACACCTGCCGCGTGTCTTTTGACTTTTACCCAAAAGATTTGAAAAGGTTTCCGTTAAACCTTTAAATACTTGAACTTCTACCCTCACATAACTTCCACTTCTATTTTCTTTACCCTCAACACAGAAAAGAAAAATTCTCTTTGGCCTCGTTTAACCTATTCCTCAAATCAAATTCACCCATGGCGTCTTCTTCAAATGCTCTTCAACCCATTCAGCAACTTCAAAATCCTACACAGATAAAGAATCAAGCACATATTCCAGACCCAAATGACGTAGAGGCGCGCGCTATCTACGCTTCTCAGGTAATCATCCCTTTTGAACTTTCTGAAAAAACTCATGCTTTCATGGGTCCTTTACCAGGAGGAAACAACCCCTCTTTGAGTAAATTCTTCCCTGCTTATTATAAGACTAGACCTTTAGTTAGCAAAATTAAGATAGATGAAGAAGGTCATTCCGTCCTAGCTGATCCTGATAACACAACAGAAACCTCAACTGAAACTTCTTTGGTTTTGGAGAAAATTAGGTTAAACTATGTAACCAACTTTGTGAAAGTCTTTAGGTCAATCCCTTTAGCAAAAGATCCTGAACTATATTACTCTTGGCTAGCGAAGGTGGAAAAACAAAAGGCTTCTTTCTGGAAACAATTAGGGATTTATGACCTAATCCAGTTATCCAAAACAGGCCTAGAATATAACCAAACCATGTTAGTAGCGTCAGTTTATTTCTGGGATGCTTCTCATAATACTTTCCACCTTCCATGTGGAATGGTTACCCCTACCCTCTTCGATGTAGCTGCCATTACAGGGCTTCGACCAACTGGGGAAACCTTCGACCCCAATTTCATGGATACTGACACCATCAATTTTATTGAAGCAACAATCACCTATACTGCCTTCATTCAACAATACCACAACGAAACGAACCCAGACGTCTTAGATGAAGACCATATAGCATTTCTAGCACTCTGGCTTTCGAGGTGCGTCTTTTGCTCTAGGTCCATACAAGTAGCAAAGAGATACCTTTGCATGGCCAACCAACTAAATGCTGGGAAAAAGTTAAACCTAAGCCAGTTAATTCTAGGATTTCTCCATGAGAATCTTGGTGAAGCAACAGACCTTGTTAAGAACTACAAAATAGGATCTCTTCTTTTTGCTGGTCCTTTCTGGTTGTTGCAACTATGGCTTAATGCCACTTTTGAGGCTCACCTCCCATATAAAGGTGTTGTGGATGAAGAAAGTGCAGTTATAAAGAATCGAACAGTAGAAGGGACCAGATTAGCTTACCTAACTCCAAAGGAAGAAACTGGAAAACTTCGTGAAACCTTCCTGGCATACATAATGATGTTTGCCAAACGTTATCAATTCACTCCCTCGATGGCTCCATTCGTACAACGTAAGGTGGGTCCCGAATGGTTTACTCGAGCATTTCCAGCAACTTCTACTGATCAACAAGCTGAATCCATGGCTATCTGGGAAGCCTTCCTCACACCAAAGTTGTTATATCACCGACTTCAATCTTCCAAAAGTCACTGTTGCCTCCTTTGTTATCAACCAAATCTGGTTTCGAGACAATTTGGGTTGGTTCAACTCAAACCAAAGTGCTTGTATGACAAAAGGAATCACATGTGTCTACATACTTCGCATCTGGCAGAAGATGAATATGAGTAAAAAATCTCCAAATATGTTGGCATCACCACTTTGTCTCCCGTTTCTTTCGAACCTGCTTTTTACTCTACCATAGATTTTCATCAATGGTGGACAGAATATTATTCTACGCAAATCTTCGATGCTGAAAACCTTACTCGGGAACTAACTGAAGCTTTTGCTGATGTGCAGGAGAATTTCCATAAAGGTACTTCGACTCATATTAAAGAAATCCAAGCATTTCAAAAGTTCTTTGAAACTATCGACATGCCTGATGACCTTAGTCGGACCGTTCGTGAAGCTGCGGTCACTTTACGTGAAAAGTTTTCTGCTAAACTGGATAAGTTGAAATTGCCTACGTCTGTTCGACCTGAACTACGTTATAAAGTGGCTTTCGAACTTTATCCTCCAAAATTTCCTCCACTTCCTAGTGCTGATTTTGGGGTGGTCTTAAGCCCTCCTTTTCCATACTGGTTTGTGTGTGGGAATCTCATAAAAATTCTTCAGGAAGAATCTAAAAAACACGTTGAACGAGTAGTCCCGACTAAGCATACCTTGGATACTTTCAAAGGACATCTTCATATAGGTCTTGAGCACGTTCGCGTCTTGACTCCAGTACCCGAAGGTTGGGGTTTAGACAATCTTTCGACTAACTTTTCCTTTTTCATTGAAATACTGATTTATATTTTGTTCACACCTGTTACTCGAAAGAGACAAATCAAGGAAGCCCCTGTACAGAAGGGTTCTGGAACTTCGAGGAATACCAAGGCGAGTGGGAGTGATTCTGTCGCCACTGACAAGAAACCCACGGTACATGGATACCTTATATTTTAGCTTGTGAAATTTAATGAATATTACTCACTTGGTTTTAATATGTACTTCAGAGCTCGAAACCTCCAGCGTCTTCGAAGCGAAAAGTTCCTCAAACAGCTGCTTCAGATGACGAAGATAAATCTCCTCCTCGTACTAGACAAGCAATAAAGAAAAGACAAAAAGCTGCCACCCCTTCAGCCAAAGGAAAGGGATCTGGGACTTCGAAGCTCACTTCATCGAGTGACAAGGTATCTTCTGAGGACTCACCCGTGAAGGCTGCTAGTACTATCCCCATTATGGAGAGTCATAACTCTAGCCCAGACAACATTCCAACCAAGGTATTTGGATTTCCCAATTTAATCATTTTCAAACTCTAATTCCAATGATTAAGTTCAGATCTTACCTTGTAAATGTAGGATGATGCTGGCACAACAACTTCTGATCTCAAAACTTCAAGTTTAAACATTGATCTTGACAATCTTTGAGGTAAATGTCTGCCTTTTCGAATGACAGATGAATTTCTTGCAACCTTCCATTTTTATCAATTCTAACTGTTTAACACAGGTGTTTCTCGACACAAATCTCCTGTGCTTTCTCCAGTTCTCGAAGACACTCAGCCCCTTGCAACTATCATTCCAACTATGCCTGCTGAAGAAAGCCATTCAAATGATGAATCTCCACCTATTCATCAAGATGAAAACATGGAGGAGAACCCTCAATGTTCGAATAGTGATAATGCAGCCGGACAACCAACTGGCAGCGAAGATACTATATCAGAGCAAGATGCTACAGAGGAAACTTTAAAACAGCCTACACCTGGTCTTCATGAAACTTCAACCTTCGGAACTATAGTCACTCCTGAGACTACTTCGAAGCAGGCTTCCGCAATACTTACTCCTTCAGAGCTGGAGCAGCTCAAGAAAACTGATCCCGTAAGCTTCCTCAAGACCATGATGAATGTTGATAACGTTTCGCCCATTGGACTTGGAACTTCTTCTGATGCCCTGGTGGGTACTAATGACAAGGATGATATTCCTAATCTCCTTCGTCAAATAAGAGAAAAGTTCTTTGAAACCAACCTGGTTGAAGCTCTAAGCAAAGATTCCACCAAATGTTATGGTCTAAACAACCTTTTGAAGAAGGTGGACTTACTTCTTGTCTCAGTGGAAGTCTCAGAAGTGATTGTTTTACTGAGCTCTCTGATTGATCAACTCCAATCTAATCTTCTTCGAAAACGAAATATTGACGAGCAACTCACAACGAAGGTGACTTCTCATAGTTCTTCTTGGAAAGTTGCAAATGATGCAACAACAAAGGCTGACGCTCTTAAGCTTGAACGTTCGAAGAAACAACAGGAATATGAAGATTATGAAACGAATATCAAATCCTGGAAGCAAGAAATGGAACTCCTCGAGGAGAAGATAAAGAATTCCCGATCTCGTCAAGTAGAAATCCAACAAATCAATCAGAAAGAATTGACTGAGGTGGCGCAGTTAGGGATCCGACACTTCGAGACGACCCAAAAGCGAGCACCAGAGATCGAATACTTGAAAAGACAGCGGGCATTAATCGAACGCCATATGTCCTTATGGGAAACTCACTACTCGAAGATGAAAGATAATCTTCCCAAGGATTTTAATTAGCCACTTTGGCCCTTGTATTATTTTTTGTATTCCGTACTTAGTTTATTTTGTAATCGAACTCCCTTCAGAATACATATGTAATTTTATCTTTCAATCTTCCATACATCTGATTTTGCAATTGTCATAAGTAACGTTTTAGCAATTCCTAACAATTGCCAAAATTATTTTATTATCATAATGATTTTAATGATGCACCCACGTGACATGATTACCCTTCGCAGCCTCTCAAGCCTAGACTTGACGTTTCCACTTCCCTTAGCCGTAACCATCATTAAATGATGACATCACCTTTTTCAAAACGTTTACTTGAGACGTGCGTGTATCATTTTTCAATCATGATTACACTTCAACTTCCAAGGCGGGAAACGGCGGAGGCCATAACTTCTCTTGGGGATACCAAACGCAGTCCAATCAACACTAAAAAATGAACCGTTCTTTTTGCCAACATAGTCTATATAAGGCGTTAGCGTTCTACTCCTTTCTTCACCATTTCACCAAACTCTTATCAAACTTCCTTCTTCCCCTCACACTCTTTCAAATACAGAGTTTGACAAACCTCTTTGTATTCTTTCCCTCAAAAATGGCGCAACCCTTGACCTACAATACCATCAGAGCCTGTATCAAAAAAGAGTTCAAACTTTCTGAGGAAGAGTTTGAAGGAAGTCACATCAGCCCCAGCGCACTCTTTGCTAATCAACAACTCCAGTTCTATCATGAAATCCTTGAGGGGTCTGTTTATCCCAATATGTTAGCAGATTTCTGGATGTTTGCATCCTTACGCATAGATCCAGAAGGGAGAACCACCATCGTGTCTGAGGTTCGAAGGGCTCATATTACCATCACTCCCTTAACCATCTCTGAACTGCTGAGATGTGAAAATTTTGGAGAAGCTTTTGATGACAACACCATCAACATGACCACCTACCGTATGTTGAGGACCCTCATGGAAAAGGACCCCTTTAGTGCAAAAGTCATTAGGATTTGGCACCAGCTTTTGGTGGGCAAGTTCCGCCCACGAAGCCATAACCTAGACAGCATCATGATGGAGGATCTGGAGTTTATACTCTGTGCCCTCCGGGGAAAGAAGATAAACTTTCCATTGCTGATCTTCAAAGGGCTTGTCGAAGCTGTTTCCATGGCTGCTTCTCGTCAAGGTGTGGTGACGTGCCTTCCCTATGGAAGGTTCTTGTCCTATATGTTCCTCAAAAAGGGCATAGTGAGAAGAATGTGCAATTCGGGGTCTCTAGACATGTTTGAAGCAGAAAGCTTGCCCCTGCTATCCTTGGAGGGTTTAGAACAAAGGATCAATTAGAGGGTGCTTTGTTTGAAGCTTTACTGGAGGTGTTATAGGCCTTAGTTTTTATTATCCAAAATCTTTTGAATGCCTCTTCTGTTAGCTTCTAGTATGTTTTTAAATTCTGTAGTTGATGGTAACAACAACCCCCAAATAGATGTATTCATCTACTTTTAATGAAAAATATTTTGGCATCGCTTTGTCTTTTTGCTTTATTTGCCAAATATCTTGCTTGAACACGAAGCCATTTTGGTGCTATTTTTACCATTTTGGCCTACGTAGCATACTTCGAATATCTACGTTTTTGCAATCTTTACTTCGTGCATGCTTGGTTTGTATCTTTTCAGATATTTTCCATTTACCCTTAAGATCCTACGATCTTCTGCCAATTCTTCTATCTCATAAGCGTTATTTGAGAATATTTTTAAAATTCGAAAGGATCCTTCCCAATGTGGGGACCATTTACCTAGTGATTGATTCTTTCGATCTATAGGCAAAATAACTTTCCAAACTAAGTCATTATTAATAAATGTTTTACCTTTCACCTTTTTATTGTATGCTCTAGACATCCTTTCTTTTTGCCTCTTTATCATCTCCAACGCTCGGAATCTGTCTTCGTCCAAATCTACCAAATCGTTCATCATCAATTCCCAATATATGTTTGGAGGAACTTCTGCCTGTCTTTGGATTCGGACTGATTGCAAGTATATCTCAACTGGAAGCACTGCATCGTGTACAAATGTCAATTGGAAAGGTGTAGTGTTTGTAGCTTCTTTTGGCAACGTTCGACAGGCCCAAAGTGCTTGGTCTAAAGTTTTATGCCAACTCTTGGGTTTTTTCCCTACGTGTTTCTTTATGAGACCAATTATTATTTTATTTGCTGCTTCGACTTGCCCATTTTCCTGAGCGTAGTAAGGTGTAGAGGTAAACAACTTAAACCCCATTTCTTTGGCGAAGTCTTGCATCTTTCGCCCAGTAAACACTGATCCTTGATCTGTGGTTATACTCTCTGGGATTCCGAATCTATATATAATGTGTCTTTGAATAAACTCAATCACAGCCTCCTGATCCACATTTGCAAGTGGTATCGCTTCGACCCATTTTGTGAAGTAGTCTATTCCCACCAAGATGTATCTTTGACCTTTAGAAGATTTGGGGTGAATTTCCCCAATTAAATCTAGTGCCCAACCTCTGAAAGGCCATGGATTTATTATTGAACTTAATTCATTTGCAGGAGCATGCTGAATACCTGCATGTTCTTGACACTCTTGACATCCTTTAGCGAATTCTATGCAATCTTTTAACATAGAGGGCCAATACATTCCGTACCTAAACAAAAGCCATTTCATTTTGTGCCCCGCTTGGTGCGCACCAAATGCTCCACTATGTACATTCGAAAGAGCCAAATATGCTTCAGCTTCACCCAGACACTTTAGCAAAACTCCCTCAGGAGTCTTCTTAAACAATTCATTTCCCATCAAGAAATATGATAAGGCTCGATACTTTACCTTTCTATCCGTGTTTGTCGAAGGATCTTTTAAATAATTTACAATTGGACTCCTCCAATCTGTGTCTGTTAAAGAGTCTATATTTAAAACTTCGAACTCCTCTTTGTTAGCAAAACCTAATTGTGAATTCTCCAGATCACTTGGGGAGAGCTTGGTGGCCATTGCTTTGCCTCTTACTTCGATCAGCTCTTCTAGTTTTTCTTTTGATACTCTGTATCCTGAGGCTAACTGTGCCAAATCATTTGCTTCTTGATTATTCAATCTTGAAACGTGACTTAAATCCACATACTCGAATTTTTTAAGCAGCCTGTTTGCTATGACATAATACATGATCAAATTTTCTTTGATACATTTGTATTCTTTCGTCAATTGCTTAATCACTAGTTCAGAGTCTCCTTTAATTTTGACTCTAGTTGTCCCCAATTCTAACAAAGCTTCAAGTCCAGCGATCAGGGCTTCGTATTCAGCTTCGTTGTTGGAGCATAAGGGACCTTCAATCTTGTACTTGAGCTTTGTTGGAATTCCATCAGGAGAAATTGTCAGTATTCCAACACCGGTTCCTTCTTTATGAGTCAAACCATCAAAGTATAACTTCCAAGGCTTCAAGTCTACATATTGCTGAGGGTGCTCAACCACTGCATGGTCAACAATGAAATCTGATACGATCTGCCCTTTCATTGCTTTAAGTGGTTGAAATATCAAAGAGTACTCCGTAAGGGCTAAAGCCCATTTGGCAATTCGACTATGCAATATTGGCTTTGATAGCATATGTTTAATAACATCACAATGAGACGAAACATAAACTGGCTTTATATAATACTTGAGTTTAATACAAGAGAAATATAAACAAAGGCAGAGTTTTTCTATTGCGCTATACCTAGTCTCTGCATCATTGAGTACTCTACTTAAATAATAAATAGCTCTTTCAACACCATTGTCATCTTCTTGTGCTAGCATGCTGCCTATTGTATTATCTGAAGCTGAGATATACAGGCGCATATGCTTCTTCCCATCTGGGGGAGACAATATTGGTGGATGCATAAAGTATTGCTTGATTTTTTCAAAAGCTTCTTGGTGTTCAGCACGCCATTCGAATTTTCCTTGCTTGAGCCGCAATAAGGGGGAAAAGGCTTGCGTGCGTCCACTCAAGTTTGAGATAAATCTTCTCAAGAAGTTTATCTTTCCCAGTAAAGACTGTAACTCTTTCTTCGTGGATGGAGGCTTTGTTTCCATATTAGCTTTTGTTTTATTTTGATTTATTTCTATTCCCTTCTTATGAACCACGATGCCCAGGAAATCTCCAGCCTGCACAAAGAAAGCACATTTAAGGGGGTTCATCTTTAAGCCATGTTTTCTCATTCTCTCGAATGATTGGCTCAGTTGGTCGAGATGACTGTTATCTGAAACAGACTTTACAACAATGTCATCTATGTATACTTGAATGAAAGTTTCTATAAAATCATGGAATATAGAATTCATTGCTCTTTGATAAGTTGCCCCAGCATTTTTTAAGCCAAAAGGCATTACAACCCACTCGTAGGTGCCTATTGCCCCTAGGCAACGAAAAGCTGTTTTGGACACATCTTCTTCTGCAATGAAGATCTGGTTATACCCAGAATATCCATCCAACATGCTTAGATATTCGAAGCTTGCGGCTGAATCTACTAGCATTTCTGCCACAGGCATGGGATATTCATCCTTAGGTGTTGCTGCATTTAGATCACGAAAATTTATGCACACTCTTAATGAACCATTCTTTTTAATAACTGGCACAATATTAGCAATCCATTCAACATACCTTGTGGTTCTGATGAATTTGCACCGTAGAAGTCTCTCGACCTTGTCGCACGCTCGCGAAAAATGAAAAGAGTCGCCACCAATATATTTATCCCATAAGGGAAAGGAATATCAGAAAACCTAACAAAGGAAGGAACAAGGTCTTGCGACCAGAGAATCTAGGTACGGGAGTCGCTTACGCAAGGGGAAGGTATTAGCACCCCTCACGCCCATCGTACTCGATGGTATCCACCTATGTTTGTTTCTATCTAAAGGATGTGTATCTATGTCTATGTCTACATGTGAAATGAATGCAAAAAGAAATACGGGGAAAAGAAGAAATTATTTACAAATGTGCTCGTTCAAGCCCCGCGACTTGATGCCTACGTATCCTTTTCAGGAATCAGAGCGCCGTAGTTCGGCTCAAAAGTTTTGTTTGTTTTTATGTTTTTTAGTTGGGCGGCGTTAACGCTCGCGCTCTTGCATAAGGGGACAGCCTAGGATGCAATGGAGCGGAGATAACAATGCCCTTAAGAAAGGAGGTGAGAGAGTGATTTTGAGCGTTTCGAGGAAATCCCTAAAGCAAGGGAAACTCGAGTTACTCTTTGGTTTGTATCTTTTAGAATTTGGGAACTTACGCCTGAATGGTACCCTTAAGCAAGGGAGATCCAAGCACTCGAACATTCCCTTAAGCAAGGGACGTTCAAGCTTCCATTCCCTTTTTAAGAATTTTCACTTTGATTATTAATGTTTTAAGTATTTTCTTTGTATTTTTTAAAGGGGATTTTATTTTGAGTATTTTTAGATGTTTTAATGTTATAAGAGAAAAAGGATGAAAAGGTGGGGAACTAGCCTAAGTATTAGCCTAATTGTTATTTACAAGTCTAAATCTAAAGTTATGATGGGAAGGAAGATACTATAAAAGGAGCATGAAAATATTGACAAAGTAGGCCAAAAATATGGCCAAAACAAGTCACAAAAATCACATGACAATTACACTAAAGATAGCATGGAAATGGTACAAAACGTAAAGAAAACGGTTCAAGTATTAGTGCAAAATTAAACTAAAAATACTATTACTTTTACGAGTCCTTTTTTAATGTCATTTTTTATGAGGTTTTCTAGAAGACTAAGAATTAAACTCTCTAAAATTACCTAAAAAGCTAACACAATTTTAATGGTATTTTGGATGAGGTTTTATTTTACTACCTAAAAAGAAATAGAAAAAAAACTATGTCAACATCTAAATCTTAACAAGAAAAATGGTGTAAGTCAGGGGGGTGAAGAATTGAATATGGATGTAGACACAAATTTGCGCAGAGGCCCAATCCAGATTAGCCCAGCACTTTGTTTTGTTTTTGCTCAGGTCTCTTGCAAAAAACTAGTGTCACGGGCCTAATGATGGTGTAACTAGTGATAAGGCCCAAAAGCTTATTTATTCAAATTTCTCATGCCAAAAAAGGATGAAGTTAATGGGCTACTATGGGGGTGTGAAAGCAAAATTGAAATGGACTGATTCTATCTACACATGGCGCATGGGCTTCAAAATGGGGGTGGAAATAGCAATTCCGTGTGAGCAAGGCCCAAGCAATTTCAAATCTCCTTTCTGAATTTTTAATCCTACTTTATGGTTCATCAATTCAATTAACCTCGATTAAATGCTCATTGACGCTAATTAAACTCAATTAATCCATGTTTATGCAATTTCCAATTAAATAACCTAAGAAAGAGGGATTAGGTTTCACCTGGTTGTGACTTTTGAAGTTTCACGTGACTCCTTTCTCTTCTCTTCTTATTCAAAACGCGGCGGCCGGCGAAATTCCTTCGCCTTCACCGTGATTCAAATGACCAGCCGCCATCATCTCACCCTTCGATTCTTCTCCCTGAGCCTGACGACGGCGATTCCAACTTCTCTTCTCCGATTCAAATCGTTCCTCTCTCGACCTAACCAACAGCGGTGCGATGCGGTGGAAAAGCTCGCCTTCATATCATGTTCAAACTTCTGTCTCAATTTCGGATTAACTCATCTTCGCACTTACTCAAGTGACCTCTCGATTGGGAAACGGCCGGTGTTCATCTGATTCATATACGACGCGAAATCCAGAGAGGAAAAACAAAATCAGGTACGAAGTACTGTTATGGATTCTTCTTCTTCTCCTTTCGTCTTCAAACGCATTCTTGATGATGATATTGGTTCCGCAGTGTTGTTAACGGATGCTGATGCGTTAGGTTGAAGGTTGAAGATGTTGCAAAATCCCTGCAGAATCTTTGACGGTTTGGAGGATTGATGTATGATAGAGAAGATTTCTTGAGAATTGATGAATTGAAGATGTGAGGTTAGTGTGAGGATTGATGAAGATAGAAGATCGAGAGAGTGTTTTGGTTATGGTGATTTCGTTGAAGAAGGTTGAAGAATTTTTTTGGTGGAGATTTTCTGTTGGTGAATTGAAGAAGTGAGTGATGAATTGGTCAGAGGTTGAAGAAGAGTGGATTGAAGTTCAAGATGAAGATTGGTGATTTTCTGTTATGGTGAGTGTTGAAGATGAAGATGAGGTTGATGAAGTTGCAGAGAGTGGAGAGTGAATTCGAGAAAGATGAGAGAAGAATGGGCGTGTGTAGAATGGTTCTGTGAAAAGTGGAGAGAGAGTTCTGAATGATGATGGTTCTGATTTATAGAAACTCCTCAGGTCAGTTTCATTCTGAATTTCTCTGATTTGATAATCCAATTCTTCTTCTCTTCCTGTTTATGATCTGTTTTGTTGGTTATAACTGTTAGAAAGTTAGTTACGGAATCAGTTAGGGGTTGGAAGTTAGTTGTATGGTGAAGTGAAATTTTCTATTTTTCTGTTATAATCTCCTTGCAATTTTCTGTTAGAACCTTTTTCTGAGTTTCTGATGTGAATTCTCTTTATTTCTGTTATGCTGAATCGGTTGAATCAATTGGTGAACATGGTTCGGTCCTTCTGGCAGGTTCGGTTCGAGTCGGTTTTATGCCCGATTTCGGTTCAGTTGTTGCTGCAGGGACCTACTTGGTTAGCACTATTTGTGGACTCGGTTCATAAATTATGCAGGGAGTCCTTTTTAGCTTGCAGGATTTTTGTGGTTCGGTTTTGACTTTATTGTGTGCTGCGGTTTATTCGGTTTATCGAACCGGTTTTCCTGATACAGAATTATGCAGGGGTCCGTTTTGTGTGTATGTAAACGTGTGGTACTGTCATGACAGCATGTTTATTTTCTTGTTTATGCAGGGCTAGTTTTATTGATGCAGGTTATGATTTTGAATTGGGGATCTAATTGACCAAATACTGCAGGTTAATGTTCTTTGGCATACGGGCTATGAAGCTATCAGGCAGGAAGTAGATCATGGTTTGGAAGGCTTGAGATTCCCTTGGACGTGAGAAAAATGGAGGTCACCACACAAGATGAAGAGAGATAGTGTTAGGAGAGACTAGAATACGTGGTCAACAGCTGATTTTTTGTATTTTTCTGTTGTAATTCCTTTTTGTATAGCACTCTTGGATAATGGATTTTAACTTTGGAAATGCAATTTGACTCTTTGTAACTTAATTCAAATCTTGAACTTCCCCCCATTATACTTCACTTGAAATTCCCATAT
Source organism: Vicia villosa (assembly GCF_029867415.1). Lineage (NCBI taxonomy): Eukaryota > Viridiplantae > Streptophyta > Magnoliopsida > Fabales > Fabaceae > Vicia > Vicia villosa. The sequence continues at coordinate 171,948 of NW_026705890.1, read as the reverse complement.
TCAAATTCTTCAATTGGCCAAACTTGAATCAAGTGATAAATTTGTAATGCCAAATCTTCTTCATCTTTCATCTTGTAACTTTGGATGAGTGGTGGCATTTGTAACTTGAAGAACTCTTGACCCTCGATTCGAAATGATAATGCCTTAATACCTTGCAACTCGTACCAAGAAACCGCATGAATATTCACCTTTCCCTTTATTCTTTCTTTTTATGATTTTAAGCCGTTAATCTTCAAATCAATTTCAATGACTTATCTAAGCTTTGACCAAGTAACTTGCATTACAAACCACAACTATTGAAGTGAAGGACATGTTTTGGACCACAGAGAAACTTTTGTCTCTTATGCCTTGTACCATGACCCGTTCTCTCACAATTCACCCCATAAGCTCCAGGTGACATGAAACCTTAAACCAAATAGCCTTAGTAGATGGAAGTCAACAAACTCAATCATGATGAATAAGAAACCCTGATCCATTTGCCTTAGGTGCATGTTGATGATGAAAGAGTAACTTGAGATGACAACCTTAAAGCCACAAAGAACCCTAATTACCAAGATCCTCGACCACATATAAGATTTATTGACTAATGATGCATGATGTGTTAAATGACCTAATGGGGGATGCGAAGCCTAAGCCAGTTAGAAATTAAAGGGTAGGACAAATTTGGGGTATGACAGCTGCCCCTATTTAATCATCTTAAACTTGAAGGTGAGATTGGCGTCAGCCTTTCGAACGTTCAAGGTAGAAGAAGATTAAATATCAAGACCCGAAATTTGTCCTGAAGAGAAGATGGTGTAAGTGTTATCCCCATTTTCCATTTTTGTTTTGATATCTGCTGGGGAAAGAGAATTTTTGTTTTTTTCTGGTGGAAGAATTTATGGTGCTTTGGTTGAATGGGGAAAGAGAATAATGACTTGCTGGGGATTGGGAATTGGTTTTATAGTAAGAAATTATGGATGAATGGTGATTGTCAGGCGAGAACTGACTTCACCATAAGATATCAGACGAGGACTGAAAATGATGGAAATGATTTGCCAGGGCGAGGACTGGACTTTGAAAAAGGTTTGCCAAGGCGAGAATTGGACTTTGAAGAAAGTTTGCCAATGCGAGAATTGGGCTTTGAAGAAAACTTGCCAATGCGAGAATTGGGCTTTTGAAGAAAACTTGCCAATGCGAGAATTGGGCTTTTGAAAGAAGGTTTGCCAATGCGAGAATTGGGCTTTGAAAAAAGTTTGCCAAGGCGAGAGTTGGACTTTGAAGAAAACTTGCCAATGCGAGAATTGGGCTTTTGAAGAAAACTTGCCAATGCGAGAATTGGGCTTTTGAAAAAAGGTTTGCCAATGCGAGAATTGGGCTTTGAAAAAAGTTTGCCAAGGCAAGAGTTGGACTTTGAAGAAAACTTGCCAATGCGAGAATTGGGCTTTTGAAGAAAACTTGCCAATGCGAGAATTGGGCTTTTGAAAAAAGGTTTGCCAATGCGAGAATTGGGCTTTGAAAAAAGTTTGCCAAGGGGAGAGTTGGGCTTTGAAGAAAGGTTTGCTGAGGCATGAATTGGGCTTTGAAAAATGATTACTAGGACGGGCACTGGACTTGAAAATGATTACCAGGACGGGAACTGGATTTGGGAAGATGATTACCAGGACGGGAACTGGACTTGAAAATGATTACCAGGACGGGAACTGGATTTGGGAAGATGATTACCAGGACGGGAACTGGACTTGAAAATGATTACCAGGACGGGAACTGGGTTTTGAAAATGATTACCAGGACGTGAACTGGATTTTGATAGTTTTGCAAGGACGAGAACCAGGGCTTTGACTTGATTTGCCAGGGCGAGAACTGGGCTTTGAAATTGTTCGAAGGTTGGAAGATAAAGGATTCACAACACGGGGGTTGAACCTGAAAAGTTTTCCCATACGGGGGAAGGGAACACGGAGACTAGTGACGACTAGACTCGATCAAAAGACATAATCACGAAGATGTTGATGCTTGCGAAGCATAAGAATTACATTAATCCCTCAGGCCAAAGGCGGGGTGTAGCTCTTCAAGAGTGGCAATCGTTCGAATTGCCACACACCAAGTATGGTTATTCAAACGATTGAAAAATGAGATGGGTTGAATGCCCACCCTCATTCGCACTCTAATTTGCACGCAGCACACGGGAAATAACCTTGGAGACAACGATTCTGACGAAGAAAGACATTGTGTCTGATCCACACTGGAGAGAGAAGATGACACTTCTTCTGGGGATATATATTACTATGTGCCTCCTGGGCACATGAAAACTGGCTTATGCATTGATGTATGTTTGAATTTTTGTATGGCGTAATGATCCACCTTAATGGAAATGCTACGCTTTTGAAGATGCAATGTTATATGCAATGGATTCTATATGCAAAGTGCCAAATAAAGGCGTTAGAGTGATGGAGAAGCATGATTATTGGGGTCCGTTTCTTGTGGTCTTGAGCTACTAATATGAATCGGTGTTGGAAAACCTACAGTACCAAAGATTATTGGCAACTACCTTGAGGGTTGGAATGTAGCTCTATTGGGGAGGAAGTGACTTCATCTGACTTTCCCAACATCTTGAATTGCTTGGGGATGGTGAGCTTGAGGAGATTCCCTCGATTCACCATGTTGAGGATGAGAACTTCAGAAGAGGAGACCAGGTCGGGGGAATGGGACAACTCCCATGAGAAATAAACTCATGTGCTTGGGGAGAAACCATGGTTCCAGGAGAAATAAACTCCTATGATCGGGGAGAAGGCAATAAAACTCAGAAGATTGTGCCCCAAGCTTCGTGAACTACGAGGGAATTTGCCCCAAAGGATCCTTAGAGAGATTTGTCAAATCTTGACGTAACTGCCCCAGATTGGTTGAACCCAAGAGAGATTCCTCGACTTGATTGCCCCAGATTGATGGAAGCTTGAATGAATGCCTCAGTTGACAGAGTCTTCACACAACTTGCCCCTTGGAGTAGTCAGCCTTTGAAGTGAATGGCTCATAGAATCGATCAACTCTTTCTGCAGTTGTTCATTGTTTAATCTTCCTTGATGTCAAGTATTTATTCACAAGTAAAAGATATTTGTTTTGAAGATGATAATCTTAATGCAATGTTTATGCTAGCTTCGAAATCAGGATTAAAACAAAGTTGTGACATTCAGTGTTTGGATTATTTGTCATATCGATATCAACATAAGTGGTAAGCACACATCTAGGAGTCAGTTTTACACAACTTGCTTTTGAAATAAACCCTGCTTCAATTAGGTCTTTTAAGGGTTGTAACGTGGCCTGGTTCATGGTTTTAGAAAGAAAGGATTTAAGGCTCAAAGTCTAACCTAACCCACCCATTCTTCGTGATGTTCTCCAGTCCTAAGTTCAACTTAACCTGATACGAGCGTTCATCCTTCAAGAGGAGTTTGAGATGATTGAGGAATCAATGAAGTTCTTGGACATGGCAGTCACTTTACCTTTCGTTTTTTGTGTCTGATCACACGACTTTGTTCTTTTGATCCTTGTTTTTCGCTTATGCTTTGCCTTTCTTTTTTGTTTCCCTAATTTTTGCCTGGACAAATTCTTTTGAATTTTATTTTGGAGTCCAGCGGGATGCCCTAATTTTTGCCTAAGTCACTTATTTTCAAGTTGTTGACTTAGCGGGCTCTTTTTCTCTTTTTTTTTTCAATCCTTTCTTTTTGTTATTGTTGAACAAGTCGTGTGATCCTGAATCTCTGAATTTATTGGAAATGAGTGACTTCTTGAGTCTTTGATTGATGAGGGGTTACCATTGTGGCATTGACTTTCCTCAACCTTTTGAAAGATAACCATTGTTGTATCCTTGGACGGACACTCCTGATGAATTTTGATTGCTTGATCAGATTAATTGAATGCTACCCTGCCCCTGGGTTAAATGTGAGGGTTTTTTCTTTGTATAGAAAAGAAACTCCTACTTCAAGGCTCAAAGGGGTTAACGAGGGTCTATCTCCCTTATATCTCCAGTGTTTGGGAATTAGAATCAATGCCTGTACATCCTCAGCGGGGTTTTATTCAAAAGCACACAATTAGAGATTTTGCGTTTTTATTATTTTTCATCATTCTCCTTTTGATGTTTTTTTTTTGCTTTAGTCAAGAGTTTGATATCGATAGACAGAAAGATATGAGTGAACACGAATGGATTGATTCGAAACTAGCATATGCAGTGCATTTTTATTTTTATTAAAAACAAACAAGTTTTACATGGAAAAACATTTAACAAAACAAAGAAAATTACAAATGAAAATGCAGAAATGAATTGATGATTGCCATGGTTGAGGAGGCTTGACTCTGTCAGGACTTGTTGATCTTGAATACTTTTTGCAATTCCTTCCAAACACTTCAGGTTACTTCAAAAGAAAATTCCAACGAATTCAGCCAAGAATTGTAATAATTTGTGCTACTTTAGGGATTCGAGCAGTGCGAGTGATGCAAAGCTCAAGATAAGAGTACGTCTTGCTTATCCCTCGTGCGGGAGCCCCAAGCATAGATGTTGGAGAGATATTCACCATCAAACACGGAGGAACCTTGCATGGTCATCAAACTTAGAAAAGCTATCTGTTGCAAGGAAAGACCAAAAACACCAACTGAAACAACAACTCTCAGGGATACAACTGAGCACAAGAACCTTGAGAAGGAGAGGTGCTTTTATTATTATCCTACCAACGAGTTTAAACAGGGAATTTGTTGATTTTGGAGACTTTCTAAAATCTAGGCACTCATTCGAGCAAAGGAATTCCATTCACCCACATGTTTCCTTCCTGAAGGGTTATATGCCTCCCATCAATCAACTGTTGTACTTTGGCTTTGAAAGCGTTGCAGTCCTCAGTTGAGTGCCCTGCTGATCCAGCGTGATATCCACATTGCACATTAGGGTCATACCCAGGTGGAAACGGTTGTGGTGGAGGCTTTAGAGATTTGGGAACCACCAATGAGCTTTGAACTAGATATGGAAGAAGTTTGCTATATGTCATAGGAATCTGGTCCAACGGAGCATTTCTTCGTTCCAAATTACTTCTAGGTTGACGTTGATTCGGATGACCTTGTTGATGTGGAACACATTGCTTTTGTGGCAAATACTGAATCGGTTGTTGTTGGACCATCTGAGGTTGTTGATTGATAGTGGTGGCAAAGGCTTGTGGAATATATTGGCCAGGAGAAACTAGGACCATCTGATAGTTAGGAACCTGAACCTGAGGATGACCAGGGACTCCCTCTTCTTCAATCTCTGAAACTGCACATGTTTCGCTTTTCTCTTCTTCTGTGAATTCGGAAACATTAGCAATATCCTGAATTTTACCCATCTTTAAGGCGTTTTCAATTCGTTCCCCTACGAAAACCAAACTTGAGAATTCGGAGGAAGCACATCCCACCATCATATTCAGATATGGATCTTTCAAAGTATTCATGAACATGTCTACAAGCTCTCGTTCCAAAAGAGGAGGCTGAACTCTGGAAGCTAATTCTCTCCATCTTTGTGCATACTCTTTAAAAGACTCACCAACCTTCTGAGTTAAACTTTGGAGTTGTAGTCTAGTAGGAGCCATGTCACTATTATACTTGTAATGCTTGAGAAAAGCCTCTGCTAGTTCATCCCATGTGCGGATGTGGGTTCGTTCAAGTCGTGTATACCATTCAAGGGACACTCCACTGAGGCTATCTTGAAAGAAGTGCATTAGAAGTTTGTCATTCTCTGCATACGGAGCCATCTTGTTGCAAAATGCCTTGATGTGACTCATCGGACAAGTGATACCCTTGTATTTCTCAAAACTGGGGACTTTGAATTTAGCGGGAATCTTGATATCAGGCACTAGGCACAAATCAATAGCATTTAAACTAGAGGAGCTTCGACCTTCTAAAGCCTTCAATCTTTCTTCCATGAGATGGAATTTCCTCTCATTTTCCTCGATCGGGAATTTGAAAGCTTCAAGTTCAGAATCATTCTCATGGTGTGAATCCTCCTTATTTGGAACTTCCATGGGCACAGGTTTTGATCCCCTATTAGCAATAGTGGTCGGAGTATCATTAGCCAACTTAGCAACACTTTGTCGGAGTTTTTCTTGCCCTTGAATAACAACATGGAGGGTCTCAAAGAGTTGGGTCATCCTCTCCCCCATAGTATCCAAGTCCTTACGAAGTTCAACCTGATTCTGTTCAAGAAGGTCCATGATTCTCTTCTGATTAACCCTCGTATGATACAGATGTAGGGAAGTCAAGTTTGATGATGAAGCAGAAATCTGAATTGAAAGGGACCCCAAATTAGCTTCTGATACGGAACCATGAAATGCATGATGATGTGAATGCAATGTTTCATTTCCGAGGAATCCTAAAGTCTTTTCATACACCCTTTTTTGGAATCAAAGCTTTATTTTGTATATAATATCGTTTCTTTTTGCTTTTCTATTTCCTTTTTTCTTTTTTATTTTTTTTATTTTTTTTTCTGGAAATAGACTTTAGAATTCCTCACAAATGAAGTGGATAAAATAATGATGTTGTGCAATGCAAAAGCATGGGATCAAGGTCCATATAATCTTAGTAACCACCGCACAATCCTCTGAATAACTGATGTGAAATCTCTGTACAGACCAAATGTCACAAGATCAAAGGTTCGGCGCCTTTTTGGAAACACCAGAATATCAAGCACCAAGAGAACAGACCAAATAAAGGTCCATCCTCAAATATGAAGAAGCAATGGTATGTAGGAGCCAAGGTTTCCTGTCCCTCCCCAATCTCACGGGTATGAAGTCTAGACATGGACAAGTGGTCCCTAATGGTCACTAGGGTCTACAGTTCCCATGGGGTACAAAGTGTTTGAGGCAACAAGCGTGCCAGACACAGTGTTCCATGAAAGAACCTCGCCCAGTTGTGGTACCCCATGTCAAACTCGATCATAGCAAGCGCTACGGGAGTGAACATGAGCATCCACGCTAATCCTATGTGTCACTGGCCTGGGTAGTGGGCCTTTTACCTCACAAAAACCCCCCACCTGCAAAACAAAACAGAAAAATATGTGGTCCCCACGGGGACCCATAATATAGTCCAGATGCATGCGGAAAGTAAACATGATATGCAAGCAGGTGATAAACATGATATGCAAGCATATATGCAAATGATGCAAACATATAAACAGAACAAAGAAACACCCAATAAAAGAAACAAACAAAGGCTAGGATTGACTTGCTTAGGTATTTCCCCAGCAGAGTCGCCAGCTGTCGCACGCTCGCGAAAAATGAACAGAGTCGCCACCAATATATTTATCCCATAAGGGAAAGGAATATCAGAAAACCTAACAAAGGAAGGAACAAGGTCTTGCGACCAGAGAATCTAGGTACGGGAGTCGCTTACGCAAGGGGAAGGTATTAGCACCCCTCACGCTCATCGTACTCGATGGTATCCACCTATGTTTGTTTCTATCTAAAGGGTGTGTATCTATGTCTATGTCTACATGTGAAATGAATGCAAAAAGAAATACGGGGAAAAGAAGAAATTATTTACAAATGTGCTCGTTCAAGCCCCGCGACTTGATGCCTACGTATCCTTTTCAGGAATCAGAGCGCCGTAGTTCGGCTCAAAAGTTTTGTTTGTTTTTGTGTTTTTTAGTTGGGCGGCGTTAACGCTCGCGCTCTTGCATAAGGGGACAGCCTAGGATGCAATGGAGCGGAGATAACAATGCCCTTAAGAAAGGAGGTGAGAGAGTGATTTTGAGCGTTTCGAGGAAATCCCTAAAGCAAGGGAAACTCGAGTTACTCTTTGGTTTGTATCTTTTAGAATTTGGGAACTTACGCCTGAATGGTACCCTTAAGCAAGGGAGATCCAAGCACTCGAACATTCCCTTAAGCAAGGGACGTTCAAGCTTCCATTCCCTTTTTAAGAATTTTCACTTTGATTATTAATGTTTTAAGTATTTTCTTTGTATTTTTTAAAGGGGATTTTATTTTGAGTATTTTTAGATGTTTTAATGTTATAAGAGAAAAAGGATGAAAAGGTGGGGAACTAGCCTAAGTATTAGCCTAATTGTTATTTACAAGTCTAAATCTAAAGTTATGATGGGAAGGAAGATACTATAAAAGGAGCATGAAAATATTGACAAAGTAGGCCAAAAATATGGCCAAAACAAGTCACAAAAATCACATGACAATTACACTAAAGATAGCATGGAAATGGTACAAAACGTAAAGAAAACGGTTCAAGTATTAGTGCAAAATTAAACTAAAAATACTATTACTTTTACGAGTCCTTTTTTAATGTCATTTTTTATGAGGTTTTCTAGAAGACTAAGAATTAAACTCTCTAAAATTACCTAAAAAGCTAACACAATTTTAATGGTATTTTGGATGAGGTTTTATTTTACTACCTAAAAAGAAATAGAAAAAAAACTATGTCAACATCTAAATCTTAACAAGAAAAATGGTGTAAGTCAGGGGGGTGAAGAATTGAATATGGATGTAGACACAAATTTGCGCAGAGGCCCAATCCAGATTAGCCCAGCACTTTGTTTTGTTTTTGCTCAGGTCTCTTGCAAAAAACTAGTGTCACGGGCCTAATGATGGTGTAACTAGTGATAAGGCCCAAAAGCTTATTTATTCAAATTTCTCATGCCAAAAAAGGATGAAGTTAATGGGCTACTATGGGGGTGTGAAAGCAAAATTGAAATGGACTGATTCTATCTACACATGGCGCATGGGCTTCAAAATGGGGGTGGAAATAGCAATTCCGTGTGAGCAAGGCCCAAGCAATTTCAAATCTCCTTTCTGAATTTTTAATCCTACTTTATGGTTCATCAATTCAATTAACCTCGATTAAATGCTCATTGACGCTAATTAAACTCAATTAATCCATGTTTATGCAATTTCCAATTAAATAACCTAAGAAAGAGGGATTAGGTTTCACCTGGTTGTGACTTTTGAAGTTTCACGTGACTCCTTTCTCTTCTCTTCTTATTCAAAACGCGGCGGCCGGCGAAATTCCTTCGCCTTCACCGTGATTCAAATGACCAGCCGCCATCATCTCACCCTTCGATTCTTCTCCCTGAGCCTGACGACGGCGATTCCAACTTCTCTTCTCCGATTCAAATCATTCCTCTCTCGACCTAACCAACAGCGGTGCGATGCGGTGGAAAAGCTCGCCTTCATATCATGTTCAAACTTCCGTCTCAATTTCGGATTAACTCATCTTCGCACTTACTCAAGTGACCTCTCGATTGGGAAACGGTCGGTGTTCATCCGATTCATATACGACGCGAAATCCAGAGAGGAAAAACAAAATCAGGTACGAAGTACTGTTATGGATTCTTCTTCTTCTCCTTTCGTCTTCAAACGCATTCTTGATGATGATATTGGTTCCGCAGTGTTGTTAACGGATGCTGATGCGTTAGGTTGAAGGTTGAAGATGTTGCAAAATCCCTGCAGAATCTTTGACGGTACGGAGGATTGATGTAGGATAGAGAAGATTTCTTGAGAATTGATGAATTGAAGATGTGAGGTTAGTGTGAGGATTGATGAAGATAGAAGATCGAGAGAGTTTTTTGGTTATGGTGATTTCGTTGAAGAAGGTTGAAGAATTTTTTTGGTGGAGATTTTCTGTTGGTGAATTGAAGAAGTGAGTGATGAATTGGTGAGAGGTTGAAGAAGAGTGGATTGAAGTTCAAGATGAAGATTGGTGATTTTCTGTTATGGTGAGTGTTGAAGATGAAGATGAGGATGATGAAGTTGCAGAGAGTGGAGAGTGAATTCGAGAAAGATGAGAGAAGAATGGGCGTGTGTAGAATGGTTTTGTGAAAAGTGGAGAGAGAGTTCTGAATGATGATGGTTCTGATTTATAGAAACTCCTCAGGTCAGTTTCATTCTGAATTTCTCTGATTTGATAATCCAATTCTTCTTCTCTTCCTGTTTATGATCTGTTTTGTTGGTTATAACTGTTAGAAAGTTAGTTACGGAATCAGTTAGGGGTTGGAAGTTAGTTGTATGGTGAAGTGAAATTTTCTATTTTTCTGTTATAATCTCCTTGCAATTTTCTGTTAGAACCTTTTTCTGAGTTTCTGATGTGAATTCTCTTTATTTCTGTTATGCTGAATCGGTTGAATCAATTGGTGAACATGGTTCGGTCCTTCTGGCAGGTTCGATTCGAGTCGGTTTTATGCCCGATTTCGGTTCAGTTGTTGCTGCAGGGACCTACTTGGTTAGCACTATTTGTGGACTCGGTTCATAAATTATGCAGGGAGTCCTTTTTAGCTTGCAGGATTTTTGTGGTTCGGTTTTGACTTTATTGTGTGCTGCGGTTTATTCGGTTTATCGAACCGGTTTTCCTGATACAGAATTATGCAGGGGTCCGTTTTGTGTGTATGTAAACATGTGGTACTGTCATGACAGCATGTTTATTTTCTTGTTTATGCAGGGCTAGTTTTATTGATGCAGGTTATGATTTTGAATTGGGGATCTAATTGACCAAATACTGCAGGTTAATGTTCTTTGGCATACGGGCTATGAAGCTATCAGGCAGGAAGTAGATCATGGTTTGGAAGGCTTGAGATTCCCTTGGACGTGAGAAAAATGGAGGTCACCACACAAGATGAAGAGAGATAGTGTTAGGAGAGACTAGAATACGTGGTCAACAGCTGATTTTTTGTATTTTTCTGTTGTAATTCCTTTTTGTATAGCACTCTTGGATAATGGATTTTAACTTTGGAAATGCAATTTGACTCTTTGTAACTTAATTCAAATCTTGAACTTCCCCCCATTATGCTTCACTTGAAATTCCCATATTCAAATTCTTCAATTGGCCAAACTTGAATCAAGTGATAAATTTGTAATGCCAAATCTTCTTCATCTTTCATCTTGTAACTTTGGATGAGTGGTGGCATTTGTAACTTGAAGAACTCTTGACCCTCGAATCGAAATGATAATGCCTTAATACCTTGCAACTCGTACCAAGAAACCGCATGAATATTCACCTTTCCCTTTATTCTTTCTTTTTATGATTTTAAGCCGTTAATCTTCAAATCAATTTCAATGACTTATCTAAGCTTTGACCAAGTAACTTGCATTACAAACCACAACTATTGAAGTGAAGGACATGTTTTGGACCACAGAGAAACTTTTGTCTCTTATGCCTTGTACCATGACCCGTTCTCTCACAATTCACCCCATAAGCTCCAGGTGACATGAAACCTTAAACCAAATAGCCTTAGTAGATGGAAGTCAACAAACTCAATCATGATGAATAAGAAACCCTGATCCATTTGCCTTAGGTGCATGTTGATGATGAAAGAGTAACTTGAGATGACAACCTTAAAGCCATAAAGAACCCTAATTACCAAGATCCTCGACCACATATCAGATTTATTGATTAATGATGCATGATGTGTTAAATGACCTAATGGGGGATGCGAAGCCTAAGCCAGTTAGAAATTAAAGGGTAGGACAAATTTGGGGTATGACAGACCTCTGCTTTGATCTTCGAATGAATTTCTGGTGCGAACCTCCTAGGAGTCTGTTTGATGGGCTTTTTCCCCTCTTTTATGGGCAGCTTTAATTCGAACAAGTCTCTTCCTAAACCAGGCATCTCATCGTAATCCCATGCAAAGCAATCTTTGTTTTCTTTCAATAACTTAATGACTCTCGATTTCAATGTTGGCTCTAATTTTGCACTAACATATGTTACCCTCTTCTGATCTCCGTATCCAAGATTTACTTCTTCGAGTGGATCTTGGGCTAACATTTTGATATTTGCCCCCATTGGGTCTTTCTCGAATCCCAAAGGTTCTTCGTTGTAGATTGCATCCAGCCTTTGACTCAACTCTTCCTCTGAAATCTTTCCAGCTTGAACTGTATCTTCAAGGAATTGAGGGATCGAACGTATACCAACATCTGTCGTTTCTTCCTTTCTTGAAATTGTATCAACAATCATGTTTGATAATTCGGCTTCGAGAGCCGTCTTTCTTTTGTTCTCGGCTATGTAAGCTGAAATCTTTTCGAAGAAGGATGATTCAGGCATCATCAACATCGTCGTCCCAGCCTGTTGGCCGTATTGTTGGAAAATGCTCTATTGGTGCGGTATCTTCTGGACCGTCCATTATTTCTCTATTCTATTGGAACCCATTTGGGTGCAAAGATAAATAGTATAAAGCCACTACGCCAAATTTGTCTTTTAGCAGCGCATCTACGAAAGCGCTTTTATGAAAAGCGCTGCTATAGGGTTGCGCTAAAAACAAAACTATAAAACAGGTGAAAAAAACGCTGGTAAAGGGGTGGGGTACGAGAGCGCTTTTTGAAAGCGCTGCTAAAGGGGGGGATACGAGAGCGCTTTGTTAAAAGCGCTGGTAAAGGGGGGGTACGAGAGCGCTTCTTAAAAGCGCTGGTAAAGGGGGGGGGGGGTACGAGAGCGCTTTTCTAAAAGCGCTGGTAAAGGGGGGGGGGGTACGAGGGCGCTTTTCTACAAAGCGCTTTCGTAGGCATTTTAATTAAAATAAAAAAAAGAAACGAACAGATTCAGTATTCTATTTGGGCGTATTTTCACGAAACGAACTCAGCTTCTTCTCCAAATTAACAAAACAAACTCAGAGCTTCTTCTTCAAACCGTTCGCCGTCGCCGTCTCCGTATCCTTCTTCGTCTCTGTTCGCTGCTCCGGTATCCTTCTTCGTCTTTGTCTTCTTCTCTTAACCCTATCTTTGCTTCCGCCACCATCAACCTTACATCTTTCGCCATCTCTCCCTTACTGATTTTAAGGGTTAGCCGTCTTTCCTTAATTGATTATTAGGGTTCGATGTCTCTCATTTCACTGTTGTTGTTCAGACGCACGAAATTCCCAAACCTCACTTGGTTGTAGTTGTTCAGATCTGGCATCTCCATCATAAAAATTAAGGTAAGATTCTTCAATTCAAAAATGGAAAAAATGCCTTTTTTCAATTTGATTCTCAACATTCGGTTTCTCATTTCATGTTTATTTCTCCTACTTTTTACAAATGTGGAACTCAGAAACAAAGGGGAAACCCTTATTCTTATTTCAAGCTTCAGCTTCTCATACTAGGTTCAAAGTTCAGACCATATGATAAGAGGTGTGTGTCCCATTTTCTTTATACTCATTTTTTTAATAGTAATAATAATTATTACTATTGTTTGATTTTATAATTGTATTATTGTTTTTGAAGAAGAGTTATAGTCGATAGGTTGAATTTTATTGGGTTGGAATTGGATTTGATTCTCGTTTTCCTTTTAAGTGGAAATTGATATTGTTTATTATTATATATGTGAAACTGAGATTTGTTAAAGTGGAACAAATCAAAGGGTTTCTTATAGATCTCTAGAGATGACTTAATTGTTTTTTTGGTTTTAGTTCTTGATGAAATATGCCCTTTTATCCCTTAAAAAAAAAGCCTCTGGTATTGCTCCATCTATTATGTGGCGACTTCTGTGTTTTTGGTAGCTATGAGCAGAAATAGCACGGAAGCACGATATGGTGCATTAAAATGCAGCCAAAGGGTACTTTGTGAAGCCCTTTTGCGGCTATAGTGATGCAATAGTGTGATTTTAATAACTATGTTTCATATTTTTTTGATAGTCCAGACTAAACTGTGTTGTAGTGATACATTGATATTTCAGTCATTTCAAAGATAGAGTATTTATACAATGATCATTCTAGATGAGATCATTCAAGCATCAAATGGAGCTATGGCTGCACATAGAGATTTGGGTGCTCATATACCTTTGTAACAAGTTCCAACTTCTCAAAAAAGGATTGTTCAAGTCTAAAAGCAAAGGAATAAACTTGTTATTGTGGCCTCTCAGCTACTTGAACTCGTGATTGAGTATCGGAGCTGAAGTAGAAAATGTTTCTTAAGGTAGTGAGAAAACACACTGATGCATTAATGCTTTCCGGTGAGCAATCTTAACTTCTTTCTTTGTCTATTTTCCATTCTTTCTTGATGTTTAAGCTGTTATTGTAATATACTTTCTTATCAATTGAGATACACATTGAAAGTTCAAAGCTAATTATATGTTGGTTCACTGCTATATAATTATATTTGATAATCACGGTAATTAATGTGTGCTTTAAGAAACTACTATATTGAAAGTTCTTTTGTTAAAATTCAACATTATTGTCTTTTACTTTTATACAATAGTATAAAATTTTGCTTTGTTGTTAAAATTATTCAATAAAGAATCATGGTTCATATTTTAAAAACTATCATTGATTCTTTATGTTGATGAGTGATTGACACACTTCATTCTCGTATAAATTTCAATATGTTTTTATGCTCAAGTTAAGCTAAAATCTCATTTTTTATGTTTTTGGTTTTGTTTCATTTGGTTGTTTAGTGTATCTTATTATGAGTTTAAACTTTGGCAGCCAAGTTATGATATTTTTTGTCATTTAATAATTGACCAAGAATCTTATAGTTTATTCCTCCTGCATGGATGCTTGATTCGGGAATTGCGAGAAAGGTATTGTTTTCTATGCTTTTACTCTTGAAATGTAAAACAATGACTCTACTACCCGTATTGGCTTTGAAAAGGCTTATTAGAACTCTAGTGAAGATGTACATGGTGAAGATTGACAATTGTGCATTGTTGGAAAGTCAAGTATGGCCATCGAGGAGTCACGTTCGGCTAGAGAGAACTAGTTTTCTTAGGGAGCAAATCAGTATATATATATATATATATATATATATATATATATATATATATATATATATATATATTGTATTTTGTGTTTTGAGAATTTGATTGTAAACTTAGCTTCTAGAGCACTTATAAAATTAGTGATGTTTTATTTGTATTTGATAATAAATATATGCAATACTTATAGATTCAATTCATAAAATGTTTCATATTAAATGTATTTTTTTAATTTTTATTTGTTTAATATAATAAATGTATTTCTCAAAATATTTGTGAGAATTTGAGATATTTCAAAATATTAGAATTTATAAAAATAATAGGTTTACTAAAAACACCTACGAAAGCGCTTTTTAGTAAAAGCGCTGCCAAAGATTAAAAAAAAGCATAAAAAATAAAAAAAAATGCAACATACGAAAGCGCTTTTGGAAAAACGCTCTTATAGGGGGGGCTACCAGAGCGCTTTTTCCAGAAAAGCGCTCTCATAGGGGGGGATACCAGAGCGCTTTTATGGAAAAAGCGCTCTTAAAGGGGGGGGGTCTACCAGAGCGCTTTCAGAAGCGCTTTTGTTACCTACGCCAGCGCTGGCTTTCACAGCGCTTTTAAGCGCTTTTAAAGGCCAAAATAAGCGCTTTCGTAGGCCTTCCGTGTTGTAGTGAGCATTCTTATTTGGGGTGTATATATCTTCTGCAGCATGGCAAGGCCCTATGTTTGCCAAATTCCTGTCGAAACTGGTTTTATTGACTTGATTAACTTCAGCCATATAGTAACTCTAATCCCCTTCAATGTTCTCTACTATACCATCTTCCCTCCAAATGGTTAATCTTTGATACATTGTCGAAGGCACCGCAGCAACTCCATGGATCCACTCTCTTCCTAGCAAGAGATTGTAGTTTACCTTCGCTGGTATCACCATGAACATCGTTGGTCTAGTGACCGAACCCACAGTTAAATTTACTTGAATGACACCAAGAGTTTGCCGGATTTTGCCTTCGTAGTTAGACAAGACCATATTATGTGGCCTTATATCAGTGTCGAACATACCAATTCTCTTTAACATGTACTGGGGCATTAGGTTCACTGCTGCCCCTCCATCTACCAGGACTTTGTTAATGCCAACATTTTCAATCTTAGCCCTTATGAAGAGTGGTTTTAGATGATTTCTCATACCTTCATCTGGCCTCTCGAAGAATGCATTCTGCTCTTCAACTGCCCCGTTGTTTAGCACATAATAACACACAGGTTTGTGTCTTGCCATCTTTTCCATATCAGCTTCCTCACAATCTTCAGCTTCTGTTTCTTGATTAAACTCGTGAGGGAGCACTGACACAACATTGCAATTGAGGTTTATGGACGATACTCCATCTGAGTCGAAATCGTTTGTCATTCTATCGTCTTCTTTCCAAGGGATGGAATGCATCTCCTCTTCTTCCTTCTCATTTTCAGAATCGAACAATTTGCGTTCTACTAGAGGTTTACTTATCCTTGTCCCCTGGGTTTGGACTTGGTTGCTACTAGACTCTCCAATCTCCCTTGGTTTGTATTCTCTTTGGGCCTTCTTCATCCTCTGATGCCTTGTCCATTGAGATCTGGACATAGGATTTTTGCCTTTGTAATTCTCCAACCTGTACATCTCTTGATTTGAGGTGTGAAATTGCTTCCTGTATGCCATTGCGGTCCTTCCCCCTGGTCCCAACTTCTCCATTTGTTGGTTCTCGCACCAGCTTGCATCCATCTATCCCTGGGTATGTCTGCAGGGACTTTGAACGTGACTCTTCGAGCTCTAGGGTGTGGGCTGTCAGGCCTCTTCGATGGGGTCCATATGTCGAACCCATACAGGTTGGGACGAAGCCCCTGGGTTTCTCGACCCATGTAGAAATATACCCTTTCGAATGATCGTGCTAGTAATTCGTCATAGACTGCTCCACATCTGGGACACAATGCAATCTCAGTGTTTTCCTTATGACACTTGACCAAGAAACCCACCAAGCTTTCTTCCATCCTTGGATACACCTTTAGCAATGGGTTTCCTCCTCTCCAGGGTTGTTCCAATCTTTCTCGTAAGGCCCTTTCGAAGTTAGCCTGAACCCTTTGATTCAGCATGATTGAACATCTTGGGCACATCAGCATTTTTCCACCGTTTTTTTTCATGACAATTCCAGAGATAATCTTTCAAGCTTTCCCCTCTTGGTTGGATTTCAATATTTCCTTTCTCCCTTATCAGCCATTTTTCTAGTTCTTCTATTTCAGACAAAGGACGCCTAACATTGACCATGTTAACAACTGCCGGAGGAGCTTCAGAAATCTGTATCTGCTGAAGTTTCACCCCGAGGTCTTCAGTGGCCTCGCTAGTTTTTCCTTTCAGATCTTCAGTCATAGCTGCATCAAAAGATTCTTCAACATCAGTATTGAAGACTTTGTTGTCATTTAGGCTTTCAGTAGCCTGCTTTCCAATCGAAATTGTCTCTGATTCAGCAACATCTACTTCAGATACTTCCACCGTGTTGACGTCAAGTGGTTCACAAAGGTTAGTGGTAGCAACATTCAAAGGGTCTGTGTCAACCTTCATATGACTCTTGGTTTTGTCAGCGAATTTCAGACGTCCGTCCTTGATAGCATTCTGAATTAGATATCCCTGAAAAGAAAACATTGTGAGGTTTTATGGCCTAAAAAACCATGATATTTGCAAAAGCCTCGTTTCTTCCGTTGTTCTAACGGAGGCACTATCATCTGGCCATCTTTTACTAAAAAATCAAATATTTCGTCACATTTAGTGACGTCAAATGTATAAGTTTTCTTAGGAAATCTATCGTTTTTATCATTCTCTACTGGATTTTTTCCATTGGCCGGTGTGAGCAATTTGCAAGAATAAGGTGGCACTTCTTTTAACTCCGCTAGGTCTATTTCGACCTCTTCCATGTTGTATGAATCTTCGAAAGATTCATCGTCGACGTCTTCAGCCTCAACGTATGCTATTTTTTCTTTCTTGTAACTTTTATTTGCTCTGGCCTTTTCTGCTTTTAATCGTTCGACTTGTCGAACCCTGTCTGCCAATTGGGCCATGTCCCTTAGGTATTGAGTATCCAATTTCTTTCGAATTGAATAATCTAAACCGCCTGCAGCCATTTCGACTAATTCATGCTCTGGGACAGTCGTGAAGCATCTTGATTTCAACAAACGGAACCTATTTAAGTAATCATCTATATTCTCCGTAAACTTCCTCTTGATGCTAGCCAATTCTCTCAAACTTATCTTGGTTTGACCCATGTAAAACTGTTCATGGAATAATCTCTCCAAGTGTGCCCATGCATCTATGGAATTTGGGGGTAAGGTGGTGAACCAAACGAAAGCATTCTTTGCTAGTGAACTAGGGAAGTATTTAATTCTCAAATCTTCGTTCCCCGCTAGGTCTCCTGCTTCTGTTAGATATCTGGCTATGTGTTCCACCGTTGATTCATTTGTGTCCCCTGAAAATTTAGTGAATTTTGGTACTTTGGTACCCCTTGGCAATTCTGTTTGCATAACATATTCTGCTATGGGGGATGTATAATTTAGACGTCGGAGTCCAGTATTGAGGCCATTGTTAGCCATTATTCTCTCTATCATGGCAATGAGATTGTTCTCTGTTGCCAAATTGTCTCTCCTAACCTTATGCACAACTTCGTCAGGATGTTCGTTCCTTCTCACTACAACTACATTAGGCTGTTGCTGGGAAACTGCTTGTTGGCCAACGTTAGTCGTTTGACTTCGAGTTTCTAAATCTATCACTTGGTTTCGTTCAAGTGGTGTTGGCCTAGGTGGCTGTATTGCGGTTCGAACTGGTTCTAGAATAGGTTCCCCTTCCTGATAGGTTGATTGGTTTTTTCTTCGCCTATTTTGTGGAACTCCTAAAAAATCCGCCATTCGATTTATTTGAGATGATATTTTCTGGAAAGTTTCCACATTATCCTGGTTAGTCCTGGCAATGTTTGTTACTAATGGATTCAGAGAAACCAGTATTCTGTGCGCTTCGACCTATCGAACTGACATTCGGCGAAAATACCGTCGGGTTAGTTGTAGTGTATGTAGGCCCTGGTCCTTGTAAACCTGTCATATATGAATATGGTATTCCATATGGATTGTTGGGTCTCCATCCTTCGAAGGTGGATGATGGTCTTGGGGAAAATAATTGACTTGCAGCGTTTGTCGAGAAAGGTGGTATCTCGCTCGCGCTGATGAATGGAGGCGCGGTGGTCGAACTCGAAACTAGTACAGTCTCTGTCGTCCCTGTAGTATTTTCGGGTATCGCCTGGGAACTACCTATAGGTTCAGATCCTGTCGAAACCGGTATAGCCTGCGCCTCTTGAGTAGAAGTCGAAACATGTGTAGAATTTACCGTTACTGTTCCTGACCCTTGTGGGGGATCCTGATCTCCCCCTCCACTTGCCGCATTGACCATTTTCTTGTTGTACCTTCGTTTAGGAATCGGTTGTGCACTGTTGGTTAACTTACCGTTCCTAAGGTTCATACAAGGTCTTGATATTTTCTAGACAAAATAAAACAATCAATTAATAACAATCTGTTTGACACAGTCCCACTGGGCGTGCCAATTTGTTTACGGTGATTTCCGGTAAACAACCGCTAGTCCTCCAAACTATAAAGTATACTTTGGTTACTCGCAGGATCGACTAGATTGATCCTAGGACATAGTCAAACAATTGTCTTTCGATATGATTTGATTCATGCTTGTTTGTTCTGGCTTCGAGAAAACTTGTTTATGATATGATCATGTGAATGTTTTACTTAAAAAACAACACTTGTTACACACATAAGTATGTCTTTCGACGAAGAAATATAAATAAAAGCGTATAAACTGCAAAAATGTAAAGTGCAGGAATGTAGCATGCAAGAATGTAAAAATGCAGAAATATAAAGTGCTTCGAAATGAAAGTTAGACGAAATAAAGAAGTGCAGAAATATAAATAACAGGAAGTCAACGAAAGCAGTAATAATGAAAAGATGCTTGAATAAAGAAAAATACAAATGTATTAAACTGGTGTTGGTCTCATACGTACATTTCTCAGCGAACTCGTTCTCTAAACACTTGATACTTGAGTGGTTTGTGAGTGATTTGTACAAAATGAACACCCGAAATCCTAACATTAAGACCCTTATTTATACTAAATTCGACCCTAACGGTCCTACACTAATCTGATGCCACGTTGCCCACGGGAATCCCTGGGATGCCATCTGTCTTTGTGTAGTTACACAAACTACTTCGAAATTCAAATCCTCCCGCCTGAATCCTCTTTCGACACGTGGCAACGTGATCAGAATTGAGAATACCACGAAAACACGTTAAGCTTCAGTACTTTACGTATTTTGCAAAAAAAAACGTTTAAGTCGTTAAAGATAATCTTCTTCGAATTAGCTCTAAGTTTAACCATCTTTACTCCAACTCAAACCAACATTCTCGAAACATGGCCATCAGTAGCCATTTTTAAACTCAGAAATGGTCATCAGTAACCATCTTCCTTCGAATTGTAACTCTTCAAAGGATATTCTTTCTAAACGAAATCTTCAGCTAACACCTATACATAATTTTTAGAATTTTAAAGAACAGAAAATAAATAAATAAATAAATAAATAAACAAGTTTTACCCCAAAGTTCGGGGATTGAAACAAGCACGCGACAATCAAAGAATATGAGATGAGAAGAGAAATCGGGGTAAAATTAAGGGTTGGAGGTATTTGTGGTGATAAACCTAAATCTTAAAGATTAACCTAAAATTAGATTAAGGCTAAAAATAAAATTGTGGTTAAAAAATTAATAAACCTAAAATTAATTTAATTAGCCTAAAAATAATTATTAGCCTAAAAATAAATATTAGCCTAAAATTCCTAACCCTAGTTCATGGAAATAGACAACATCTACCTAAGGAAAAAAACTCAAGGTTTTGATTTTTTTTGTTTAAAAGCTAAATCTAATTAAATAAATATAAAACTATTTTAAAAAAACCTAATCCTAAATTTAAACTATTTTTGGTGATTTTTGGTTGGTTGATTTAATCAAAATTGAAAAGAAAGTTGTTTAAAACAAAACATAAAAAAAAACAAAATAAAATAGAAAGGAATAAAACAAAACAGGCGCTGGAATCAAGTATGTCTCCCTTTTGATGGTGCATCATGGGGAAGCATTCCTAGGCCTTCAGATCAGCGTTCGTGGAGATTCAACGATGATGATATGATGGTACATGGTGAGGACGCGCAAGCCACGCGTGTAGAACCTGCCAAGAATTGAGAGAAAAATAATGGTACAAAAATATATTACCATGAGTAGGGATCGAACACGCGCCTTTGGGGACAAGAAGACTAAGTGCGTGCATTCTACCGCTGGGCCATTATTCGTTCACTGTTATCTAAATAATTAACAAACATAATATACAAAAAAAACAACACACTCAAAAATTTAAACTGAACGCGTGATCGGTCACCATTTCTACCTAATTTCTATCATGTTTTCGGTCTAAATTTGTCGACTCGGTAACACTTTGATCAATGTTTTATTGCTTTTGTTTAAGTATTTCATGTTTCATTGTTTTTCTATTTACTTTGCATTATGTTTTAATTTAAGTTATTTAGATTCTTTTGATGCCGTTTGGTTAGTTGTGTACGAATTTCAGGGTTGAACAAGTCATCTTAAGTGTCAAAGCAACTATGAAGGAAGGAGAGGCAAGAGAAAGATGAAAAATTCAAGGTTCTGGGGTCTAACACGGCCGCCCGTGCTTCCACGCACGGCCCGTGTCAGGAGAATGGCACTCTCCATACAAAATCCAGGGACGACACACGGCCGCCCGTGCTTCCACGCACGGCCCGTGTCAGAATGGCTGGGAGCAAAAATAAAAATAAAAAGCAACACGGCCACCCGTGCGTCCAAGCACGGCCAGTGCTGCTGAGAGCGTGAAACTTCCAATCTTAGGGCTTTTTCATTAAATCTCCACCTTGAGGGCACTTTAGACATTTCATTTGGCTGAGATTTGTACCTAGACTATTTAGTTGAGTTTTAGAGAATGATTTTGGGACTTTTTGGCCAAGAGAAGACACGATTGAAGATTGGAGAAAACAAGGGTTTGGGAGAGAAGAAGGTCTTCATGAACGGAAGCGATTGAAGATCAACTTTCATCTCAATTCTTGTAATGTATCTATTTTATATTTTGTTTTCTTTGAACAATATGAGTAACTAAACCCTAATGCTAGGGGGTGTCCCTGATTTGACTCTGTAATGATTTTGAATTCTTGAGTTCATCAATAGATTTGTTTTCTTATTTAATTTAATTGTACAAGGTTTTTATGCTTTCTTTGTCGGACCAACAAGATTGATTTACGGTTAACAACCAGCTGGACAGCGGTTGTTAAGGTTTTTTGTACGATTAGACTATAGTAGATATCACCTAGGACTAGGGATACCCTATAGTTACCGGTTAACTCTTGATAACATATATTGCTTGATTTCATCATAATTATCTAAGGACTTAGGAGTTAGGATGAATGTTCAAAGGTTTTCCCACTAAGGACTTAGGGGAAAATAATCTAAAGGGCGGTAATTAAAGGTTATGAACTTGTTGAAGAGATCTAAATCCAAGGTTATTATAGGAACAATCACACACTATACCCCTAGCATTATACTCATATTTGTCAAAAAGCCAATTTACTTTTCTGCTTATTTTAATTATTGTTTAGTGACAATTTGCAAACAAAACCCCAACATTAGTTTTTGCTTAATTGAACTATAATTTGAACTCGATATTACTACGCAGTCCTTGAGATCGACATTCGGGGAATTTCCCTATTATTACTACAGAGGCAAAATAGTACACTTGCTATTTTTCCGATCAAGTTTTTGGCGCCGTTGCCGGGGTACTGTCAAAATATAGAGTTTGAATTTTAGTTCAATTAAAATTTTGTTGCTCGTCAACTAAAAATTTGTTTTTGTTTATTTGAATTTGATTTTATTATAAAAAAAAAAGAAAAAAAAAGGTCTGATTATTTTTGCTTCATGAATTCTTCTCTACTTTGCTACTAACAAATTGTCTGAGTTTTGTAGCTATGTATTGTTTTGAAACATTGCCACCTGTATCTCCTGCATGTTGGTCGCCTGATTCAGGAGTCACCTTGGAACAAGCGACTAAAATTTTTAAAGCATATAAGAGAGAGGTAAGAATCCTTATGAATGAATGTAAGGAAGCTAACTTTTATCCAGAGAGGTTTATTTGGAGAAAGTTAGAGTTGGAAGAAGAATATGTGGAACCAGAAGAAAAATACATAACATCAGATGAAGAGGATGCAGTAAGAATAGAATAATTTGAGGTAAAAAAGAAATGTGGGGAAGAAGAAATAAGGAAACGTGAAGATGATCGAGTTTTGGATAAAACCACAAATTTCACAATTTGTGAAGATGTGGACATCCAACAAGAAAATTTTCAACAACAGAGTATCCCCAAGAAATATTTTTATAACAAGGCAGATAAAAGGCAAGAAATTGACAAAGTATTGGAAGAAATTTATGCCTTGTTCAATAAAATCAAGCTGAAAAGGATTTGGCAGCAACATCATCGGTACTTTAAGTTCATGGGATTGCTACCAAACAAAAGAAAGAAAAAAGATGATGTGTTCTTTGTGTCATATATGCCACCCTAACAAGGGGAATGGACCGTCGAGCTATGCGACGTTAAACGAAGCGCTTCGTGGGAGGCAACCCATGGTTTTAATAATTAATTTCTCTGTTTGTTTGTTTTATTTTCAGGAAATAAAAGAGGGCATCTCTAGTGAAAGCTCGGAAGTGAACATTGGAGGTTACCCTCTGTAAGTAACCTCTCAAATGCTTGTTCTAAAACATTGAGGCCAATGTTTAGTTCAGGTGTGGGAGGGGTTCTTCTCATTCATCATTGATTTTAGTTGTTTTCCTTTTTATTTTTGTTGGGTTGACATTGTGTTATAGATTGATTGATGGATGCCGAATGAATGATGAATAGTAGTTAGTGGATGAAAGGTGCAACCTAAACTTATTTCCCCAAGGCACTCTGGAAGTTGATGCAGCCGAAAAAAAAGTAACTGTTGGACGCAACTTGGTGATACTAGACAAAGAGGATTGTATGGTGTACCTGCGCCGGAAAAGAAGCCACATGACACGAGGAGTGCTTTGGAACCTGTAAGCTTACCCAACATGGTGAGGTTATAAAAAGCCAAACACAACAGATGATCATCACGAGAGTTCATTCAGGTATGACTTTATCATTCTGAAAAACGCAGGAGCAACCTATCAACGTGCAATGGTAGCGCTATTTCATGATATGATTCATCAAGAAATAGAGGTGTATGTCGATGACATGATTGCAAAATCCAACACCGAGGAAGAACATTTGGGTCATTTACACAAGTTGTTTGACAGACTCAAGAAATACAAGTTGCGACTGAACCCAAATAAGTGTACCTTTGGAGTAAGATCCGGCAAACTCTTAGGTTTCATCGTCAGCAGCAAAGGTATTGAGGTTGATCCCGCCAAGGTTAAAGCCATTCAAGAAATGCCTATACCTCGTACCGAGAAACAAGTCAGAGGATTCTTGGGACGTCTGAATTACATCGCCCGATTTATTGCCCACATGACTACTACTTATGTGCCGATCTTCAAACTGTTGAAGAAAGATCAAGTGGAAAGGTGGAATGACAAATGCCAGTTAGCCTTTGACAAAATCAAAGAATATCTCCAAAAACCTCCAATCTTGTTGCCACCTGTGGAAGGCAGACCTCTGATAATGTACCTAACTGTGTTAGAAGACTCAATGGGGTGTGTACTAGGACAACATGACGAATCCGGCCGAAAGGAGCACGCAATCTACTATCTTAGCAAAAAGTTTACCGATTGTGAAACAAGATACTCACTACTCGAAAAAACTTGTTGTGCCTTAGCTTGGGCAGCTCGCCGACTAAGACAGTACATGCTAAATCACACCACTTTCCTAATCTCCAAGATGGATCCCATCAAATACGTGTTCGAAAAACCTGCTCTCTCAGGAAGAATAGCGAGATGGCAAATGATCTTGACAGAATATGACATTCAATACACTTCACAAAAAGCAATCAAAGGAAGTGTGGTAGCTGATCATCTGGCTCATCAAGCAGTAGATGATTATCAAGCATTGAACTTTGACTTCCCAGACGAAGACATTATGCTAGTCAATGACTACAAACAACCAGGACCAGAAGAAGGATCCGAGCCAGGATCCCGGTGGACTATGGTTTTTGACGGAACTTCTAATGCACTTGGAAATGGCATCGGAGCTGTGATCATTTCCCCCGCAGGAAGTTACACACCGTTCACTGCCAGATTATGCTTCAATTGCACTAACAATATAGCCGAATACGAAGCATGTATTCTGGGTCTTAAAGCTGCAATCGATCTAAGAATCAAATTCCTGGAAGTCTACGGAGACTCGGCCCTGGTAATCTACCAAGTCAAAGGGGAATGGGACACAAAGCACCCGAATCTAATTCCTTACAAAGAATATGTGCTGAGTTTGATTCTTTACTTCGAAGAAATCACTTTCGAACACATCCCACGCGAGGAAAATCAACTAGCTGATGCTTTAGCTACCATGTCATCCATGTTCAAAGTCAGGTGGGACAACGAGGCGCCTATGATCACCATCTACAGGCAAGATGAACCATCCTATTGCAATGAGATCAATACCGAAGGAACCGAGGAAAAACCATGGTTCCATGAAGTAAAAAGATATCTCGAAGCTCAGGAGTACCCTGAAGGGGCATCCATTAATGACAGAAAGTTTCTAAGGAGATTTGCTGCTAAATTCTTTCTAAGCAATGGAACCCTATACAAACGCAACCATGACTCGACTTTACTTCGCTGTGTAAACAAGAAGGAAGCAGAACAGATCATGGAAGAAATACACAATGGTACCTTCGGTACTCATTCCAGTGGACATACAATGGCTAAAAAGATCCTTAGAGCAGGTTATTACTGGTCTACCATGGAAACAGACTGCCACCATCACTCCCGAACATGTCACAAATGCCAGATATATGCTGACAAAGTACATGTACCTCCAGTTCCATTAAGCGTCCTGACGGCTCCTTGGCCTTTTGCAATGTGGGGTATTGATATGATTGGAGAAATCAAACCTACTGCCTCCAACGGACATCGCTTTATCCTGGTCGCTATTGACTACTTCACAAAGTGGGTAGAAGCAGCTTCATTTGCTTCTGTCACCAAAAATGTGGTGGCCCGGTTCATCAAATACAATCTCATTTGTCGGTATGGCATCCCTGAGCGGATTATCACGGACAATGGCACAAATCTAAACAACAGAATGATTACTGAACTTTGCACACAGTTCAAGATCAAACATCATAATTCTTCTCCATATCGACCAAAGATGAACGGCGCGGTGGAAGCTGCCAACAAGAACATCAAGAAAATCATACAAAAAAATGACAGTAACCTACAAAGACTGGCATGAGATGTTGCCTTTCGCTCTTCATGGTTATCGCACATCTGCGCGTACTTCAACAGGGGCAACTCCATTCTCCTTAGTCTATGGTATGGAGGCAGTTCTTCCAATTGAAATTCAGATTCCTTCCCTAAGGATTATGAAAGAAGCCAATCTAGACGAAGACGATTGGATTCAAACACGGTTGGACCAGATAAACTTGATTGATGAGAAAAGGCTCGCAGCTATTTGTCATGGTCAGCTATACCAAAAGCGTATGATCAAAGCCTTCAACAAAAAAGTCAAAAGTCAAGCATACCAAACTGGTGGCTTGGTTGTCAAACGCATCATCTTACCACAAGGTGATCCCAGAGGCAAATGGACTCCCACCTACGAGGGACCATTCATAATCAAGAAAATATTCTCCGGCGGAGCCATGTTGCTTACCACCATGGATGGCGAGGATTTCCCACACCCTGTGAATGCTGACATAGTAAAAAAATACTTCTCTTAAAAAAAAAAAAAAACAGCTCGCTAAGTTGAAAACCTGAAAGGGCAACTTAGGCAAAAAATGAGCGTCTCGGTGGATTGAAAACCCGAAAGGGCGGTCCAGGCAAAAATTAGAGACTAAACAAATACTATCCCGGTAGGCTGAAAACCTGAAAGGGCAGCCTAGGCAAAAGTTAGGGAATGAAGCATACAACTGTGTTCCGTTCAGCTGCCTACTCACCATCAAGATTCAACACCTCAAAGACACCGATCAGTCTAATCACTTTCTTCCAACAAGTGAGGGATGAGATGCTCGAAGACAGATTGGCAATAGCAGAGTTGAAACTTGACTGGATCATTTTCACATAGCTATTTATCTTCATAAATATTTTCCAAAAACTTTCTGACAGTTTCCTACTTCTAGGATTGTTGTCTCCCTGTGCTAACCCGCCTATCATGGCTCTTTTCAATGCAGCTCTTTCAAAAATCAATATTTTCACTTTTTCTGTTTAAATACGTAAGCGTCCCAATGATAATTTTGAATGAACATATTGCATTTGAATATGATTGATGTTTACCAGGAAAAACAGGAATAGCATTCAGGAAATGTCCCGATCATCTGGACATCATTCCATCAGAAGGAAATCACCAAGAGAAACGCATTTCTCAGCAAATTCCTCAAAAAGATTTTCTCTTCAAAAGAAGTCTTATTCCCCAGCAGGGTTGTTCCAAATTACTATCTTCAGAAGGTGTGATCCCCACACCCGGACTTGGTCAGATAGTGCATCGGAGGATTATGCATCTTCCTCATTCCCATTTGAAAGGGCATCAGAACTTCCAGTTACCTTCGATTCCCCAAACAGTAGTCAAAGATCCTTCAACGGGATACTCGGGTTCTCAAAGAATTTCCCCAGCCAAGGGTACTCAAACAAGACAAAAGATCATCAACGAACACAATATAGTCATATCCAGATGACTGGCGGGAATTTATTTTTCCAACTAGAAGCTTGACACGCGTCACATTCACACATTCATACATTCATACATTCATACATCATATTCATACGTCATATTCATACATCATACATCATGCATCATGCGCATATTCATGCGCATATTCATGCACAACATCACATGCATATTTCTCCGGGAATATCTCACATTTACATGCATCATAAACATTGCATATTGCTAACTTGATTTTTCAGGTAGACGGATATCTTCAACAAAGATGTTCTCAATCACATGCAGTGTTCACCTGAATTCCATGAACGGTTCTCTCAGATATAATCAAGCCGAAGATTCATTCTGATCACTTACCAACTCAAAAACAAGCATCACAGATCAAAGTCGATACCTCAAACGGTTCCAGAACGATCTAGCATCACAGATCTAAAGCGATACCTCAGACGGTTCCAAAAACGATCTAACGTTGCAGATCTAAAGCGATACCTCAGAAGGTTCCAAAACGATCTAGCATCACAGATCTAAAGCGATACCTCAGACGGTTCCAGAACGATCTAACGTTGCAGATCTAAAGCGATACCTCAGAAGGTTCCAGAACGATCTAACATTGCAGATCTAGAGCGATACCTCAGACGGTTCCAAAACGATCTAGCATTACAGATCTAAAGCGATACCTCAGAAGGTTCCAAAACGATCTAATATTGCAGATCTAAAGCGATACCTCAGACGGTTCCAAAACGATCTAGCATCACAGATCTAAAGCGATACCTCAGACGGTTCCAAAACGATCTAATATTGCAGATCTAAAGCGATACCTCAGACGGTTCCACAATGATCAACTTTCAAAATCTAAAGCGGAAAAACTTTGGACAAGTTCCGTAACGATTATCTTCCAAGACTTAAAGCGGTAACCTTGGACGGTTCCGAAACAGTCAACACAAAGACTTTCAAATCCTTCATCAAGATATAATCAAGGGATTCATTCTGATGAACAAACCATCAACCCATTTACCAGGTGGCAT
This sequence comes from Vicia villosa, assembly GCF_029867415.1. Lineage (NCBI taxonomy): Eukaryota > Viridiplantae > Streptophyta > Magnoliopsida > Fabales > Fabaceae > Vicia > Vicia villosa. Next base: position 143,345 of record NW_026705890.1, on the reverse strand, counting down.
CTGAAAGCCCATCTCAGGTAATGTTCCAATGTGCCAACAACATTTCGCAGACGACATTCAAATGCAACTTCCAACATCTCTTCTGATCAAGGTAAGTGCAAATTTTCAGGGCATCTAAATATTCAATCATCTTCTACCTTCAGATTTCAGATAATCTCTTCAGGTTTAAGAAGATTGAATAGGGGCAACTGTTATACCCCAAAATTTGCCCACATATTTTTCAAGAAAACTCCAATCTGAAAATTAAAGAGTCTCATATAATCATGGATTTTTATTTTCAACAAATATCCTGACATATGAAACACTTAGTTTTTAGAATTTTTCTTATACAGTAATTTGGCTTGCAGTTGAATTTATTCTTACGCAAACGCCAAATACTGTTTATTACTTCACACATGATATTTATTTATTTACAGATAAATGGTACTGACACAATTGGTACAGAGTTAAAATCTTTTTGCAGGCGCAGAATCAGGAAACTCAGACTGTACTGGTAACAGTAAATATTAGTTATTTATTATGTCTGTGTTTTTCTAACAAGTCATGTAAATAAACTTTCATTTTTCACATAAAACAAAAACAAAAAACAACAAAAAAGAAAATTAACTTTGACTGTTGATTTTTCACTCTAACTGCTACGTCAATACCTGAACAGTCAGTTGACAGCCAAACTGCTGGCAGTACAATTCTCAGTGTTTTGTACCATCAATCAAATCAATCTTTCACAATTCAAAAATTCCAAGATTTTTTGTTCTAGAAGTCCTCTGAATATCACGCGATTAGCAGAGACTCAACACTGCACAAAAATCAGGTACGCTTAACTGTCTCCTACACAAACAGTCCCTAATCAGGGTTTTTCTTGTTTTTACAGGAGCAACAAGTTTTTGAGAGCTCAAATGGATTTCATACACATCCATATATCTCAAAGTACCATCATACAAATTTTCAAACTTCAATTCACTCAGACGCACCGTCAGCAGCTCAAACAGTCAACAGACGACCCGTTTGACCAAAAAGTCAACAGACAGTCAAAAATGAAATTTTTTGTCAAAGTCCATATTTTGTCAAAGGATTCATCATTTGATCATTGGATGATCATAATTCATCAAGGAAAGATCAAAAATCAACAAAACCCTAAGATTCAAAATTAGGGTTTTTGCCTGAAAAGTCAACTCAACTTTGACTGATCATAACTCTCTCATCCTTCATCCAAAAAATTCAAACCAAAGCTTGTTTTGAAGGAAATTCAATTATCTTTCAAATGCCATTGATCCCATGGTCATTGGATTCACCATTTGAAAAATATGATCAAAGACATTACAGGTCATTTTCAAAGTCAACAAAAAGACACTTTTTTCAAAAGGGCACACAAGGAGCTTCAAAAATCATTTTGACATGAGACCAAAGACATTGGTTAGAGGACTATTTGAGGTTTCTAAAAAGTGCAAGATCTCCTTCATATGACAAAAATTGAAGGATTTACACCTTGTTGAAGTTGGCTAAATTTTGGGAAAATGCATGAAATCAACATTGCTCAAAAATGTGTTTTTTCCAAATGGGGCCAAGTTTTCAGCATTCAAACATCATTTCCATGATGTTATGGGCCTCCCACGACCAAGACTAAGCCCATACCTTTTTTATCCATTTTTTGCATGATTTTATCTTATTTTAAGATTAAAATTAAAAGGAAAATGCATGGATAAATGGTAGCTTACAAATCAAGCATGACTCACCCCAAAGAATCTTCATCTTTCTGCAGAGAAGTAAAGGGCAAGGCAGGTGCATTGAAGGCAAAGTGACTTGGTCAAGAATTCAAGCTTTTTTAATATTAAAGAATGCAAGATTTCAACAAAGGCAACTAAGGCACATATTAGCTTCAATTGTAAGCACACATAGCTTATAAATAAGCTATCATAGTTCAGCAAACAAAGGGACACGAATCAGAAACAAAGCCTTGCTCATATACACTTGTAATCACTTAAAAAAAATTCAAAGAAAATTCAAATTCGAGTTTTTAATTTCAATCCATTTCAATACAAACTAAGCATTCAAACATCATCTCTGAGCTTCACTGAAACTATTCCAATCAATTGCAAGTCCTAAACATCACTGAATCGAGCTATATAGGCCACGGTTTGTTCAAACTAAAACCAACTTATATCTCATAACACACGCATATTTAACAAGATGTAGATGCATAATTGTGTTTGGTTTGAAGCTCTGGTCGTTTCTGGAGCTTCAATTGGATTTTAATGGATGTTTGTAGCATATACCATTTTAGGGTTTTCTTAGCTCAAAATTAGGGTTCTTCATTAGGGCCAAAATTAAAACAAATTAAGGGCAGGGTTACATTCAGTGGAACAAGACGAATCCAATGGTACCATCGCGCTTGATTTCTATGCTTGTTTGACCCTATTCGTTATTTTGCAGATTTAGGGTTCACTTACAATAGCGCTTTTTTACAAAAGCGCTGTAAAAGGCCTTGTCTGAAGGTTGAAGACGAAGACGTGTCTTCCTCCTATTGGATGGCACGCGCGCGCAGGTTTTAAATTTCCCACTAATTCTGTGTTTTGCAGGCGCGTCATAAGCCATGTGCCTCAATTTCTGGACCACTTGATTTCATTTAATGAGTCATCTAACGCTTCAGATCACGCGTACACACCATGCTCCCTCAATCAAACCACACAGGATCAGTATCCTTTTATTTTCTATTTTATTTTCTATTTTATTTTAATTTCTTTGTTAAATTAATTTAAAATAGTTTTAAAAATCCAAAAAATACACAAAAAATATTTTTAGACTTCTAAAATAATATATTATTTTCTGAAATAAAAATATTTTATTTTCCTTCAAAATTTCAATATTTTGCATAATTAATTAGTATATATTTATATATTTGCTTTTTAATTATTCTAAACAATCAAAAAATCATAAAAAAAATTGTTCTTCATGTTAAATATTGTTTATATATTATAAACTAATTTTGTACATATTTTGAATAACTTTATCTTTAAGTTTTAATTATTTGTATAATTATTTGCATAATTATGTTTTAATTAACTTAAATCAATTTCAAATCAATTCCAAAAATTCCAAAAAAATTAGTTTTGTTTTAAAATTAATTAACAAATATTTTGTACATATTTTAAACTTAATTTCTAGGTTTAAATCTATTTTCATCTTTTTTCTTCATTTTAATTTAATTAATCATGCATTAATTATAATTAAAATCAATCATAAAAATCCAAAAACATGCCTTTTATTTTCTTGCAATTTAAATTCCTAGATAAATGTATAGGATGTCAAATTCATGTAAATAGGCTAGTTTACGTTTCCTGCAAAATCGATGTAATAGCGTAGATTTACTTTCCGCACTTTACATTTCCGCATTTTACTTTCCAGCATACATATAAACTGCGTGTATGTCAAAGATAAAATTGAACCGTTAGGTCACTAACTTCAAAGATAAATATCTGAATCCAATCACAATCACACTTGCACCTCTTCAGGTAATCCTTTTCATTCTTTCAAAATCAAAGTCAAATTCTACTATTTTGAGTACAAAATCGAACCTTGCTTTTATATCCGGTGAAAGGATAGATTTTTAAAGGAAACAGGATAAAGACCTTACAACTCAGGGTAGACCTCCTAGTTTGCTTGCTCAAATCAAAACAAACAAAATTCTCATACACTGTTGATTTTTCAAAACTTTCAAAAAAGACAATACTTTGTATACATCCAAACACGGATTATTACAAAGTTAACGTTCTTTTCAAAACATCTTTCGAAAGATAAACAAGCATTTTGTATACATCCACACACGGATCATTACAAAATTCAAATTACAAAAGTATTTGAAACCACATATGAGCAATTTCAGAGCAATTGAAAAGTGATCGAAAAACAAGTGAGCTAAGCAAACTTAAGAGCCCATGGATAACCATGGATACAAAGGGTGCTAACACCTTCCCTTTGTATAACCTACCCCCTTACCCAGAATTTCTTAAAGGTCTTTTTTCTGTTTCTTTTATAAACCTTTCCTTAATTGGATAAAATAAAAGGTCGGTGGCGACTCTGTGAATTTTCAGAAATGCGAAAGCATTAAGCGACAAAAAAGAGTCAGTTCACGTATCTCTACAGATCAGAGGTATGGCCCGGTATTAAAAAAAAATCGGAGGTCCACACCATCCTAAAGTATATTTTATCCGTTGTTACCCCAGTTGAGCCATATCCGTTTGTTTGTTATAACCATATCTGTAACCCGCAGCCAAACACTTCCAACCCTTGCTCGGCATAAATGTTGTGGTTTTCAGAGTTGTGCTAAAATCTAAGTTTGGGGTAGTAATCATCAAAGAAGAGGGCAAGTAAAAAAAATGAAAATAAAATTTTTGAGACATATGAATGTATGTCCCATTAAAAAAAAAGAAAGAAAGAGAAAAACTTGCCCGAATGAAAGACTCAGTTACATTAAGCACTCACGGAAGAATGAGTGAAGCAAAAGAGTCTAAGTCGAATAAATTCCCAGTGTAACAAGTTGAGCACAATTACGAAAAACACAACATGAATGTCTAACCCAAAACCATTTGTTTATCCATTTCCTTGTGTATCCCACCGTACCTAAACCCCATTACAACCCAGAAGACCTCAAAAAGTGTGTGAACTTTGTTAGTGTAGTGAAGGTAGAATTTATTCAAAATTAAGAGTTGATATTGCATATCTTTATTTTGTGAGTGCAAAACACTTTAACCCTGAGAGATTTGGTGAGAAGTGTGAAAAAGCTTGCAGGGTAAAAAGGTACTCTGATGTGGACGTGTGGTAGAAAGTTTGGTTCGGCAAGCCAGAGATTCTATTAGAAAGGTAGACGCAAGTTGAGAATAACATCGGCAGTGTCGTGGAAAGAAAAATCCAGGGTGACCTCTGTTTGGTCTCTTGCATCACTTGAGGACAAGCAATGAGATAAGTGTGGGGTTGTGATCGGTCACCATTTCTACCTAATTTCTATCATGTTTTCGGTCTAAATTTGTCGACTCGGTAACACTTTGATCAATGTTTTATTGCTTTTGTTTAAGTATTTCATGTTTCATTGTTTTTCTGTTTACTTTGCATTATGTTTTAATTTAAGTTATTTAGATTCTTTTGATGCCGTTTGGTTAGTTGTGTACGAATTTCAGGGTTGAACAAGTCATCTTAAGTGTCAAAGCAACTATGAAGGAAGGAGAGGCAAGAGAAAGATGAAAATTCAAGGTTCTGGGGTCTAACACGGCCGCCCGTGCTTCCACGCACGGCCCGTGTCAGGAGAATGGCACTCTCCATACAAAATCCAGGGACGACACACGGCCGCCCGTGCTTCCACGCACGGCCCGTGTCAGGATGGCTGGGAGCAAAAATAAAAATAAAAAGCAACACGGCCACCCGTGCGTCCAAGCACGGCCAGTGCTGCTGAGAGCGTGAAACTTCTAATCTTAGGGCTTTTTCATTAAATCTCCACCTTGAGGGCACTTTAGACATTTCATTTGGCTGAGATTTGTACCTAGACTATTTAGTTGAGTTTTAGAGAATGATTTTGGGACTTTTTGGCCAAGAGAAGACACGATTGAAGATTGAAGAAAACAAGGGTTTGGGAGAGAAGAAGGTCTTCATGAACGGAAGCGATTGAAGATCAACTTTCATCTCAATTCTTGTAATGTATCTATTTTATATTTTGTTTTCTTTGAACAATATGAGTAACTAAACCCTAATGCTAGGGGGTGTCCCTGATTTGACTCTGTAATGATTTTGAATTCTTGAGTTCATCAATAGATTTGTTTTCTTATTTAATTTAATTGTACAAGGTTTTTATGCTTTCTTTGTCGGACCAACAAGATTGATTTACGGTTAACAACCAGCTGGACAGCGGTTGTTAAGGTTTTTTGTACGATTAGACTATAGTAGATATCACCTAGGACTAGGGATACCCTATAGTTACCGGTTAACTCTTGATAACATATATTGCTTGATTTCATCATAATTATCTAAGGACTTAGGAGTTAGGATGAATGTTCAAAGGTTTTCCCACTAAGGACTTAGGGGAAAATAATCTAAAGGGCGGTAATTAAAGGTTATGAACTTGTTGAAGAGATCTAAATCCAAGGTTATTATAGGAACAATCACACACTATACCCCTAGCATTATACTCATATTTGTCAAAAAGCCACTTTACTTTTCTGCTTATTTTAATTATTGTTTAGTGACAATTTGCAAACAAAACCCCAACATTAGTTTTTGCTTAATTGAACTATAATTTGAACTCGATATTACTACGCAGTCCTTGAGATCGACATTCGGGGAATTTCCCTATTATTACTACAGAGGCAAAATAGTACACTTGCTATTTTTCCGATCAAGTTTTTGGCGCCGTTGCCGGGGTACTGTCAAAATATAGAGTTTGAATTTTAGTTCAATTAAAATTTTGTTGCTCGTCAACTAAAAATTTGTTTTTGTTTATTTGAATTTGATTTTATTATAAAAAAAAAAAGAAAAAAAAAAGGTCTGATTATTTTTGCTTCATGAATTCTTCTCTACTTTGCTACTAACAAATTGTCTGAGTTTTGTAGCTATGTATTGTTTTGATACATTGCCACCTGTATCTCCTGCATGTTGGTCGCCTGATTCAGGAGTCACCTTGGAACAAGCGACTAAAATTTTTAAAGCATATAAGAGAGAGGTAAGAATCCTTATGAATGAATGTAAGGAAGCTAACTTTTATCCAGAGAGGTTTATTTGGAGAAAGTTAGAGTTGGAAGAAGAATATGTGGAACCAGGAGAAAAATACATAACATCAGATGAAGAGGATGCAGTAAGAATAGAAGAATTTGAGGTAAAAAAGAAATGTGGGGAAGAAGAAATAAGGAAACGTGAAGATGATCGAGTTTTGGATAAAACCACAAATTTCACAATTTGTGAAGATGTGGACATCCAACAAGAAAATTTTCAACAACAGAGTATCCCCAAGAAATATTTTTATAACAAGGCAGATAAAAGGCAAGAAATTGACAAAGTATTGGAAGAAATTTATGCCTTGTTCAATAAAATCAAGCTGAAAAGGATTTGGCAGCAACATCATCGGTACTTTAAGTTCATGGGATTGCTACCAAACAAAAGAAAGAAAAAAGATGATGTGTTCTTTGTGTCATATATGCCACCCTAACAAGGGGAATGGACCGTCGAGCTATGCGACGTTAAACGAAGCGCTTCGTGGGAGGCAACCCATGGTTTTAATAATTAATTTCTCTGTTTGTTTGTTTTATTTTCAGGAAATAAAAGAGGGCATCTCTAGTGAAAGCTCGGAAGTGAACATTGGAGGTTACCCTCTGTAAGTAACCTCTCAAATGCTTGTTCTAAAACATTGAGGCCAATGTTTAGTTCAGGTGTGGGAGGGGTTCTTCTCATTCATCATTGATTTTAGTTGTTTTCCTTTTTATTTTTGTTGGGTTGACATTGTGTTATAGATTGATTGATGGATGCCGAATGAATGATGAATAGTAGTTAGTGGATGAAAGGTGCAACCTGAACTTATTTCCCCAAGGCACTCTGGAAGTTGATGCAGCCGAAAAAAAAGTAACTGTTGGACGCAACTTGGTGATACTAGACAAAGAGGATTGTATGGTGTACCTGCGCCGGAAAAGAAGCCACATGACACGAGGAGTGCTTTGGAACCTGTAAGCTTACCCAACATGGTGAGGTTATAAAAAGCCAAACACAACAGATGATCATCACGAGAGTTCATTCAGGTATGACTTTATCATTCTGATTTTGCGTATGTTCTACTGACGTAGCATAATATGAGGACACACACTGATGCATTTGTTTGTTTTTACCACCTGAGCCTTTCTAGCCATCCTAAAGTATATTTTATCCGTTGTTACCCCAGTTGAGCCATATCCGTTTGTTTGTTATAACCATATCTCTAACCCGCAGCCAAACACTTCCAACCCTTGCTCGGCATAAATGTTGTGGTTTTCAGAGTTGTGCTAAAATCTAAGTTTGGGGTAGTAATCATCAAAGAAGAGGGCAAGTAAAAAAAATGAAAATAAAATTTTTGAGACATATGAATGTATGTCCCATTAAAAAAAAAAGAAAGAAAGAGAAAAACTTGCCCGAATGAAAGACTCAGTTACATTAAGCACTCACGGAAGAATGAGTGAAGCAAAAGAGTCTAAGTCGAATAAATTCCCAGTGTAACAAGTTGAGCACAATTACGAAAAACACAACATGAATGTCTAACCCAAAACCATTTGTTTATCCATTTCCTTGTGTATCCCACCGTACCTAAACCCCATTACAACCCAGAAGACCTCAAAAAGTGTGTGAACTTTGTTAGTGTAGTGAAGGTAGAATTTATTCAAAATTAAGAGTTGATATTGCATATCTTTATTTTGTGAGTGCAAAACACTTTAACCCTGAGAGATTTGGTGAGAAGTGTGAAAAAGCTTGCAGGGTAAAAAGGTACTCTGATGTGGACGTGTGGTAGAAAGTTTGGTTCGGCAAGCCAGAGATTCTATTAGAAAGGTAGACGCAAGTTGCGAATAACATCGGCAGTGTCGTGGAAAGAAAAATCCAGGGTGACCTCTGTTTGGTCTCTTGCATCACTTGAGGACAAGCAATGAGATAAGTGTGGGGTTGTGATCGGTCACCATTTCTACCTAATTTCTATCATGTTTTCGGTCTAAATTTGTCGACTCGGTAACACTTTGATCAATGTTTTATTGCTTTTGTTTAAGTATTTCATGTTTCATTGTTTTTCTGTTTACTTTGCATTATGTTTTAATTTAAGTTATTTAGATTCTTTTGATGCCGTTTGGTTAGTTGTGTACGAATTTCAGGGTTGAACAAGTCATCTTAAGTGTCAAAGCAACTATGAAGGAAGGAGAGGCAAGAGAAAGATGAAAATTCAAGGTTCTGGGGTCTAACACGGCCGCCCGTGCTTCCACGCACGGCCCGTGTCAGGAGAATGGCACTCTCCATACAAAATCCAGGGACGACACACGGCCGCCCGTGCTTCCACGCACGGCCCGTGTCAGGATGGCTGGGAGCAAAAATAAAAATAAAAAGCAACACGGCCACCCGTGCGTCCAAGCACGGCCAGTGCTGCTGAGAGCGTGAAACTTCCAATCTTAGGGCTTTTTCATTAAATCTCCACCTTGAGGGCACTTTAGACATTTCATTTGGCTGAGATTTGTACCTAGACTATTTAGTTGAGTTTTAGAGAATGATTTTGGGACTTTTTGGCCAAGAGAAGACACGATTGAAGATTGGAGAAAACAAGGGTTTGGGAGAGAAGAAGGTCTTCATGAACGGAAGCGATTGAAGATCAACTTTCATCTCAATTCTTGTAATGTATCTATTTTATATTTTGTTTTCTTTGAACAATATGAGTAACTAAACCCTAATGCTAGGGGGTGTCCCTGATTTGACTCTGTAATGATTTTGAATTCTTGAGTTCATCAATAGATTTGTTTTCTTATTTAATTTAATTGTACAAGGTTTTTATGCTTTCTTTGTCGGACCAACAAGATTGATTTACGGTTAACAACCAGCTGGACAGCGGTTGTTAAGGTTTTTTGTACGATTAGACTATAGTAGATATCACCTAGGACTAGGGATACCCTATAGTTACCGGTTAACTCTTGATAACATATATTGCTTGATTTCATCATAATTATCTAAGGACTTAGGAGTTAGGATGAATGTTCAAAGGTTTTCCCACTAAGGACTTAGGGGAAAATAATCTAAAGGGCGGTAATTAAAGGTTATGAACTTGTTGAAGAGATCTAAATCCAAGGTTATTATAGGAACAATCACACACTATACCCCTAGCATTATACTCATATTTGTCAAAAAGCCAATTTACTTTTCTGCTTATTTTAATTATTGTTTAGTGACAATTTGCAAACAAAACCCCAACATTAGTTTTTGCTTAATTGAACTATAATTTGAACTCGATATTACTACGCAGTCCTTGAGATCGACATTCGGGGAATTTCCCTATTATTACTACAGAGGCAAAATAGTACACTTGCTATTTTTCCGATCAAGTTTTTGGCGCCGTTGCCGGGGTACTGTCAAAATATAGAGTTTGAATTTTAGTTCAATTAAAATTTTGTTGCTCGTCAACTAAAAATTTGTTTTTGTTTATTTGAATTTGATTTTATTATAAAAAAAAAAGAAAAAAAAAAGGTCTGATTATTTTTGCTTCATGAATTCTTCTCTACTTTGCTACTAACAAATTGTCTGAGTTTTGTAGCTATGTATTGTTTTGAAACATTGCCACCTGTATCTCCTGCATGTTGGTCGCCTGATTCAGGAGTCACCTTGGAACAAGCGACTAAAATTTTTAAAGCATATAAGAGAGAGGTAAGAATCCTTATGAATGAATGTAAGGAAGCTAACTTTTATCCAGAGAGGTTTATTTGGAGAAAGTTAGAGTTGGAAGAAGAATATGTGGAACCAGAAGAAAAATACATAACATCAAATGAAGAGGATGCAGTAAGAATAGAATAATTTGAGGTAAAAAAGAAATGTGGGGAAGAAGAAATAAGGAAACGTGAAGATGATCGAGTTTTGGATAAAACCACAAATTTCACAATTTGTGAAGATGTGGACATCCAACAAGAAAATTTTCAACAACAGAGTATCCCCAAGAAATATTTTTATAACAAGGCAGATAAAAGGCAACAAATTGACAAAGTATTGGAAGAAATTTATGCCTTGTTCAATAAAATCAAGCTGAAAAGGATTTGGCAGCAACATCATCTAAGTTCATGGGATTGCTACCAAACAAAAGAAAGAAAAAAGATGATGTGTTCTTTGTGTCATATATGCCACCCTAACAAGGGGAATGGACCGTCGAGCTATGCGACGTTAAACGAAGCGCTTCGTGGGAGGCAACCCATGGTTTTAATAATTAATTTCTCTGTTTGTTTGTTTTATTTTCAGGAAATAAAAGAGGGCATCTCTAGTGAAAGCTCGGAAGTGAACATTGGAGGTTACCCTCTGTAAGTAACCTCTCAAATGCTTGTTCTAAAACATTGAGGCCAATGTTTAGTTCAGGTGTGGGAGGGGTTCTTCTCATTCATCATTGATTTTAGTTGTTTTCCTTTTTATTTTTGTTGGGTTGACATTGTGTTATAGATTGATTGATGGATGCCGAATGAATGATGAATAGTAGTTAGTGGATGAAAGGTGCAACCTGAACTTATTTCCCCAAGGCACTCTGGAAGTTGATGCAGCCGAAAAAAAAGTAACTGTTGGACGCAACTTGGTGATACTAGACAAAGAGGATTGTATGGTGTACCTGCGCCGGAAAAGAAGCCACGTGACACGAGGAGTGCTTTGGAACCTGTAAGCTTACCCAACATGGTGAGGTTATAAAAAGCCAAACACAACAGATGATCATCACGAGAGTTCATTCAGGTATGACTTTATCATTCTGATTTTGCGTATGTTCTACTGACGTAGCATAATATGAGGACACACACTGATGCATTTGTTTGTTTTTACAACCTGAGCCTTTCTAGCCATCCTAAAGTATATTTTATCCGTTGTTACCCCAGTTGAGCCATATCCGTTTGTTTGTTATAACCATATCTGTAACCCGCAGCCAAACACTTCCAACCCTTGCTCGGCATAAATGTTGTGGTTTTCAGAGTTGTGCTAAAATCTAAGTTTGGGGTAGTAATCATCAAAGAAGAGGGCAAGTAAAAAAAATGAAAATAAAATTTTTGAGACATATGAATGTATGTCCCATTAAAAAAAAAGAAAGAAAGAGAAAAACTTGCCCGAATGAAAGACTCAGTTACATTAAGCACTCACGGAAGAATGAGTGAAGCAAAAGAGTCTAAGTCGAATAAATTCCCAGTGTAACAAGTTGAGCACAATTACGAAAAACACAACATGAATGTCTAACCCAAAACCATTTGTTTATCCATTTCCTTGTGTATCCCACCGTACCTAAACCCCATTACAACCCAGAAGACCTCAAAAAGTGTGTGAACTTTGTTAGTGTAGTGAAGGTAGAATTTATTCAAAATTAAGAGTTGATATTGCATATCTTTATTTTGTGAGTGCAAAACACTTTAACCCTAAGAGATTTGGTGAGAAGTGTGAAAAAGCTTGCAGGGTAAAAAGGTACTCTGATGTGGACGTGTGGTAGAAAGTTTGGTTCGGCAAGCCAGAGATTCTATTAGAAAGGTAGACGCAAGTTGCGAATAACATCGGCAGTGTCGTGGAAAGAAAAATCCAGGGTGACCTCTGTTTGGTCTCTTGCATCACTTGAGGACAAGCAATGAGATAAGTGTGGGGTTGTGATCGGTCACCATTTCTACCTAATTTCTATCATGTTTTCGGTCTAAATTTGTCGACTCGGTAACACTTTGATCAATGTTTTATTGCTTTTGTTTAAGTATTTCATGTTTCATTGTTTTTCTGTTTACTTTGCATTATGTTTTAATTTAAGTTATTTAGATTCTTTTGATGCCGTTTGGTTAGTTGTGTACGAATTTCAGGGTTGAACAAGTCATCTTAAGTGTCAAAGCAACTATGAAGGAAGGAGAGGCAAGAGAAAGATGAAAATTCAAGGTTCTGGGGTCTAACACGGCCGCCCGTGCTTCCACGCACGGCCCGTGTCAGGAGAATGGCACTCTCCATACAAAATCCAGGGACGACACACGGCCGCCCGTGCTTCCACGCACGGCCCGTGTCAGGATGGCTGGGAGCAAAAATAAAAATAAAAAGCAACACGGCCACCCGTGCGTCCAAGCACGGCCAGTGCTGCTGAGAGCGTGAAACTTCCAATCTTAGGGCTTTTTCATTAAATCTCCACCTTGAGGGCACTTTAGACATTTCATTTGGCTGAGATTTGTACCTAGACTATTTAGTTGAGTTTTAGAGAATGATTTTGGGACTTTTTGGCCAAGAGAAGACACGATTGAAGATTGGAGAAAACAAGGGTTTGGGAGAGAAGAAGGTCTTCATGAACGGAAGCGATTGAAGATCAACTTTCATCTCAATTCTTGTAATGTATCTATTTTATATTTTGTTTTCTTTGAACAATATGAGTAACTAAACCCTAATGCTAGGGGGTGTCCCTGATTTGACTCTGTAATGATTTTGAATTCTTGAGTTCATCAATAGATTTGTTTTCTTATTTAATTTAATTGTACAAGGTTTTTATGCTTTCTTTGTCGGACCAACAAGATTGATTTACGGTTAACAACCAGCTGGACAGCGGTTGTTAAGGTTTTTTGTACGATTAGACTATAGTAGATATCACCTAGGACTAGGGATACCCTATAGTTACCAGTTAACTCTTGATAACATATATTGCTTGATTTCATCATAATTATCTAAGGACTTAGGAGTTAGGATGAATGTTCAAAGGTTTTCCCACTAAGGACTTAGGGGAAAATAATCTAAAGGGCGGTAATTAAAGGTTATGAACTTGTTGAAGAGATCTAAATCCAAGGTTATTATAGGAACAATCACACACTATACCCCTAGCATTATACTCATATTTGTCAAAAAGCCAATTTACTTTTCTGCTTATTGTGGTGTCGTTTTCTTTTACCTCCCCGTTTCACTTGGGAGGACGGCACGCTAGACCCTTCACGCGAAATTTGGAAGGAGAATGCGCCCGTGGCGGGATGAATTTTTTTTCAGTTCTTCCTACGATATCACACGAACTTTCTTATTTGTCCTACGAGTAGGAAAGGGGAAAAAAGATCTCAACTAAACCCTAGGAGTTTGCTAAGTGTGGGGATTTCACCTAGACTAGAAATTCTGGAGTCCGGGAGGTCGGTTATGCATAGGGAAGTGTTTAAACACCCTACATATCTGTAGTACTCTACAGGAACCTTCTCTGTGTCATTGTGATTGTGTTTGCTGCTAATGATTGGGAAAGTTTCTCCTTTGTGTTAGGAGAAGGAATTGATTTGATTTGAAAAGACAGACAGACAGACTGACTGACTATTTTTGGTATTTTATTAGCTCGCTGAGATTCCTTGTGAACCTCATGCCTACATATCCCTAGTGGAAGTCAGAGCTTAATGTAGTTCGGGGAACTAACTAGGGAAAATAATTGTTTTTTTTTGGTGCCTTGCTTGAAGCTCAAGGTTGAAGCTTGGAATTAAATCTCTGTTTACAGTAAAGAGACATGAAATCATCTCTACAGAGAGGTATTTGTACTATTCTACCACAAACATTTTGAAAGAGTGACAGAATAACTGAATTCATTTCATTCAAGAGGGGGACCTTACTTGTGTGTGTGCAAGTATGCCAGTCAGATGCCTCTTAAATGAAAGAAAGATGCTCGTCCAAATTAGGGAAAGTGTACAAGTCTGGGGATGTGCCAGAGCATGTCTTTCAGAGTCCTAAATGGGAGACTTTGATTGAAATTGAAATTGAAATGTTTGTTTGTTTGAATGTGGTAGAGTAGTAAAAATATCTCTCTATAGAGATAAGCTATGTCTATCTACTGTATAAAAGATTTTGAATTTAGCTGGCTTGTATGAGGCCCAAGCTTGAGGCTTTTTGATTGATTAATTAATATTATTGACTCTGGGAGATGACTCCATTGAGGATTAATTACAGGGTATTTTAGTGTTCTGTACAAAGCCCAGAATTGAGGCTGACTCTATTTATGTGCCTTGTACAAAGCCCAAGGTTGTGGTTGACTCTAGCTATGAAAAACATTATTTTCTGCCTTGTACAAAGCCCAAGGTTGTGGCGGACTCTTAAATAAATGAATTGAGTATGGATGACTATATGGGGAAAGATCCTAAGTGTTAGGAATCTTTGACACATGAAAGTAGGGTTTATCTGCCTTGTACAAAGCCCAAGGTTGTGGCTACTGAATGATGAAGAACTCACTGGGGAGACTCTATTATCTGCCTTGTACAATGCCCAAGGTTGAGGCTGACTCTTGACAGGGGAGTTTTATTGTTTGGTGCCTTGTATGAAGCCCAAGGTTGTGGCTACTGTTTTTGTTGGTTTTAACTCTACTGGAGATTAAAAAGACTGTTTTTCTTTGGAAGCTAACCCTTTCCAGGGATTTTGACTCAGCTGGTGAATTTGTCTATTAAAAGACTGACTTTTATCATGTTTTTGGAGGCTGACCCTTTCCAGGGGTTTTATTGAAAATGAATGGCAGAAAGATTATCTAGTGGAGACTTCTTGTTTAAAGCCCAAGATGAAGGCTGACTCAATACTGAGGATGATCAAACATGGATCTTAGACTCTGCTAAGGAAGATTGATGAAGATAAGGGTGACAGAGACTGTCCATGTCTCTCATTCCAAAAGGTGTACTCAATGCAAAATTGAGACAAACTTAGCTTGTTTAAAGTCTGGTTTAAATTGGAAGAAACTCACCAGGGTAGGCTAAAAGGTAACTAAAGACCTGTTCCTATGTTTATAAGAAACCTGATGGGTCCTTGTATACAAGCTCAAGAGGAAGCTGGAAATGCTTTTAAGAAGCCTGTGGGTCCTTGTACAAAGCCCAAGAGGAGGCTAATCGAGGGTCCTTGTTATAGCACAAGAGAAAGCTATGTGGATTTGAACTTATTTTGGCTCTAAGCAAATGGGTAAGAGGTTTCACCGGGAATAATTCCTCTTTGGGTGGATGTGTCCTATTATTTGGATTCTAAGGTTTTTGCCAAGATGTTTCACCGGGAATAATTCATCTTGGGGGTTTGAACTACAGATCTCTAATTAGGAAAGAGCCTTCACCGGGAAGACATTCTCAATCCTAGGTCATATTCCTATAATATATATATAGTTTAACTGTCCTAAGGTTTATACTCAAACGTAGTTCTAAACAAATATATGTACAGTTTATATTTGACAGTAATTTAAATAAAGACTGTAAATTGAAAGCTTGTAAAGCCTAACCTGGATGGAGTGGAGGCCATTGAAGAAGTATGTACAGAGCCTTACTAGTAATTGATGGATAACAGTTGAATATATAGGATAAACAGTTAATAGTTTTTTGAAAACAGAAGAAGTGAAGATGGACAAAGGTCACATAGGTATCTGAAGAGTTTCACCGGGAATAATGCCCTTCAAATACCAGAAGAATGTTTTGAAAACAGAAAGAAGATTTTGAAAATACAGTTTTGAAAACAAGCTAAGAAGAGAAGGTTTTTGGGACTTACACTCTATTAGAGGCCCAGTACTTTACAGTACTGGTGTAAAAGCAATTTGAAAAATGATTTGGAATGATGCAAGGTTTTGTTGTTTGAAAACCTTAATCATCCGATTTATTAGAGATTGAAAACAGTTTTGAATATTGACAAAAGTCAACTTAATCAAAGTAAAAATAAAGATTTTTACTTAATTAAGACCTAAACAATTAGGGTTTTATCATAAACTTTATTTACAAAATGATTAGATTGAAACAAAGTGAATATATGTATTTAAAGTATTTAAGAAAACACTTAAAACATACTATTTTAAACCTAATAAAAATATATGAAATAAATAATATTTTTATGATTTTTTTATTCATTCACAAAATAGGTATATTAAATGATAAGTGTATGAAAAATGAAGTGAAAATAAATTAATTTGATAGGTTAAATAAATATGTGAAGTTTTGTGAAAAAAATGAAAGAAATTGTGTGTAAAAAAATAGTTTTGGCCCTTGGAGGGTTTGAACCCACGCCCTCTAGGCCACACACTCAAAACAAACACCACTCAGCCAACGCGCGTGTGGTGATAGTGACTTGCCTTCATTTGGTTATGTTTCAAAACAAGTTGCAAATCCTTGAAAAATAAAAGAATCAAAAAGTCTGGGGCGAGGGGGATTCGAACCCCAGACTTGAGGCATGATGATACTAAGGGCGTATGGGAGGCCACTAGGGCAAGTTTGTTCAGTCGTTAAGGGAATGCCTATCATTAAAAATAAAACAAACTTTGCTCAGAGATTTGAAAAATGGCGCCACCCTCCATCTTCGTCTTCAACCTCAAGCTCCATTAATTCAAATTTCTGAACTCTCTCAACTCTCAACCATTTGCAATGATGTAAACATGAAACTTGCTCTAAATTCACTCACGATTCTAAATATGTAACTAACATGAATTAATATTAACTACATCTAACTAATTTACCAGAAATCGTGAAGAACCCTAAAATTTCAAAATCAAATTAAATGACTATACTGCAAGATAAATGGATGATGATAGAGGGTTTTCAATCCTCTGATGATGCTGAACAAGATAGAATCGAGCTATTTCACAAAGAGTACTTAAATTAGAGAAGTGAGGTTCAGGAACTTACCTCTGAAAATGGAGGTCGTGAGGATGATTGAGAGCACCTGGGCTTGAATGAATGATCTCAATAGCTTCCCTGAGACTCAATGATGCTAACTGAATGCTTGTTGGAGTTTGAATCCTCCTGAATTGCTCTATGGTCCTCCCTCGATTTCAGCTTCAAGTGAACATGGAGGGTGTTGATTCTTGAGTTACAGATGAGCTGCAGCCATCTGGTTAGCTTCACTATGACCTGAGGAATGTGCCTGGATGATTGGCTTGGCTCAGAACCTCCTGAATTACTCCATGGACCTCCAACTGCAAATGCTCCAAAGTGAGAGCAACAATGGTGTTCCTCCACTTACAGAAATGATCCAGGTGCTTGGATCACCTCAAATGACCTCCCTTGAGATGTTAGAATGCTTACTTTCCAAAGATGAGCTCTGGTTTGAAGAAAACGATTCTTCTTGCCAAAGAACTTTGAAAAACAATAAGCATGAGAAGAGAAAGAGAAAGCAAGGAATTGAGTTGCTTTGGTGTGGTTTCTGAATGAGAATGAGGCCTCTATTTATAGGGAATTGGTTCAGAGTAATTGATCATAGTAATCTTGCTTAATGAGGTGAGTTTGGTTTCTTAGCCATGAAGAAAGTTTGAAAATATCCCAAATGCAATGATGCATTTTCGGGCTAGCCTCCCCAACCATTGATCTTGCATGATCTTAGGGAACATTTCTGATTCAGAGGAGAATTCTAATTGGCTTAGAGCAAGATTCCTTGATGATTCACCATTTGCCATAAATTCAAAAATGCAATCATTACATAATCACATGCCTTTGTTTTTTGGGAATCTTCTCTAATCCTTATGCAATGATGAATTTGAATGTATGGCATGTCTTCAGATGTATTAGAGGTCGTGTAGCATCATTTAGTGAAGCAAAATGCACAAAATTGCAAAGTTTCAAATTGTACATGACCTATAATTTCACTTCATGAGGCCAACTTTGAACAAGCATAACTCCTAGCTCAAATTGAATTTGGAGAAGGTTGAACACAATTTGGAAAGCCCTAAACATCTACTTCAAATCATTAGTTTATGTCTTCTTCAGAATCATTTGGGAAATTTGTGAAAAATGAGCCCAAAGTTGGATGAAAACTAGGTTAAAACACTTAGAAAAATTTCTAAGTGTTTATGACCTAAACTTCAAAATTTCCAAAACTTCATAAATGGTTGATCTTTTGAAAAAAGTTCCTTTGTAAGATGTTGTTTTATTTTGCAAGATCTACAACTTTCATGTTGGAAGTTTTTTTGAGTTGTGTAGGTGAAATTTTGAGTTCTCACCATGCCTTCAAAAACCCTAATTCCCGACTTTTCGCTCCTTGATGAATTTCTTTGAATTTCTTTGGTCAAATGACTTTGACATCCATATATTGATGATATTGATCTTTGAAAGTCATTGTTTGACCAAAAACCTTAAAAGTCAATGATGATCCTTCACAGTTGACTTTTTCCTGACAAAGTGAATTTTTGGGCTTTTGTGTAGAAACAAGATCTTTTCCTCAAATGAATGATGTAAATGGATTATATTGAGGTAGTAGAGATTCTTGAATCATGTCTTGAGTTTTGGATTCATGCCCTGATTAAAAGTCAACTATCTTGGTGAATTAGGTCAAAACCCTAATTTGTCGACCATGTGAAAATAATGACTGTAGACTTTGAATTGAAGTGTGATGTCCAGTAGATCTTGTAATATGAGTTATTTGAAGATGATTGATGTCTTTGAATGGTTCCCTGAGGCTTTTTAGGGTTTCCCAAAAGTGATCCCTGATTTTAGTCCTTGATAGGCTCAAAACCCTAGTCTGGTGACCTGAGTAAACCTGTACTCATATGACTGGATGTCTAATCAATCATAGATGAGAAAAGTGAAGTCTTTGAGCCTCATGATTGTATTAGGGACTAATCCTTGTATTGATTGATCCTTTGCCTGAGCTTTCTTGTCTTTGAGCAACCTCGATTGGATACCAGATGGAGAAGTGACTGCTCTGGGGACTTGTCTTGACCTGATGAAAAATCCTGAAGATATGCCATCTCAGGGGGGGTCAAAAATTAGGGTATGACACTTATTTTAATTATTGTTTAGTGACAATTTGCAAACAAAACCCCAACATTAGTTTTTGCTTAATTGAACTATAATTTGAACTCGATATTACTACGCAGTCCTTGAGATCGACATTCGGGGAATTTCCCTATTATTACTACAGAGGCAAAATAGTACACTTGCTATTTTTCCGATCAAGTTTTTGGCGCCGTTGCCGGGGTACTGTCAAAATATAGAGTTTGAATTTTAGTTCAATTAAAATTTTGTTGCTCGTCAACTAAAAATTTGTTTTTGTTTATTTGAATTTGATTTTATTATAAAAAAAAAAGAAAAAAAAAAGGTCTGATTATTTTTGCTTCATGAATTCTTCTCTACTTTGCTACTAACAAATTGTCTGAGTTTTGTAGCTATGTATTGTTTTGATACATTGCCACCTGTATCTCCTGCATGTTGGTCGCCTGATTCAGGAGTCACCTTGGAACAAGCGACTAAAGTTTTTAAAGCATATAAGAGAGAGGTAAGAATCCTTATGAATGAATGTAAGGAAGCTAACTTTTATCCAGAGAGGTTTATTTGGAGAAAGTTAGAGTTGGAAGAAGAATATGTGGAACCAGAAGAAAAATACATAACATCAGATGAAGAGGATGCAGTAAGAATAGAAGAATTTGAGGTAAAAAAGAAATGTGGGGAAGAAGAAATAAGGAAACGTGAAGATGATCGAGTTTTGGATAAAACCACAAATTTCACAATTTGTGAAGATGTGGACATCCAACAAGAAAATTTTCAACAACAGAGTATCCCCAAGAAATATTTTTATAACAAGGCAGATAAAAGGCAAGAAATTGACAAAGTATTGGAAGAAATTTATGCCTTGTTCAATAAAATCAAGCTGAAAAGGATTTGGCAGCAACATCATCGGTACTTTAAGTTCATGGGATTGCTACCAAACAAAAGAAAGAAAAAAGATGATGTGTTCTTTGTGTCATATATGCCACCCTAACAAGGGGAATGGACCGTCGAGCTATGCGACGTTAAACGAAACGCTTCGTGGGAGGCAACCCATGGTTTTAATAATTAATTTCTCTGTTTGTTTGTTTTATTTTCAGGAAATAAAAGAGGGCATCTCTAGTGAAAGCTCGGAAGTGAACATTGGAGGTTACCCTCTGTAAGTAACCTCTCAAATGCTTGTTCTAAAACATTGAGGCCAATGTTTAGTTCAGGTGTGGGAGGGGTTCTTCTCATTCATCATTGATTTTAGTTGTTTTCCTTTTTATTTTTGTTGGGTTGACATTGTGTTATAGATTGATTGATGGATGCCGAATGAATGATGAATAGTAGTTAGTGGATGAAAGGTGCAACCTGAACTTATTTCCCCAAGGCACTCTGGAAGTTGATGCAGCCGAAAAAAAAGTAACTGTTGGACGCAACTTGGTGATACTAGACAAAGAGGATTGTATGGTGTACCTGCGCCGGAAAAGAAGCCACATGACACGAGGAGTGCTTTGGAACCTGTAAGCTTACCTAACATGGTGAGGTTATAAAAAGCCAAACACAACAGATGATCATCACGAGAGTTCATTCAGGTATGACTTTATCATTCTGATTTTGTGTATGTTCTACTGACGTAGCATAATATGAGGACACACACTGATGCATTTGTTTGTTTTTACCACCTGAGCCTTTCTAGCCATCCTAAAGTATATTTTATCCGTTGTTACCCCAGTTGAGCCATATCCGTTTGTTTGTTATAACCATATCTGTAACCCGCAGCCAAACACTTCCAACCCTTGCTCGGCATAAATGTTGTGGTTTTCAGAGTTGTGCTAAAATCTAAGTTTGAGGTAGTAATCATCAAAGAAGAGGGCAAGTAAAAAAAATGAAAATAAAATTTTTGAGACATATGAATGTATGTCCCATTAAAAAAAAAAAGAAAGAAAGAGAAAAACTTGCCCGAATGAAAGACTCAGTTACATTAAGCACTCACGGAAGAATGAGTGAAGCAAAAGAGTCTAAGTCGAATAAATTCCCAGTGTAACAAGTTGAGCACAATTACGAAAAACACAACATGAATGTCTAACCCAAAACCATTTGTTTATCCATTTCCTTGTGTATCCCACCGTACCTAAACCCCATTACAACCCAGAAGACCTCAAAAAGTGTGTGAACTTTGTTAGTGTAGTGAAGGTAGAATTTATTCAAAATTAAGAGTTGATATTGCATATCTTTATTTTGTGAGTGCAAAACACTTTAACCCTGAGAGATTTGGTGAGAAGTGTGAAAAAGCTTGCAGGGTAAAAAGGTACTCTGATGTGGACGTGTGGTAGAAAGTTTGGTTCGGCAAGCCAGAGATTCTATTAGAAAGGTAGACGCAAGTTGCGAATAACATCGGCAGTGTCGTGGAAAGAAAAATCCAGGGTGACCTCTGTTTGGTCTCTTGCATCACTTGAGGACAAGCAATGAGATAAGTGTGGGGTTGTGATCGGTCACCATTTCTACCTAATTTCTATCATGTTTTCGGTCTAAATTTGTCGACTCGGTAACACTTTGATCAATGTTTTATTGCTTTTGTTTAAGTATTTCATGTTTCATTGTTTTTCTGTTTACTTTGCATTATGTTTTAATTTAAGTTATTTAGATTCTTTTGATGCCGTTTGGTTAGTTGTGTACGAATTTCAGGGTTGAACAAGTCATCTTAAGTGTCAAAGCAACTATGAAGGAAGGAGAGGCAAGAGAAAGATGAAAATTCAAGGTTCTGGGGTCTAACACGGCCGCCCGTGCTTCCACGCACGGCCCGTGTCAGGAGAATGGCACTCTCCATACAAAATCCAGGGACGACACACGGCCGCCCGTGCTTCCACGCACGGCCCGTGTCAGGATGGCTGGGAGCAAAAATAAAAATAAAAAGCAACACGGCCACCCGTGCGTCCAAGCACGGCCAGTGCTGCTGAGAGCGTGAAACTTCCAATCTTAGGGCTTTTTCATTAAATCTCCACCTTGAGGGCACTTTAGACATTTCATTTGGCTGAGATTTGTACCTAGACTATTTAGTTGAGTTTTAGAGAATGATTTTGGGACTTTTTGGCCAAGAGAAGACACGATTGAAGATTGGAGAAAACAAGGGTTTGGGAGAGAAGAAGGTCTTCATGAACGGAAGCGATTGAAGATCAACTTTCATCTCAATTCTTGTAATGTATCTATTTTATATTTTGTTTTCTTTGAACAATATGAGTAACTAAACCCTAATGCTAGGGGGTGTCCCTGATTTGACTTTGTAATGATTTTGAATTCTTGAGTTCATCAATAGATTTGTTTTCTTATTTAATTTAATTGTACAAGGTTTTTATGCTTTCTTTGTCGGACC
The DNA here is from genome assembly GCF_029867415.1 of Vicia villosa. Lineage (NCBI taxonomy): Eukaryota > Viridiplantae > Streptophyta > Magnoliopsida > Fabales > Fabaceae > Vicia > Vicia villosa. Next base: position 120,608 of record NW_026705890.1, on the reverse strand, counting down.
AACAAGATTGATTTACGGTTAACAACCAGCTGGACAGCAGTTGTTAAGGTTTTTTGTACGATTAGACTATAGTAGATATCACCTAGGACTAGGGATACCCTATAGTTACCGGTTAACTCTTGATAACAGATATTGCTTGATTTCATCATAATTATCTAAGGACTTAGGAGTTAGGATGAATGTTCAAAGGTTTTCCCACTAAGGACTTAGGGGAAAATAATCTAAAGGGCGGTAATTAAAGGTTATGAACTTGTTGAAGAGATCTAAATCCAAGGTTATTATAGGAACAATCACACACTATACCCCTAGCATTATACTCATATTTGTCAAAAAGCCAATTTACTTTTCTGCTTATTTTAATTATTGTTTAGTGAGAATTTGCAAACAAAACCCCAACATTAGTTTTTGCTTAATTGAACTATAATTTGAACTCGATATTACTACGCAGTCCTTGAGATCGACATTCGGGGAATTTCCCTATTATTACTACAGAGGCAAAATAGTACACTTGCTATTTTTCCGATCAACGCGCGCCCTTGGCCCTTCTTCTTCTTCGTCGATCTCAGAATTTTTGCTACTATTTGGCTTCGAGTTCGCTGCGAACTCCGTCATAGCCAAAACCTGTCAAACTCTAACTCAACGAAAACAACAAATAAATTATGTTTCATGACACAATTCGACTACAAATCATCTCCCAAACTCAATGGTATCATTAGTTTTGGCCAATTTTGCCCGCACCTCAAAGCCCCAAATCCAAGCTTCTACGACCTAACAATGGTGGATCTTCATCCATGCAACAAATCTCAAATCAAAGCATCTAGAAACGTTCTAAGCAATCACCTTAGTCATACCAAGCAATCGAAACACATTAATAATGCACAAATATATGAAAATGAGATTGAGTTTGATGGAGACAAACTCTGACCTTATGAGTGCGGTTTTGTATGCTTTAAGCCTGTAAATCAATTTGAATCGCTTCACTACCTTCCACAGATTGCGTTTTGACAATCAAAAGCCCTTGAATCCTCCTACAACAAAACGACTTTGAATTTTTGGGAAAAGTTTGAAGCTTGGCTCGAGTTCTTCTGCCTGCAGAATTCGTCCTCAATTCATTAAGATTCATTGTGCATATATAGTAGATGGATTTTAGGTCATAACTTGAATCAAATCTCCAATGAATCATGAGATTGGAAATTGATGGATCTTGATTTTCAAATATTTCTAAAATTGGCCAATTTACTCCTTCTCTCACCAATCTCAATTTCCACGAAATTAAGACAAATATAATGTTTAATTGGTGATTGAATTTGATTAGAATGCTCTTTTTAATCAAATCTTTGATTACCACCTTAATTACTTGATTTATATCATTTTTTAAATGATTAAAATTCAATATAAAATCAAATAAAAATCATAAATTAGTGGCATTGGGATTAGATCTCCTTGATGACTTGAGTAACAATATTGGGTCATAAAAGATTGGGCCTCCTTGCAAGAAAATCCATTTTGGCCCTTATTTGTTTCATGTATTTTACCAAAAATTGACTAACTTTGACAAAGAATATCTCTCAATTTTTAAGGTATGGAAGTGTTCTAGGACTTTTTGGAAATCCCAAGATGTCCTCTACAAGCCACTTTGGAACAATTTTTGCATTTGGAGATTTTATCTTGATGATATTGGCTTTGACAAAAAACAGTTTTTGGTTGACTTTCAAAAGGACCTATAATGTTTTGGATCATATCTCTTAAATGAAGCATTTTTGGCCTTGGCTTTAGAGAGACAAAGTTGTAGAGAATTCAATTTCCTTCAGAATGAGATTTGGTTAGGAAATTTATGATAAAGTATGAGAGACTTATGGCCAGTCAAAGTTCAGTTGACTTTCTCCTACAAAACCCTAATTTAGAAACTATGAGTTTTGTTGATTTCAGAGCTTTTCTTGATGAGTCATGATCAACCCTTGATCAAATGATGAATGTAACTTCAAAATGTTGATATTGACCAAAATTCATGAGTTTTGACTGTAGGTTGACCATAGTTGACTTTTAACCTAGCATAGTCGAGTGTTGACCTTTTGAGCAATTGTCTGAGCAATCTTGTGACTCAAGGCTTGAAACTTGATGTGAGGATTCTTTGAAGCATATGAGAAGCCATGGAGTCCACTTGAGGTATCAGAAACTGATTTTACCTGGAGACAAAACCCTAGTTGGAGGCTTGTTGCTTAGGAGATAGGTAAGTGTGCTTATTCCTCAGTGCTTGAGCCAAATTATTTGAAACATGATGGGCAAATTTTGGGGTATGACGCAAAACAAGTCAACTTGAGCTTGGGACATCCTTTTGCTCTGATTTATTCTCCCACAAATAATAAATTGTTCCTATAAATAGAGGCTCTTTCCTCTAAATTCAAACACACAACAAATGACAAAGTCACCCTCTCACTTGAAACTCCAAAATTCCAATTTGCATAAACTTGGAAATTCTGAAATCCAGCCAAGTTCTTTGCAACCTAAACACTAAAACACTTTCCCTACACCACATAGAAGTTGTTCAAGCACTCACATTACATATGTAATTACTCTAAGTTCATTATTCATTTTCACTTTTGGCCACTTGCAACTTTATCTAAGCGGAGTAATTCATGCCTTCTCAAAGCAATTCAAGCATTCCATTAGCTTCAGGGAGATCCCAGAAATCTATAAAAGTCATCACATCACTTCTGGATGTTGATTGAAGAGCATTGGACCTTCTCCAATTGGTAAGGATTTTTGAATTTTGAACCCTACCATTTGTGCATCATTTTTGGAATTTCTTGATTCTATCTTGTTTAGCATGATGTGAGGATCATTAGCCCTTAACTAGTTGTTATTTATTGTTAACATAAATCATTTAATTTGATTTTTAAAATTTAGGGTTCATGTAGTTTTCTGGAAAATTAGGGCACTACAACTTAAATAAATGAATGAAAGTTATATGGCTGGATTCGTCTTGAAAAACTAAGCAACTTTCTCGTTTAAAGTTTTGCAAATGATTGAGCTTTGTATAAAATCGAATTTGAGAATCCATGGTTATCCAAGGTTGAAGATGAAGTCTTAAAATATGATTTTATCACATTATTTATTTTATATTTATTTTGAGGCATATAGTTAATTGATGAGGGCGTAGCACCGCTGGTCAAGGAGTGTGTTTGTGGTGCGTGAGGTCTGGGGTTTGACCCCTGTAGCGGTGAAATTGGGGAGACTAAAGTCATGGGAAAGACTTAGTTCATTTGTTTTAAACAAAGTCGCCACCGCGCTTTATTGTTTCCAAAAGGAATGGGAGAAAGAGCGAATAAAACCCACAGGAGTTTTTAAAATCAAAACTAATAAACTTATCAGATATTTAGGTAAATGGGGTTTGTTATACAAGGGGAAGGTTTTAAGCACCCCTCATATCCATGGTACTCCATGGAAACCTCGTTGAAAATGTTTTTTTTTTTTGTTTGTACATGTGTTTGAAATCATATGTGAACTTGTTTAAAAAGATTGTGGGATGGGAAAAGAAGCTTTTGAAAGTGAGCTCGATAAGACATCGCATCTTAGGCCTACATACCCCTTTTAAAGAAAAAGGAAGTCAGAGCATTTGTAATTTCCCTTAAAAGGAAAATAAAAGGGCCAAATTTGCCAAAATCTTTCTGGGTGTGAGCTTTAAAATACTCACAGGTTTTTAAAAGAGGGTTAAGCTTTAAAATACTTAACAAGTCTTAAAAGGGTTAAGCTTTAACAATACTTAACAATTTTAAAATAAAAAGGGACCAAGCTTTAACAATACAAGGTCAATGGGTTAGGATAATTTTCATCGGGAATAATTCTTCTCTTAACACCAAGGTTTTAAAACAAAGAGACCTAGCTTTAACAATACAAAGGTCAATGGACTAAGAGCAGTTTCACCGGGAATAATTCTCCTCTTTGTACCAAGGTTTAAAAAAACAAAAGGGTTTGGTTGAGCTTTAACAATACAAAACCATAAAGATAAGTGAAAAGCTTTAACAATAATTTAACACAAAAATAAAAGAGATTGGAAAAGAGTTTGAGTACCTTGACAATTTTAGTCAATACCATTCCCATTCCTTTGGATTTTCAACAAACAACTTAAGCAAACAATCAATGGATACCTCAAGTGTGTGTGTGTGATAACATGTGTCACAAAAGGCAAACAAGTAAGCATTATAATCATCAATGATAATGAATAAGGATGTTTGTACCTTTGGATGAATTCTTATATGAATGAATGATGGATGATGAATGTTTAACTTATGCACAATGGTTAGATAAACAAAGTATGATAATAACAAGTAAAAAACACATGGAGAGAAAATCAACAAGTATGTACAAGATAACAAGTTCATGGATAAGATTAGGGTTTTAAACATAGGGTTTTTTGAATTTAGGATTTAAAATTAGGGTTTTGAAATTAACACCTAAACCTAATTAGTTTTAATGATTAAATACCAAATTATTAAAGAGAATTGGTTTAAGGGTACATGGAGAAGTCAAAGACATAATATCCTAACCCTAAACAAATATTTACAAAAAGATACAAAGCTACTTTGAAGAAATATTCAAAATAAAGTGATTTTTTTTATTGATTTTTTAATGCTTAAAAGACTTGTTTTTGATTAATTTTTAAATGATGAAATATTAAATATTTTTGAGTTTTTTAATCATGATATAAAAATATGCAAGATAAATGAACCACATAAGAAAGAATAAATTAAAAGATTAATTTTACTATTTTTTATGATTTTTTGAAATTGTGAAGATAACTAAATTAAATTAGTGATAAAAAAGAGGTTTTGTGGTCCATGGGGTTTGAACTCAGGACCTTCAAGTCATGGACTCAAACTTGACCACTGGGCCAAGCGCCAACTCTTGTCATTAGGCCCATCCTGGTTCTATACGTATTAAAACAAACAATGGAAATGTGGAAAAAATAAAAGGAAAAAGGTCTGGGACGAAGGGGATTTGAACCCCAGACCTAGGAGTCACAAGCGCCTTAACACAAACACACAAACCAACTCTGCTACACGATTTAGTCATTGTTAAGACAACTTCAATTAAATAAAAAAGAACCAAATATTCAAAAATGAAAAATGGAGCCAAACTCCATCTTCATCTTCTTCGCTAACACAACAACACTTCCATGTCTAAATTCAGATTCTTTTGATTCTCTATCAATTTTGAAAAAGTAAAATACCAGATTGCTCAGAATTTCAACACGAATTCAACTACATAAGTCTCATGAATTTAATTAAGTTGGAACTAATGAATTTAGCTTTAAACCGTATGAACCCTAATTTTAAGTTTTCAAATTAAATACTGAATGCACACAATTAAGCCCCAAGACCTTAGAGCTTTCACTCCCTACATGATTCTAAGTAGATTGGTAACAAGTTTCAATCAATTTGATGCCTCTAACTAATAGTTCAAAATTTAAGTTCTTACCTCTGAAAATGGAGGTCGTGACCTGGCTTAGAGTGATTATAGAAGTGCTACAACTATCTGGAAAGCTTCAGTACCTTCCAAAGATGCTATCTAGGCGCTTAGAATGGATTCATCACCTTCAAGACCTTCTACTCTAAGTTACCTACAAAGCAAGAAAGCAAAAATGGAACTTGGGGTTCCAAGTGTTACAGTCACAAATCAATGGTTCAAATAGCTTCTATATGGAATATAGAAGGTATTCAAAGTGATAGTTTGGTAGGTTTGTGTTTGGTTTGTGTTTTGGAAGGTTAAGGTATTTAAAGTATGAAAATGGAGGTGAAAATGGTGATTCTGAGTTTAAGGTGTTTGTGAGGGTGGTGGAGATGATGAACAACTCATAAATGACATTTAGAAGTTATTGGAATGCTTGGTTTGCACCCAGAAACTCTCTAACTCAAAATTGCTATAAAAATGCAAATGACACAAAAATGAAGATTTAGGAATGAAGGGTGACTTTGAGAATTTTTTGTGTTTGATCCAAGAGGAAAGAGCCTCTATTTATAGGCATAATTTAGGGTTTATGGAGGGAAAAATATCAGAGTTTTGAGTTCACGTGTGAAGGATGTACCATCTTGCTTCTTTGTGAAGTTATGTGAATTTTGGTTTTCCATAGAAGGTACAAACTTTAAGAATGCTTGCAATGACTTTGATCTGAACATTAGAGGCTTGCTTTTTGGATTTAAATTGCTTTTGCTGCAAAGGGTACAAGTTTAGAGGCTCAATGCAAGAGTGGTTGAGTTAAAGCCTCTTTTTCAAAATGGAAGTGTGAACTTTATGCTTGAAATGGAATGATTCAATGGTTAATGGCTTAAGCACTTGGATCATAGCCTTAAAGAGTGTGTAACTTTATGATTATGGCCTCTTAAACAAGTTAGAGGGGCGATACTTTGAAGATTCTTGCAGATTTGAACAAAATTCAAACTTGTTCTTCATGTTCATCTTCATTCTTCAAGTGTTCATGGAGCCTTGTTTGCAAAATCATATATCCTAGCTCAAGCCATGGATTTTCATGCTATTGGTCTCTTTGGAAAGCCCTTGCTACATACTTCAAGTCCCTTATTAAAAGTTTCCTCAAACTCCTTTGGGATCATGGAGAAAAATGGCCATAAAGTTGAGAAAAATCTAAGTGAAAACACTTAAAAAATTTCTAAGTTTTTTGGGACATAATCTTCAAAATTCCAAATCTCTCAAAATAATCATTTTTTGAAGAAATGTTCAATGTGAGGAGTTGTTTGTTTGATCAAGATCTACAACTTTCATGTTTGCAGATTTTTTAGTTTGTATGCAAAATTTGGAGTTTCCAAAATTAGGTCAAATTCACTTAAAAACCCTAATTTTGACTTTTGTTGACTTTTTGATTCTTGATGAATTTTCTTTATTTTCTTTGGCCAAATGTCTTCAATAATCATATGATGATGATTTGAATCCTTAAAAGTTCATAGTTTACCATTTTTCTCAATAGTCAATGGTTGACCCACACGGTTGACTTTTTCCGAATGAACTCCAGTTTTGTGATTTCCAAATGAATCAAGATCTCCTCTTAAAATGAATTATGTGAATGGATTGTAATGTTTATTTGGATGCCCTTGAATCATGGTTTGAGCCTTGGAGCCATCTCTTGATTAAAAGTCAACCCTCTAGTGGGATTAGGCCAAAACCCTAATTTGGGGCCTTAGGTGATCTTGAGAGTTGTTGATCTTGAATTGGGCTATCCTTGGAATTAGATATTGATGAGAGAACCCTTTGAATCATAGTAGAATGTTGAACTTCCTTGTGGGACTCAAAACCCTAATTTGCTCAACCTCCTCTTGATCAATCTCCTGTCTTAGGACACAAGCAGCAAACAACAATTTTTTTTGTATTTTGGGTTAACAAATGATATATGCATGAAGATAATGATAATGATGATTATCCTACTATTTGGAAATATGGTGGGATCTCAGTGGTCAAAAAATTGAGGTACAACAACCTCCTAGACCTTTTTTATGATATTTTATGTATTGATTACACGGTTATCACCACTGGCGCGTGGCCCAGTGGTTAACCTTTTCACCCTCGGGTCCAAGGGCGGGGGTTCAAGTCCCTTTGGCCACCAAACCTTTTTTTTAATCACTATTTTCTTTCCTTTTATTTTACAACTTCCAATATTTATTTAACCTAGCAAAACTAATCATTTTGACTTGAATTTTTGTACACTTTTTATTTTTTTTCTATATTTTGAGAATATATTTTAAAATCCCAAAAATATTATTTATTTAATCATCTTTTAATTAAATCAAAATAGTACTTTTTTACATCTTTTAAAAGGTCTTTTATCAAATATTTTGATTGATCCTTCACCAAATAATGTATGTGAACTTATAGGATTCTATTAGGGTTAAGTTTAACCTCTTTTGAGGATAATAACATGATCCCCACTAGTTTTCACATAGGGTTTAGTTTGTTTCCAAGAAAATAGGCTTAGTGTACATACCTAAAACCCTAATCATTGATCCTTGATTTTTTTACCCTTGATTTTGATGCAACACATTGTTAATATTAACTTGTTCATCATTGTCTTGATCATACTTTGATATCCATGCTTATACTTTGATAAAATCAACCATATCTTTTAAAACTTTGAACTTGTGTGACTAGATGTTCATAAGAACAAAATGTTTGTCTTCACCATGTTTATACTTGACATCAATTGATGCTTTGTCCATCCTTGTTTGATTGATCATACCTTGCTTAATTACTTGTCTACATATTTAATTGATCCATATACTTGTATCATATACCTTTGTTATATATTTTTATCTTTGTACACATATTGTTGATTAAGCCCCACATACATGAGATATTTGTCCATATATACTCACCCATTTAATCCTTACATCATACTCATACATACCTGATATGATATTGAGGTATGTTCTCTTTCATTCTATAACCTTTGTACTTGAGTTGTTTACATTGATATCTTTGTTCACACTTAACTCACTTTGATGGTATCCATGATATACATGGCATGTCTCACCCACCACTTGAGATGATTACCCCCTAATAATTTCTTGAGATGTATGATTCCTCATTGTTATTTAAATCCAAAGGATTGATATAGTATTGACTAAAATTGTCAAGGTACTCATCGTCTTTTCCTTCTCTTTTACTTTGTGCTCTGTATTGTTAAATCTTAGCACATCCTCCTATTTTAAAACCTGGTTTTGCATTGTTAAGCTTAACCATTTTTAAAACCAATTATGCTTTGTATTGTTAAAGCTTAGCATGTCACTCTTGCCTTGTATTGTTAAAGTTTTGCTCCTTTCAAAAACTTGGTGTGTATTGTTAAATCTCAGCATTTTAAAAACCTGTTGTGTATTGTTAAAGCTCAACCCCCAAAAAAGATTTTTGCCACTTTGGCTCTTTATTTTTCTTTTAAGGGGAACTACAAATGATTTGACTTCCCTATTTCACTTAAGGGGTAAGAAGGCACAAGATGCGATGTCTTGCCGAGCATAACAAAATTCTTTTCTCATCACCCCACTATATTTCACAAAACAAAAACAACAACAATAAAACAATAATATATATTTTCAAAGAAGTTCTTGTAGAGTACTACATATGTGAGGGGTACTAATACCTTCCCTTTACATAACCAACCCCCGAACCTAAGATCTTTGTTTATATTATTAGTTTTGATTTAAAAACTTCTTTGGGTTTTATTTCGCTCTTTTTCTCATTTCCTTTGGAAACAATAAAGCGTGGTGGCAACTTTCACTAAAATACGAGTTGGGTCAATCCAATGGCCTCGGTCTCAAACTTTCACCGCTATAGAGGGTGCCAAAGAAGATGAAGTCCACATCAGTGAAATTCAAAAAGCTTTAAAAAGGATCAAGAAGCAAAAAATTTGAGGGAACGCACCACAAGAACTAATCAATGAAAATTTTATCATTCAATATGAGAGGGTGGGGGAGTTCAGAAAGAAAAAGATTATTTAAGCTCATTAATTTATGTAATTTTGATATATGCGTGCTTCAAGAAACAAAAAAACTACCTTTGATAACCATATGATTAAAAACATGTAGGGTAATAGTGATACAAAATAGAGATTCAAGCCTTCTGAAGGACTATCAGGGGATTTGTTAATGATATAGAGGAGACTAATGAAAATTTAGTAGAAGAGATTAATGAGGTAGGTGCAATGTTTTTCAATGATAGTGATAACCCAAATCTTCCAAATAAGGTGAAATTATTGTCAAAACAATTTTGTGATCAAATTCTTCACAAAGAAAGCTTAATAAGATATCAAGATTGAAGTGAATCAAGGATGGAGATTCAAACTCAAGATATTTCCATCAAATATTAAAATTGAGAAGAAGAATCAACAATATCACTTCATTGAATAAGGACGGTGAGTGGATTAATGAAGGTATAAGCAACGTCAAATCAGAAATTCAATCATACTTCTGTAACAACTTTGAAGAAAAGGATCATCGTATGCCTCTTTTGAACCGTACAGATTTGCGCCAAATATTTGAAGGTGATAATATCTTTCTTACAACTTCATTTGGGATGATGAGATCGATGAAGCAATATGGTGTTGTGATGGCAATAAAAGCTCGGATCTAGACGAATTCAACCTTAACTTTATTAAACGATGTTTAGAGGTCGTGAAAGAAGACTGATTCGCTGTCGCGCGCGGGTCAAAACAAGTGATTTTAAAAACTGTAGATAGCGATAATGACTCGAGTATCGTATCACAAGGTGTCTTGTTTTGTTATTAACTAATAGAAATTGAATTAGGGGTTTATGGTTTTAGAATCAATTTACAAAACAGAGTAAATAAGTGATTATCAAATAAGCTAAACTGGCTAATCCTACTGATTCGGGCTCCGATTTATCATCGGCTATTATAACACCAATCCCTAAACGCCTTCGATCCTATTCGATTATGAGATCAATCAAACAAGCGCTTATCAAAATCATACGGGTTATGGTCCTATTACTGAATTAAGCAAACGATTAAGAATATGACGAGTTAACGAATTAAACAAACGATAACACGCAATTAAATTTAGGAACATGCATACAATCGAATTTAATCAATTCTATTCTATTAGCAACAATCGAATTAAGCAAACAATTGTAATCAAATTAAGAAAATGATTTCATAGTAAAGAATTGAACAAAAATCAAATTTAAATAAGTATTAGAATAACCTCAAAGCAATGGAACACATAAGCAGCAGGATTTGCCTTCGGCAATTTGTTCTTCATTCTAATCATGAAAGCAAAAGTAAAATTCGTGAAAAAAGGTCCCCACTATTGTAGCGGCTGCCAACCCTTATAAAACAAAATAAGGCTTTCTTCACTACTAACTCAAACCCGATCGAAAACATAACCCAAGCCCATAAAATAATGATCCAAAAACAAATTATTCTAATGACTGAAACTTCAACGAAATTCTGAGAACTTTACGCTTCGAATTTTCCTTTGACTCCAACATGAAAGTCGTAGCTCTTTCTCTTAGCTTTCCGACGAATACTAGAACACGTCGATCCGATTCTCGTAGCTTCAGTTATGAATTTTTTATTAAAATCTGTCAATGCTGAAAATAACATACGAAAATCAAATAAAGGCAAAAATAAACTAAATTATAAAAACATCATAAAATATAAAAATAAACAAAACAAACCATAAAAATACCTAAGTAAAAACATAGAGAAATATGCATCAAAATGCACTGATCAAGATATTGTCACATTCTTTAATAAATTTCATGTTGATGGTAAGCTGTCGAAAGCCATCACAACCTATTTTCTAATTTTAATTTTAAAGAAGGATCACCCACAAAGTTTGAATGACTACAAATCAATCTTTCTAATAGGCTATTTGTATAAAATGTTATTCAAATTGTTGTCTGCAAGATTAAAGAAGGTGCTCGTTGCGTGGGGAGAAAAATTCTACATGAGGTATTAATGATCAATGAGATCATAAATTTGGAGAAAAGGCGAAAGAATAAATGTTTATTGTTTAAAGTGGACTTCAAAAAGACATACGATACTGTGAGTTGGAGTTTTCATCGAATGATAAAATACTTAAAATATAATTAAAATTATTTTTTTATTTGAAATTTTGTATTTAAAAAATGTAATTTTTGACAAAAATATATTATTATTATTTTTTTTTTGACCAAATTATTATTATTATTATTATTATTATTATTATTATTATTATTATTATTATTATTATTATTATTATTATCATCTTTTTGAAACAAACGACCTTAAAGATACAATTCAAGAAAAAAACACCAAAAATATTACATTAGAAATTAAAAGCAGTAATTTATGACAATTTTTAATGAAGGAGTTTAAAACAAAATTCACTTCCGCATGATGGATACGTCATACGTGGATGTGGTCTTGTGGATCCGTCCCTTTAAGCATGACGTTGGCATTGTTATCTTTGCTGTAAAATTCTCTTCATTTTTCAACGTGTATATGGTTGGACAAGGATCTGCTATGGTTGGTGTTGTTTTATGTGGAGCAGAGAGGTACAACATTGGGCAGAAAATTCCAGAAGAGTTTTGCGTCAAACAAATAAAGGTTCTAGAAAAGTGGAAAAGCAATGGTTTGAGAATCTAAAAACGTAGCAGAAACCAATGGATAAGATCATGCGTTTGGACCCACCCTCCCTCGTGTATGCTGTCTTGAAACGCAACCTCGGTAAACTATGGATTTTGGAATTCAAAGGCTTAGCCAAACCATTAACCAAATCCAGTCTAATTTCAAGTGTCAACCCCTCCTCCTACATGTTTTCCATGTTGGAATTAGTTTATATGTCCCTTTAAGTTGAACTTTTATTTTGCCCAAATTCTTAACAATAACTATTAAATTACTCTAGTGAAATGGAACTTGAAATGTTTCTAATTAGAACTTAATTGATATGAAAAATTAAAACATGTTCTTATTTTCAAAAATCATCTATAAAATCTAGCTCAACTAGAAAAAAAATATTTATAGATTAGACATTAATATCAACATTCGAATTTTGACTTTTATGATTATATATAAATTTTTAGTAGTTATAACCAGTTTGTCCAGCGATTAAAAAAACTCTCATTTTCTTCAATTACGTTATTAAAGCATTTATTAGAACCTTTTTTTTTTTTGAGTGTTTATATGTAATCATAAAAATGGATGCAGTTGGTGAATTAAACCTCTTAAATTGATGATGTTGATCTTCGTTACGACAATTTGAGATGGATCTGCATGGTTAGCACTCCTACACCCAAGTCAGTTCAAGACTCAAGATGAGTGTAGTGAAAATGGAGATCAGAAAATGTATCTTTTTTTTTTTGTGTGTGGATTGACTTTATACTTTGAATCGAGTCGAGTGGACTTAAGGTGAATTAGGCCTTGGCTATTTGGGCCTTTGGCTGAAATAGAGATGACCCGTTAGGTGGAAGAGGACTAGAAAACACTTCGTCAAGAGGCTGGGGCTCATATCAAGGCTCTAAAGACTCTTGAAGACGAGGTTACCGATCTGAAGGTGACACTCCAAAATTTTCTCCAACAGACTATGCAAGCTATGTTCAGGGTCCGCGACCGGGTTGTGGAACAGACAGAGAGGTTCTACCCTACTGCCTAGATTCTTGTTGTGAAGGTTCAAGGTGAGTGTAGTGAAAGTGAAGATTAGAAAGTGTACATTGTTTCTTGTGTGGATTGACTTTATACTTTAGGTCGAGTGGAGTGGACTTGAGGTGAATTGGGCTTTGGCTATTTGGGCTTTTTACCGACCCAAAAGAATACGTATACATTATTTATTTTTCACATTTTAAATTCACCTTCTTAATCGCTTCAAATAGATGTGTTTTGTATATTCTTAACTAATTTTCAAAGGGCAACAATTATGTCCTTTTTATGAAAAAGAAAAAGTGTTAGAGTATACGAGAATAGTCGTTCACTATTACAAGTGCAATATAATTACCACTAAAATGCATGGCTCTAGATGAGTAAAAAATGTCCATGTGTTAAAATTATAAAATTCTATTTGTATAAATAATATTTTTGGATTTAAAGAAGGTTTTTACTTGTTTACCCTTTTGACACGCATCACAAAATAATTTTTTTTAATCACAAGTTTAGTAGGATGATTACTAATTTCTCTAGCATCAATTTATTGAAATGATTCATATGGATATGAGCTATTCTCTTATATTATAGGCAAAATTCTCCTTCTTAACTTTTTAGACGTACATTATTTGAAGGTGAGTTATTGAAATTAACAGTATACATATTTCAACTTCTTTGACTAGTAAAAACAATTTATTTACTTTCATATTTTACGATCCTGCATATAGACAAATCGAACATTACTTTGTCATCTTTGTCGCATAATTGACTAATGCTAAATAAATTTGCTTAAAACATTCAACTAATAAAACATCCTCAATTGTATAATTGAGATTCTTACCAACGGTACCAAAGCCCATGATTTACCTTTGTTATTGTCCCAATAAGAAATAGAGTCTCTTTTTAAGAATAAAAGAATACAGTATATTTCTATCTTTGGTCATAGGCTTTAAAATAACCACTCTCAAAATACTATTTAATATTTGAAACTATAAACCATACCTCATCTTTTTCATATTTTTCCTTGAGACATATGTTGACTTCTTCCTTTTTTTTCTTCAAATCCATCGAAGAAATCCATGTCATTTTTTGTCCAATGCAACATAAGCTCTTTTATTTTTTCTTTTATTTTTTTTTTCTTCTTGAGGACTTTTGTATCTTTCATTTTTTCAGTTTTGTGGAAAATTTGGCTTTATGTAACCTTTATTTTCTCACAAGATAGAAGCATGTTGGCACAAAGGATGATCTTTCTTTATTTTTATGTTGGAATTTTTTAGGTTGATTTTTGTGTCTTATGAAATTTTTGAACTTGCGGACTAACATGTTCATATCTTCATTACTTTCTGATTCTTTGACTTCTTCAACTTTGAGTGCTAGACTTTTATTTTTCTTATCATCTTTGAAAGTGCTCCTAGGGTATCCCTATCTCTTAAAGAAGTATTATTGTTTGTCCTTATGTTTATTACTTTAGTAATTGAGCCCCTTATAATAAACACTCTTGCACATCTCATAAAAATGGTCATTTTTCACGCATAAATGTTTTTAGTGCATAAAATTGGCCTTTGATCTAAAAGTCATCACAAGTTGATTAGAACCATGAAAGTTTTGATCTGAATAAAGAATGTGTAGTATGCATGATTTGAACCGTGTATAATTTTGATTCCAATCATGAGGTTTTTTATTTCTCCGAATTTGGTTCAAGAAACGTGATTCAAACCATAACAATGCTTGATTTGAATCATGATCTAGATTGAGTAATTAAAATTTTGTCTATGAAAATGTGATTCGAATCATAGGCTGTCTTAATATAACTCATGAACGAATTGGTTAATTTTCAAATCAGTTATGGGAGCGTAATTCGAACCATGATTGAGTGTGATTTGAATCACATGACTCAAATCATGATTTGAACAAATTAATTAAATTTTGAGTTCTTCCATTACTTGATTCACTTCTTTCTCTCTCTATAATTGTTTGAGTCCTTATATTTTGGCTTGAATTAAATAGTCATTTTCAATATTTTAGTACCAAATCTCCAACACATATATAAACTATTTCTCTTATTTTTCACAATAATTCTAACATCTATGAAACTAATCATTCCATCACACATTCATTGTGAAGTTTTGATTTTGTGTAAAATTTTCTGAAAACTTCATATTCTACCTCAAAAAAAAAAAACTATTGTTGAGTATGAGTGTTTCTCAACTCTATAAGAGAGTGAGTTTTGTTGTGAGATGATTCATTAGAGATCTTAATGATTGTGTGATTATTTTTAAGATAAAAATCGAATTGTGAATTTCTTTCAGAGATTTCCATTGAAGAAAAAGAAGTCTTCTCCAAAGGTATTTCGGAGTATCTAGCACCTGTCATAGGGTCAAACACCCCCAACAAGGTAAATCCCGATATAATCAAGCGAAGATCAATGCATAACGGGAGCTTGCAATTCTTGTGATCAGTGAAGGTGAATTAGCTCAAGATCGTGGATCTTGGAGTGTTTAAAAGTCTTGTAAGTTGTGTGAAGTAGAAGAAGAAACAAGAGTTAGTCTATGTAGCTTAATAGTAAATTCTAAGTATTTCAGTATTTTGTTTTGACTATCATTTATATAAAATGATAATGTATATTTCATCGTTGAAGACAAAATCAAATTTTTTACGATTTACTATTAGGGACTAGATTATGTACAACCGAGGACGACACACTGAATTGGTATAAATCTCGGCCTATTGCCTCTCATTGTTTCTCTTTATTTTCTATCTTGTATGATATTTTTATTGTTATGTTAGTTTGCATGCTGTTAGGTTTATTTCTTGTTCATAGAGATTTATTGTTCAAGTGTAAGTGTATTTGGATCTAGTATCGTAAATTTGTCTTTCTACATATTCTAAAAAATTATAATTCTAGAATGTTTAATTAGTTAATCCTATTATATTTAAATTCTCAGTTTGAAGAAGATTAACTCATACATTGTTATTAGTTAAATTCATCTTTGATTTGTAATTTCTTAAAATTTATTGTTGTACATTCACCCGATTATGTAATCTCTATTATCGTTTTTTAAACTTTGCTTTCACTCTAAAACTCCATTTTTGAAAATATTTTGTAAGAGAAATGTCTATTCAACCTCGCTTTTAAACTATTTTTCACTCATATCCAACCAACAACCTTCGTCAACTTCACAAATATAGTTTAGCTCAATTTCATTCGCTTAATTTTTTTTTTTAAGGGAGGAACCATATATAGATACTATTAGTTTAGCTCAATTTCGTCCACTTAATATTGTTTTTTTAAGAGAGGAACCATATATAGATACTATTGTAATCTTTGCATTAATGGTGTTATCATGATCATTTGATCTCATTGTAACCTAATAGAAGATTTTCTCTTGAATTTGTAAGGTGAAGAGTTTGCAAGATGCCTATGTTAAAAGCTCAATTTAAAGGTTGCAAGTTGAATCTATTTAAAAACTTGGTTGTTTCGTAAAAATCTCAAATTGCACGTGTTTCTCAATGATTTATTCAAGCAATTTTCTGAAAGAAAATTAAAGCTCTTAATATCAATTATTAGTGCAACAATGACTTTCTTAATAAACACTAATAACACTAAAGAATAAATTGTCTATGAAATATTGTAATGATGACTAAATGTAATGCATTAGTTATGAATAGACGGGATTAAAACATATTTAAATTGCTTTCTTGGTGGTTAAGTAACAAACTTTACCAATTAACTATCTAACCAACAAAGTTGATTATTCATCTAACTTTCAACTAACTAATTAATTTACGTTACTCCCCCGACCATAATTATAAGTAAATATTTTCCTTTTAGATTCATTGAATAATAAATGTATTTGATTTATAGATCAGATACATTTATTACTCAATGAACCCAAAATAATTTTTTTTTATAATTAAGTTCGAAGGGAGTATATATTAACATTTAACATAAGTAATGCATAATTATCTCATAAAATATTTGTAAGGATTTTTTTTGGCATTATGATATATATATATATATATATATATATATATATATATATATATATATATATATATATATATATATATATATATATATATATATATATATATATATATATATATATATATATTGCGTGTGTGTATGGCATTACAGGGTTGTAACTCATTTGCAATGTACTGAATTATTCACCTATTTTAAAATGACACAAATTTTCTAAAGTATAAGAAAAAGATTGAGGTTTAAATATAAATAGTTAAATACTTAAATTTTTAAGGTGTATAGCCGTTAGGTCAAATGGCAACAAGTCAAAGCCAACAGAACCCACAGAAAAATTAAGTGTTTTTAAACAAATAGTTCTTGTACTATAATACATTCTTAATTTAATTGTCAACTACGAGGATAGCACATTGTATAATCAAACTATTAATTAAATCATAAACTTCTGGATTTTAATCAAAAGTGGATGAATTAATTAACTTTAAAAAACGTGAATTAGCAGGAATGAAAGAGATTGAAGTAGTAGCGGTTGATGATACCAAAAAGTGGTTTTTATGAAAACAACAAAGAAACCACAGAAAGTTTATTATAATATTAATATCAACAAATGAATAGTGAACAACACTTTCTTGGAAAAGAGGCAATTAAAATGTGAAGAAGCAAAACATGATGAAAATTTTCTCCTAATTTCACTATAAAAAGGCTTCAAAACTCTTCATTCTTCACACATTCATTCTACATTTCATTTAGTAGTACTTGCATTTTGTTTGCTAGCTTCTTTGTTCTGCCACCATTTTGTTGTTTCATTCAGTATTTCATCATTTCCTTCATTCGGTGCTGTGCTGCTGCCATTTCAAAAACAACAAGGTATGTTTGTAGCTTTGTGCTTAGTACTAAAATTTCTTTTATCACATTTTTTTAGAGAAAAAGATTCATACACTACACTGACCGTAAAATTATTCTATACTGTCAACCAATCACAAGTTTGTATCAAAATAAATCACACTTTAAATTAAAAGTTCTTTTAATGACAAGACACTTTATTAGTTTTCTATTAGATGATAGTGTAAAATCAGTACATATAAATTAAACTCTTTTTTATTCGATAATAAATTTTAAATTCATATATGTTTCCTTTTGTCTCATTTGTTTTGGATATGAATATTAATAATTATTTTTTTTATAAATTTCTTTTAGAACCGTAAGACTTGCATATCTCTCTATCCCATTTATTTGTGAAACGAAGAGAAAATTTTAGACTTGCATCCCCAATTAAATTTTATATATATTCAATTTTTAGTAGCTTTTACGTGATATAACCTATAAATCGGATATGCCACACCCTAATTGAGAGTACAAAGAGATCAAATTTATGTTAGGTGGAGTGTCGACATACTTAAGATAACTGTTATTATTGCAATTTAAATTTTATTTGATTTAATTATTTCGAATATTTGCATTTGAAGTAGTAATATATATCTAACTCAACCTCACTTCATATTCAATATTGATTACTATTTCTGAAAGCAATTTATTGTTATGAACTGTCCTATTGCTATTAAAGTCTTGCATTAATAGTTATGATAACTTCATGTCAGATGAGAAAGTATTGTGGATACATTTGATATAGCACTTCATTTCTTAGATTCGTAAATATGTCATTGCTTCTTATAAATAGATATGAAAGAGTACTATAATTGAAGAGTACTAATTGCTCTAAAATAAAAAATTGATACTCCCTCCGTTCCTTTTTAAGTGTCGTTTTAAAAGAATTTTTTTTCCTATTTAAGTGTCGTTTTATAATTTAATATTATAGTTTGTTATTTATACCCTTATTTTCTCAATAACTCCATCTCAAATTTTTCAATTAGTTATTGGAAAAAGAGAATGTATGATTGAATTTATTTGGAAAGAGAAAAATAAATAAAGGTATAACAGGAAAATTAACTCTAATAATCCACTATCTTGGTTAAAGAGTTTTTTGCTAAAACGACACTTAAAAAGGAACAGAGGGAGTATATTTTTATATATAAGTACCTTAAGCATTACGATAAGCCTCATGAGGGGACCAGGCTTCACTGCAATTAATCCAAATTCTTCATAAAGTCGTAACATATGGTGTAACACCAAAAATTATTGCGTGTCATTAGCAACAAAATGCAATGTTGATTAATATTTTTTTAATTAATTTTTTAATCAATGTGTTTTTTTTAATCAATGTGTTAAATAATATAAATGTGTTTAAATTCTAACCCAGCTTAATCAAAATAAAAAATAAAAAATTATAAAAAGATAAATTATTATATGATGTTTTCACCCCAATTGAAATTAAAATTATTTTTTAAAATCAAAATAATTTTTTTTGGATTAAATAAATTCAATTTATTTTAGTTAATTGTAATTTAATATTAAATTATTAGAAATATATTCCATTAGTTAGATCAGTAACTAAATTTTGTTAACTTCATTGAGCATGTTGGGGGCGGGGGCGAGTTTAATTGTTACAACTCATATTTTTTTCAAAAGCAATAGAAATGAATAATTAAATTTATTATTTTATTAATAATTATAATATTTAATCATTCTTATTTAATTTATATTTTTAAAAGATTAATAATAATTTTAATAAATTTATTATCTTAAGATTAAAAAATTAAATAGATAATAAAATTATTAAAATAAAGATAATAAAATAAATTTAATAGGTTCAAATATGGCGGGTAGATATGGGGTGGATACCAACATTTTCGTTCAACCTTCGTTATTAGAAAATAGATTTTATCCACATCCGCCTTCGTTCTCAATTAAATCAGTTTTTTCAGTTAGATTTGAGGTAAATGCAGTCGAATTCGGCCGGATTCTAATTTTTTTGTTATAACTAATCAAAGATTCAGTTGGATTTTATAAGATTTTTGAAAAACATAATTCATGCATATTGAAAATAAACATTGTTTTTTTTAATAGGTAGGCCTAGTAAGAATTGAATCTAAGATTTTGAGGAGACACACCCTTAAGACTCAAGATTTTATCACTAAACCATACACGCACACTGAAAATTTTTTTTCAAAAATTTTTTTTCAACAAATTAAATTATTTTATTTATTTTTATCTTTATATATTAATATATTAAGAATTAAGTAATATTAATATAAATTACACTTTATATAAAATTATAAATACAAATATGTTTTAAGGAAATCATTAGAAAATTATTAGATTTTGCCGAACATTATATATTTAAAAACAAAAACAAAAAGTGAAAAATGTTACTAGAATTAAAGACAAAAAGATTATTCAAAATTTCCACCAAGAAAAAGGTCCATGTACTTGAACCGATAAACCTTGGGCAAGTCCAATCCCATGTGCCATCCATAGGTGTTAGAAATATAAACAATCTTTTGATTAAATCTATTTATTATTATTTTTCTAAATATAATTCTAATTTCACAAGTATTTTCAAAAAGATTATAATTTTTAAAACCTTGCTATAATTACTAGGTGCTTAGTAATTTAATTTCACTGTACAACTATCAATTTATCAATTGAGCTGAATTTACCAAATTATAATTACGATAATTACAACTAGTACAATTTATAGAAAGCTACTTCTAGAATGTAATTTGAAGTCAAGAATTTACAAAACAGTCCTTGACAAAAGTGTTATGTTGAATATGTTCTTTCTTTCTCTGTCTTTCGCGCTCGAGTCTTGCCTATAAATTAACACCTCCACCACTTCCATTTCCATCCATTCATTCTTTTCTTTCTTCAACCTTTTTCCACTCACTTTATTTCTTCATTTCTTAAGCTCTTGAAACAATGGCGAGTCTCACCCGTTCCACCTCACTCCGTGAGAGGTTTGATGAAACTCTCACTGCTCACAGGAACGAAATTCTGGCTCTTCTGTCAAGGTACCTGCTAAATGTTCTTTATCTTTTTTTCATTTCTAAAAAAATTATGCATGTTTGTTTGAATTGGTGATCTCGTGGTGTTAATAGGATTGAAGCAAAGGGAAAGGGAATTCTTCAACATCATCAGATCATTGCTGAGTTTGAAGAAATTCCTGAGGAGAATAAGCAGAAGCTTGTTAATGGAGCCTTTGGACAAATTTTGAGATCTACTCAGGTAAATTATTTATTTGTTATTGTTTTCATCACCACTATCTGGCCACGGGACCACTGGACCGTCTAATCTGGTTCGGACTCAGTTCTGGCATTCAGCCCCGTAAGTGTTTGTTAATGCTTTATTTTTGGTTTGTGTTGTGTAGGAAGCTATAGTGTTAGCACCATTTGTTGCACTTGCTGTTCGTCCAAGGCCTGGAGTTTGGGAGTATCTGAGAGTCGACGTGCATCGTCTTATTGTCGATGAATTGAGTGCTGCTGAGTATCTCAAGTTCAAGGAGGAGCTTGTTGAAGGAAGGTAAAATTTTTGAGGTTCCATTGTGATTTTGTTATGTTACTGTTAGTATGAGAAGAGAATTAACATGCTTTGTTTATCTTTTATTGTAGTTCTAATGGGAACTTTGTGCTTGAGTTGGACTTTGAACCATTCAATGCGTCGATTCCGAAACCAACACAGAACAAGTCGATTGGAAATGGCGTTGAGTTTCTCAATCGCCATCTTTCTGCTAAGCTTTTCCATGGCAAAGAAAGTTTGCAGCCACTTCTGGAGTTTCTTAGGCTTCATAACCATAATGGAAAGGTATTTTCGACAAATGTATTGCTAATTTGCTACACATTAGATGTTTTTTGTTTTCTTAATCGCGAATTTTTGTTTTGTTTGTTTGTTTTGATTTTACTGAGTTAAGGTTTTGGTTATTGCAGAATATTATGGTTAATGACAGAATTCAGAATCTGAATTCTCTTCAACATGTTTTGCGAAAAGCTGAGGATTATCTGATCAAAATTGCTCCTGAAACACTGTACTCAGAGTTTGAACTCGAATTCCAGGATATTGGTTTGGAGAGAGGGTGGGGAGACACTGCTGAGCGTGTCGTTGAAACGATCCAACTTCTGTTGGACCTTCTCGACGCACCTGATCCTCACACCCTCGAGAAATTCCTTGGAAGAATCCCTATGGTTTTTAATGTTGTCATCCTTTCTCCACACGGCTATTTCGCCCAAGATAATGTCTTAGGATACCCCGATACCGGTGGACAGGTTAGTTTCGACAACATATTGCATCATAGTTTTAAATTGTGGCGCAATGTCTTTGCGGTCGCAACCTTTCAAGATTGAGTGACATTTTCTTATTATTCCTTTTACCTAGATTGTGTACATCTTGGACCAAGTTCGTGCCTTGGAGGAAGAGATGCTCAAACGCATCAAGCAACAAGGGTTGGATATCACACCTCGCATTCTCATTGTATGTTGTAATGTTCTTATGACGAATTAGTGTGTTTATTCCGTATGGTATATGGATATTTCTCTAACTGGTGTTCGTGGTTTCTGTTAAATTCAGATCACCCGTCTTCTCCCCGATGCAGTGGGAACTACTTGTGGTCAACGTCTTGAGAAGGTATACAATACCGAGCATTGCCACATTCTTCGAGTTCCCTTTAGAACTGAAAAGGGAATTGTTCGCAAATGGATCTCAAGATTCGAAGTCTGGCCCTACCTAGAGACTTTCAGCGAGGTGAAACTTCGTTCATAAATTTGACACAATGTAATCATTTTTATGTTTTCACTTGATTGAGATGAAACTATTTATTGTCATTAGGATGTCGCCAATGAACTTGCCAAAGAGTTGAAAGGCAAGCCTGATCTGATCGTCGGAAACTACAGTGATGGAAACATTGTTGCCTCTTTGTTAGCACATAAATTAGGTGTAACACAGGTTCGTCTACATATAGTTTTCACCTTTGTTGATTAAACTTTGAAATATCTGAAAGCTTATACGCTAATTTTAACCCGAAATTGCAGTGCACTATTGCTCATGCACTCGAGAAGACCAAGTATCCCGACTCTGACCTTTATTGGAAAAAATTTGATGACAAATATCACTTCTCGTCCCAATTTACTGCTGATCTTTTTGCAATGAACCACACAGACTTTATCATCACAAGTACCTTCCAAGAGATCGCTGGAAGGTAAACTATTGTTAAATCGTTTCATCCGTTATGTTTGTTCTTAATGAACTTATTGATAAACTTATTGATAAACTATTTATTGATAAACTTATTGAACTTGAAAATCTCATGTCTTTGTGATTTTACAGCAAGGATACTGTTGGGCAGTATGAGAGTCACACACACTTCACCCTTCCTGGACTTTACCGCGTTGTTCACGGTATCAATGTCTTTGATCCAAAGTTCAACATTGTCTCTCCCGGAGCTGATTTGAGCATTTACTTCCCATATACTGAAACCGAACGTAGGTTGACATCATTCCATCCTGATATCGAAGAACTTCTCTACAGCTCAGTGGAGAATGAGGAACACATGTAAGCGCAATACAATTTAGTACTAGATTCCTTATTATTTCACAGAACCTTTGTCTGATTTAACGGTGTTTTGTAACAGATGTGTACTGAAGGATCGCAGCAAGCCGATTATCTTCACGATGGCAAGGCTGGACCGAGTAAAAAACATTACAGGACTTGTTGAGTGGTATGGCAAGAATGCTCGCCTAAGGGAGTTGGTAAACCTTGTTGTTGTTGCTGGAGACAGAAGGAAGGAGTCCAAGGATTTAGAAGAGATTGCTGAGATGAAGAAAATGTACGGCCTAATCGAGACCTACAAATTGAACGGACAATTCAGATGGATTTCTGCCCAAATGGACCGAATTAGAAATGGAGAGCTTTACCGTGTCATCTGTGACACAAAGGGTGCTTTCGTGCAGCCAGCTATTTATGAAGCTTTTGGTTTAACTGTTATTGAAGCTATGACTTGTGGATTGCCAACATTTGCTACATGTAATGGTGGTCCTGCTGAGATCATTGTTCATGGAAAATCTGGTTACCATATTGATCCTTATCATGGCGACCGCGCTGCTGAGACTATTGTTGAATTCTTCGAGAAGACTAAGGCTGATCCTTCTTATTGGGACACAATCTCCCATGGAGGTCTCAAACGTATTCATGAGAAGTAAGTTACTTAGACAAATTTAGTTATACTATCGTGTCTGATGTCTATGTTAGTGTTTTATGTCTTGACACATACATTTTATTGACTTTGCGCTATAGGTACACATGGCAGATTTATTCTGACAGACTTCTGACTCTTACTGGCGTGTATGGCTTCTGGAAGCATGTGACCAACCTTGATCGCCGCGAGAGCAAACGCTACCTTGAGATGTTTTATGCACTCAAATACAGCCAATTGGTAATATTTCTTCTCTCATTACACTATATTTAAAGCTTTTGAAATTTAAAAGTAGTTTAATACATTGCTTTTTCTCCAAGAAATGATTAATAATGTTGTTTTCAATGTTTATTTCACTGACCGTCTAATCTAATTCGGGGATCAGTACTGAGATTAATTTATTAATTTAAAAGTGTTATTTTGTGATGTTTAGGCTCAATCTGTGCCTCTTGCTGTTGAAGAGTAAATGAAGAAGAAAGAAGATACCGCGGAAGCAACATTTTATCATTTGAAGTCGAGCGATTTTAAATAAATAAAACCATTATTTTGATATTGTGACGAGGTTTTCGATCGAAAATAAAATTGTTTTTTCTTTTTTCTTTTTTAAGTAGAAATAAAGTGTACTTTCTTTTTTGCATTTTTGGATGTTACTGGAATCTTCCAATTGGGTGTTAACCCCATAAATTAAATTTCAGAAGTGCTTTCAATTCAATTTTGGTGTTCATTGTCTTATCTTATGGGTTGGGTTATGTATGTTACACGTGTGTGTGATAGTGAGAATTTTTTGGGCCATTGAGTTTCCACGCAACTTGTCCCTCTAGGATGCACTTTTTATGGTACCTTGTACAAATAAGTCAGGGTGGAAATATTGCCACCTTACATTACATACAATTTTGGAAAGTTAGGTGAAAGAAATTTGGCTTCTTTTTTATCAGATATACATTCAGTGGGAGAAGCATCTTTTTTGTGACCATTGTGTTCTACCAACTTGGAGTCTATCCCTAACTAGTGGAAAAACCAAGAGAATAATTTTTAGTAAATATAGTTTATGAAGTGTTACATACCAACAAAAGTTTATGTGACAAATGAAGTAGTTTATGCGAGAAATAAGAAATGAGGAAAAAATGCAAATAACCAAGTTTAAAAAAAAAATTATCCAAAAAATCAGGTTTTGGAAAAAATTACCTGGGTAACCAGGTTTGGAAGGTGCCTTATACATAGAAGTCACCTCCTATGGTGCCTTAGTACAAATATTTGGTCATATGCGCCACTTGGGGTGGCACCTTAGTGCATGGGGGTTTTTATAAGCCACCTCGGGTGGCGCCAATGTGTGTCGCAGTAATTTTTGTTTTTTGTTTTTTTTGTTTTTTTAATATTTAAAAAAAAAAACTACTATATAAATAATTAGAATTGCGGGAGTATATATATTAATGATATAAGACGATGCATTATAATTGGAAATACGGGAAAAACATTACAAATATGAGAAATACAGGAAATACGGGAATATATTTTTAAAAAATATTAAAATTATTCTAATCGTGACCCTTATGACCGTCAGTTCTACAAGAAGGCGATGTTCGGATCCGTTGGAAAGGTGGTCGACGACACCCCTAGTCCTTGGATGTTCTCGTTGTGTTTGGGTAGGTAGGCCTCGGATTAGTCCCTTCATGCGCTCGTTGGGCATGTAGTCTTCAATCCTACTGTCAAAGATTCGGGTCCCCATGCCCTCAAAGTTTTGTCGTGGTGGTGGGGTCGCCACGTATGGTTGGTAAAACCCAGCGCTTGAGTTGCCTTGGAAAAAAGGCATTGTTTGTTGGGGTGTGGTGTAGCCATATTGCGGTTGTTGTGATTGTTGGGAGCTATGGTAAAGTGATGATTGCGGGATCATTGGCTCGTTTGGGTCGTATCCGTTATCTGGGCCCATGTCGGGGCTGGGTTGTCTAGTGGAGGGGCCCGCGTCGTGGTGCTGTTGGGTGAAGCCCCATGAGTGATGTTGGCTGGGTTGCCTAGTGGAGGGGCCTGCGTCGTGGTGCTGTTGGGTGAAGCCCCATGATTGTTGATGGCTGGGTTGATTTTGGTAGGGCGTTTTATACTCTTCACGGTAAGGGTGTTCAGAGGTCTGATGGTGTTGGTACTTTGTTTGGTGAAAGCTATGTTGGCTTGGTTGACGTTGTTGGCGTTGTTGACTCTGTTGGCGTTGTTGGGGTGGTTGTTCGTTGTATTGCTGTTGGCGGGGGTCGTGTAAGTAGTAAGGGTCGGACACATACATTTCAAGGGTTGTCACTGGTCTATACCAATTCACGTATTCTTCAGTTGTATACATCGGGAGTTGGGCAACGGGGAACTGGAGCACATAGCGGCGACACTGCTTCCACATCTCACAACATTCAGGTGTGAATGATTTCCAATCTTGGTGATCCCATTGGTGATTCACTCTTTTCAGATGCCAACAACCCAAATCAGTGGGGGGATTCGGGATCGGTTGATGCATGCCAAATTGGAGTCTCACACGGTTAGCATGGTGCATCTCCATAATGTTGAACCTTATGATAGGTGTCACCGCAGTCCAAACTTCTTGGTCACGGGCGTTGGGCTCATGTCCGAGCCTTAAGTATGGTCTCCAATTAAACTGCATAGGAAAAAAGAATATAATATATTATTTGGAAGATGGTTTGTAATACATATATACGCATCATAAAAAAGTTTAGTGGTAATACATCTTGAGCTCAGAGGTGATCCAATAGTTGCAGATACAATATAATATTCCCCCTCGGATTCCTGCTGTAATTCAACCGACCACAAAACCTAAAACAAAAAAAGAGCAAATGTGTTATTTCAGATTTTTTTCTAAAAGAGAGTTAACAAATTGAAAAAGACTTACCTTGTTGCATAAGGAAATGATTAGTTGTCCTTGCCCCATACTTGTAGAAGGAACACGCATCCATAGAATGTGCAAGTGTCGTCGTATGCGTTCTTACAGAGAGATTAATATAACATGGCCAAAACGGCAGTCCCCCAACTATACTTTCTGATTTTGTTGATGCTATCAAATAGACTTAAATAAAAAAAGTTGATAGTGTTACATGTTGACTCTGGAAATAAGAGGTTACCAAACATTAACATGATATAAACCTTATTTTTAAGGAAAATTTGCTCCTCAGTAGAGTTGTCGTCCAACTTAAGTTCGTCATAATAATCTCTAAGGGAAGCTAGATTGATTCCCTAGCCTCTTGAACCTTGATCCATCATAATCAGGTCCTTTCCCAACACCTTCTAACATAGTTCATTTGCATGTTGAACACTTCCATTAACAACATTCCCATCAATGGGCAGACCAAGCAACATATAGACATCCTCCAGAGTTATTGTACACTCACCTATTGGAAGATGGAACATTTGGGTTTCAGGCCTCCATCGCTCTTGTAACGCAAGTATGAATTTTCAGTCGATGGTGTTTTTGTCAATTTTGATGACATGTCCGAAGCCACATGCTTGTAGATATAGAACAATCCTCTCGCCAGGTTCAACATAGGCGTGAGAACGACAATGGAATCGCTGGACATCCTAAAAAGCACGTTGTTAGCTGAAGATTTCGTTTTGTGATATTTGTCCTTCGAAGAAGTGGAAAATCGAAGGAAAGATGGTTACTGATGGCCATCCCTTAAAAATAAAAGAATGGCTACTGATGGCCATGCTTCGAGAATTCTAAGTTCGTTATGAAGATAATGAATATTGAAAGCTAGCGAAAGTATGTGTCTTCGGGGACTTAGACAAAATTTATAAATATATTCAAGTATTACTACTTAGCGTGTTTTCGTAGTGTTTTTAATACACTGCCACGCGTCGAAGACGGACTCAGGCGGGAAGATTTGAAATTCGAAGACGGTTTCGTAACTGTCCAAGTAACAGATGGCGTCGCTGGAAGTTCTTATGAGAGACGTGGCAGCAGATTAGTGTAGGACCGTTAAGGTCGAAACTAGTATAAATAGGAGTCTTAATGTTAGGATTCTGTGTGTTCATTTTGTACAAATCACTCACATATTTACTCAAGTATCAAGCGTTAAGAGAAAGAGTTCGCTGAGAAAATGTACGTATGACACCACCACTTTAATACATGTGTATTATCTTTCGTTTTCGAATATCTTTCAGAATTACTGCATTCCATTTACTTCTTGCCATTTACATTTCTGTATCTTTACTTTAATGTCATTTACTTTCGAATTACTTTAATATCATTTACTTTCAAATTACCTTCATGTCATTTATTTTCAAAGTCTTTTAACGTTCCTGCATTCTAAGATTCTTTACGTTTTAACAGTCCTTTTAGTTTCATATGTTATGTTACTTATCTTTTCATCAAAATCATACTTACATATAACAAAGTGATTATCAAGATTACTTGTTCTTTAATCGAACAACGCTTATTGACGAAGACGAATCATGAATATGGTTCGAATGAACATTGATAAACAATCTTTTTGACTATGTGTCCTAGGATCAATCTAGTCGATCCTGCGAGTAACCAAATCATATTTATTATAGTTTGGAAGACTAGCGGTTGTTTACCGGAAATCACCGTAAACAAATTGGCACGCCCAGTGGGACAGTGTCAAGCGGATTGTTTTAATCAATTGCTTTATTTTTGTCTAGACAATATCAAGACCTTGTATGAACCTTAGGAACGGTAAATTAACGAACAGTGCACAGCCGATTCCCAAACGAAGGTACAACAGGAAAATGGTCGTTACGGCCAGTGCAGGGGGTGATCAAGATCCCCCACAAGGTTCAGGATCAGGAGCGGCAAATTTGACTTCCACTCAAGGAACACCGGATACAACGGGTCCAAATGGATCAAGACCTGCAGATAATTCCCAGGCTATGCCTGAAAATAATACAGGACCCTCAGGGACTATTCCAGTTTCAGTGTCGACAACCGCACCCTCATCCACAAGTGCAGAGGACGTACCATTTTCCTCGACAAATGCTGCAAACAATTTGTTTGGTCAAGGCACGAATTCTGCTTTCGAATGGAGACCAAATAATCCATATGGAATGCCATACCAATATGGAACGGGCGTACGAGGGGCAGGACCTATATATGCCCCAACTAACAATGCGACATTTTCACCGAATGTTGGTTCAGTGGGTCGAAGTGCACACAACACTAGTTTTTCTACCCAGATGCCCCACTTTACCACAAATAACCAAACAGCATTTCGACAAGAAAAGGATGCAAGCAACCATGATATGCTAGGGGCTTTGGCCAGAGAATTGACTTCAATTTTAAACCCACTAGTGACAAATATTGCTACTACAAATAGGGAAAACGTGGAGACTTTCCAAAAGATATCATCTCAAATGAATCGAATGGCAGAGTTCATGGGAGTAACACCACCTAGAAGGAAAGACAAACAGCCTTCGAATCAAGAAGAGAGGCCCATTATGGAACGTGTACAAGATATAGTTCCGTTATCTAGGACAGCCACTAGGGATGTAGGCCCCTCATGAAGAACATAGACGATCGAAGGAACTCCAGTAATTAACTTAGAGGCTTCAAATCAAAGAACCATCCCCGTTCGACAGGAAACGGAGGAGGAGCGACCCAGATTAAGGGTTGTGGGTAGGAACGAACACCCAGATGAGGTTGTCCAAAGAGTCAGAAGAGAAAATCTGGCTACAGAAAATAACTTAACTGCCATGATAGAAAGGGTTATGGCCAATAATGGCCTTAGTACTGGACTTAGACGTCCAAATTATACATCCCCTATATCAGATTATATCATGCAGACAGAATTGCCTAGGGGCACTAAGGTACCCAAATTTACAAATTTTTCAGGCGAAACTAATGAGTCAACGGTGGAACATATTGCTAGATATTTGACAGAAGCAGGAGACTTAGCGGGAAACGAGGATTTAAGGATCAAATATTTCCCTAGTTCGCTGACAAAAAATGCCTTCATTTGGTTTACTACTTTGCCACCAAATTCGATAGATGCGTGGGCATACTTAGAAAGGTTGTTCCATGAGCAATTCTATATGGGCCAAACTAAGATAAGTTTGAAAGAATTGGCCAGTGTTAAGAGAAAATTCACAGAAACAATTGATGACTACTTGAATAGGTTCCGTCTGTTGAAATCAAGGTGTTTTACAACAGTCCCAAAGCATGAACTTGTCGAGATGGCTGCGGGGGGTCTAGATTATTCAATAAGAAAGAAACTAGATACCCAATACCTTAGGGACATGGCCCAATTAGCAGACAGGGTTCGACAGGTCGAACGTCTGAAGGCAGAAAAAGTTAGGGCAAATAAAAGTTATAAGAAGGAAAGGGTAGCGTATGTCGAAGCCGAAGACGCTGATGATGAGTCTTTCAATGACTCATATAGCCCTGAAGAAGTCGAAATAGACTTGGCTGAGTTGAAAGAGGCGCCACCTTATGCCTGCAAATTGCTAAATCCTGCAAATGGAAAAAACCCAGTAGAAAACGATAAGAATGATAGGTTCCCTAAGAAAACTTATACATTCGACGTTACCAAGTGTGATGAAATATTTGATTTACTGGTAAAAGATGGCCAAATGATACTGCCTCCAAATTCCAAAATTCCTCCGTTGGAACAACGGAAGAAAAGAGGTTTTTATAAATATCATGGTTTTTTAGGCCATAAAACTTCTCAATGTTTTCTTTTCAGGGATTTAATTCAAAATGCTATCAATGATGGAAGGTTGAAGTTTGCTGACAAGACCAAGAGTCACATGAGGGTCGATACCAATCCCCTGAACATTGCTGACGCTAGCCTCTGTGAGGTAGAAGATATCAACATGGTGGAGGCATCTGAAGTCGAAGTTGTGGAAACTAAAACAATGTTCAATGGAAAGCAGGCTACTGAAAGCCTAAATGGTGACATAGTCTTCAATACTGATGTTGAAGAATCTTCCAAGACAGAGATAACTGAAGCATCGAAAGAAGAAAACAGTGAGGCCACTGAAGACCTCAGGATGAAACTCCAGAAAATCCAAATCTCTGAAGTTCCTCCAGCGGTGGTTAACATGGTCAGCGCCAGATGCCCAGTGTCTGAGTTTGGCGAACTAGAGACATGGCTGACGAGGCAAAATGGGGGCATCGAAGTTCCTCCAAAACTGAGAGCCTCAAAGACTACCTCTGGAATTGCCATGAGAGAAATGGTGGTAAACAATGGATGTGTCCAAGGTGTTCGATCATGCTGAATCGAAAGGTCGAAGCCAACTTCGAAAGGGCTCGACGTGAAAGATGGGAACACCCAGGAAGAGAGCCAAATCCCCTACTACAACTGTACCCAAGGATGGAGGAAAGCTTAGTAGGATTTTTGGTCAGATGCCACAAAGGAAACACTAAAGTTGCTCTGTGCCCCAGATGTGGGGCAGTCTATGATGAAATGCTAGCACGATCATTCGAACGTGTGTATTGCTACATGAGTCGAGAAACTCAGGGGTTGCGTCCTAACCTGTACGGTTTCGACATATGGACTCCAACAGAGAGGCCTGATAGCCCACACCCCAGAGCTCGAAGGGTAACATTCAAAATCCCCGCAGATGCACCCAGGGATAGGTGGGTGCAAGCTGATGCAAGAACCAACAAATGGCGAAGTTGGGACCAAGGAGGGAGAACTGCAATGGCATATAGGAAACAATTTCAAAGGCCAAGTCGAGAGGCGTATCGATTGGAGAATTATAAAGGAAAAAATCCTATGTCTCGGTCCTAGTGGAGAAGGCATCAGAGAATAAAAAAGGCTTAGAAGGAATACAGGCCAAGAGAAACTGGAGAATCTAGTAGCAACCAAGTCCCACACCAGGGGGCAAAGTCAAACAAACCTCCGGTGGAACACAGATTATTCGAAGCTAAAAAACTCTTGGATGAAGAAGAAAAGATGCGTTCAAATTCCTGGAAAGAAGAGGATAGAATGACAAATGATTTTGATTTTGATGGAGTGTCATCTATAAACTTGAATTGCAATGTTGTATCCGTACTCCCTCACGAGTTTAATTAGGAAACTGAAGTGGAAGACTATGAAGAGGCTGATATCGAAGAAATGGCAAAACACAGACCTGTGTGTTACTATGTGCTGAATAATGGTGCAGTTGAAGAACAGAATGCTTTCTTCGAAAGGCCTGATGAGGGTATGCGAAATCATTTGAGGCCACTCTATATCAGGGCAAAGATTGAGAATGTTGGCATTAATAAAGTCCTAGTTGATGGGGGAGCAGCAGTGAACCTAATGCCCCAATACATGCTAAAGAGAATTGGTATGTTCGATACGGATATAAGGCCACATAACATGGTTTTATCTAACTACGAAGGCAAAATTGGACAAACACTGGGAGTCGTTCAGGTCAATTTGACAGTAGGCTCAGTTACTAGGCCAACTATGTTTATGGTTATACCAGCAAAAGCAAACTACAACCTTTTGCTTGGTAGAGAATGGATTCATGGGGTAGCAGCTGTGCCCTCAACAATGCATCAGAGGGTGACAATTTGGAGGGAAGATGGTATAGTGGAGAATATCGAAGGTGATCAGAGTTACTATATGGCTGAAGTCAACCAGGTGAATAAAACCAACTTCGATAGGAACCTGGCAAACATAGGCCCTTGTCATGCTGCAGAAGAAATGTATACCCCAAATAAGAATGCATTGTACTATTTAACTTCACACCCAAATGGATTCCAATGGGATAGAGAGATCATGGATGGTCCAGCAGATACAGCACCATTGGAGAATTATCCGACAGTACGGCCAACAGGCTGGGACGATGACATTAATCATGTCTGAGTCTTCGTTCTTCGAAAAGATTTCGGCCTATGTGGCCGAGAACAAAAGGAAGGCGGCTCTCGAAGCCGAACTATCAGATACAAAGATAGATGCAGTTCTAACCAAAGAAGGAATAACAGAATCGGAGATACGTACGAGTTTCGAACTCTCTGAAGACACGGCTCCAGACGAAGAGATCATAAGAGAAGAACCAAATCAAAGGTTAGATGCAATATACGACGAGGAACCTTTGGGATTCGAAAAAGACCCAATGGCGTCGAACATAAAGAATTTGGCCCAAGATCCACTTGAGGAAGTAAATCTTGGAGACAATGATCAAAAAAGGATAACATATATCAGCGCAAAACTAGAACCAGAATTAAAAGCAACGGTCATCAAAATGCTGAAAGAAAACAGAGATTGTTTTGCTTGGGATTATGATGAGATGCCTGGTCTAGGAAGAGACTTAGTCGAATTAAAATTACCAATAAAAGAAGGGAAGAAGCCTATAAAGCAAACTCCCAGAAGATTCGCGC
Source organism: Vicia villosa (assembly GCF_029867415.1). Classification (NCBI taxonomy): domain Eukaryota; kingdom Viridiplantae; phylum Streptophyta; class Magnoliopsida; order Fabales; family Fabaceae; genus Vicia; species Vicia villosa. The sequence continues at coordinate 87,094 of NW_026705890.1, read as the reverse complement.
CAGAGATTCACTCGAAGATTAAAGCAGAGGTCGAAAGGCTCTTGCGTTGCAAATTTATCCAAACTACAAGGTATGTTGAATGGATTGCTAATATAGTACCTGTAATTAAAAAGAATGGCTCATTAAGAGTATGCATAGATTTTCGTGACCTTAATGCAGCTACTCCTAAAGACGAGTATCCCATGCCTGTAGCGGAAATGCTAGTAGACTCAGCCGCAGGTTTTGAGTATTTGAGCATGTTGGATGGATATTCGGGATACAATCAAATCTTTATAGCAGAAGATGATGTATCCAAAACAGCATTTCGTTGCCCAGGGGCAATAGGCACTTACGAATGGGTTGTGATGCCTTTTGGTTTGAAAAATGCTGGGGCAACTTATCAAAGAGCAATGAATTCTATATTTCATGACTTTATAGAAACATTCATGCAAGTATATATAGATGACATTGTGGTAAAATCTACCTCAGGTATGAGTCATCTCGATCATCTGAGCCAATCATTCGAAAGAATGAGGAGATATGGCTTGAAGATGAACCCCCTCAAATGTGCTTTCTTTGTGCAGGCAGGTGATTTCTTGGGTTTCGTAGTCCACAAAAAAGGGATAGAAATTAACCAGAACAAGACAAAAGCCATTGTGGAGACCAAGTCTCCATCCACGAAGAAAGAACTACAATCATTATTGGGTAAGATAAATTTCTTAAGGAGATTTATCTCTAACTTGAGTGGACGCACGCAAGTTTTCTCACCTCTACTACGGCTTAAGCAAGGAAAGTTTGAATGGCGCGCTGAACATCAAGAAGCTTTCGATCAGATAAAGCAATACTTGACTTGTCCACCAATTCTGTCTCCCCCAAATGGGAAGAAGCATATGCGCCTATACATTTCAGCATCAGATAAAACAATAGGCAGCATGCTGGCACAAGAAGATGAGAATGGCATCGAAAGAGCCATTTATTACTTAAGTAGAGTACTCAATGATGCAGAGACTAGATATACTGATATAGAAAAGCTCTGCCTTTGCTTGTATTTCTCCTGTATCAAACTTAAGTATTATATAAAGCCAGTTGATGTTTACGTTTCATCTCATTGTGATGTTATTAAACATATGTTATCTAAGCCAATACTACATAGTCGAATTGGCAAGTGGGCTTTGGCCCTTACTGAATATTCATTAATATTTCAGCCTCTCAAGGCAATGAAAGGTCAAATTGTGTCAGACTTCATTGTCGACCATGCGGTGTTTGAGAATCATCAGCATTATGTGGACTTAAAACCTTGGAAGTTATACTTCGATGGTTCAACGCATAGAGAGGGTACTGGAGTTGGAATGTTGATAATTTCTCCTGATGGAATTCCAACAAAGCTCAAGTATAAAATCGAAGGTCCATTATGCTCCAACAATGAAGCTGAATACGAAGCATTAATTGCTGGACTTGAGGCTTTGTTAGAATTGGGGGCAACCAGAGTCGAAATTAAAGGAGACTCCGAATTGGTCATCAAACAATTGACAAAGGAATACAAGTGTATCAAAGAGAATTTGATCATGTACTTTGTCATTGCAAATAGGCTACTCAAGAGATTCGAATATGTGGAATTAAAACACGTATCAAGGGTGAATAACCACGAAGCAAACGACTTGGCACAATTAGCTTCAGGATATAAAGTATCAAAAGAAAAGTTGAAGGAATTGATTGAAGTAAGAGGAAGAGCAATGTCGACTAAACTTTCTCCAAGTGATCTAGAGAACTCACAATTGGGTTATGCCAACAAAGAAGAATTCGAAGTACTAAATATAGACTCGTTGGCAGACACAGATTGGAGGAGTCCAATTATTAACTATCTGAAAAATCCTTCGACGGATACAGATAGGAAAATCAAGTATAGAGCCTTGTCATATTTCCTGATGGGAAATGAATTGTTCAAGAAAACTCCTGAAGGGGTATTGTTGAAATGCTTGGGTGAAGCAGAAGCATACTTGGCTCTGTCGAACGTACATAGTGGGGCATGTGGTGCACATCAAGCAGGGCACAAAATGAAATGGCTCTTGTTTCGTTATGGGATGTATTGGCCTTCGATGTTAAAAGATTGCATAGAGTTTGCGAAAGGGTGCCAAGAGTGCCAAGAACATGCAGGTATCCAACACGCTCCAGCAAACGAATTAAGTACGATAGTAAAACCGTGGCCTTTTAGGGGATGGGCATTAGATTTGATTGGAGAAATTCACCCCAAGTCATCTAAAGGTCAAAGGTACATTTTGGTAGGAATAGACTATTTCACAAAATGGGTCGAAGCAATACCACTGGCAAATGTGGATCTAGAGGTTGTGATTGAGTTTATTCAGAAACATATTATATATAGGTTTGGAATCCCAGAAATTATAACAACCGATCAGGGATCAGTCTTTACTGGACGAAAAATGCAAGACTTTGCCAAAGAAATAGGTTTCAAGTTATTTACTTCTACACCTTACTACGCTCAAGCAAATGGACAGGTTGAAGCAACAAACAAAATAATAATTGGCCTTATTAAGAAACATGTGGGAAAGAAACCCAAGAATTGGCACAAGACTTTAGATCAAGCACTCTGGGCTTGTCGAACATCTCCAAAGGAAGCTACAAATACAACTCCTTTCCAGTTGACATTTGGACATGATGCAGTACTCCCAATTGAGATATATTTGCAATCGGTAAGAATACAAAGACAAGCAGACATTCCTCCCAACGTGTACTGGGAGTTAATGATGAATGAGTTAGTAGATTTGGACGAAGACAGACTTCGAGCACTGGAAATGATAAAAAGGCAAAAGGAAAGAGTGTCCAGAGCATACAACAAAAAGGTGAAAGGTAAAACTTTTGTTAATAATGACTTAGTTTGGAAAGTTATTTTACCTATAGATCGAAAGAATCAGGCACTTGGTAAATGGTCCCCACATTGGGAAGGACCCTTTCGAATCTTAAAAGTATTTTCGAACAATGCTTACGAAATTGAAGAGTTAGCAGAAGATCGTAGGATCTTAAGAGTAAACGGGAAATATTTGAAGAGATATAAACCAAGTATGTACGAAGTAAAGATTGCAAAAACGTAGATACTCAGGGTACTACGAAAGTCAAAATGGTCACGCATGTGTCAAAGCATATATGTCACATTGATCAAAATGGCTTTGCAATCAAAATAGATTGTTAAATGGAAGGAAAAGAGTCTAAAGAGACACCAAAATATTTTTTCATTCAAAGCATAGGAGTACGTGCATTACAAAAGGGATCCAAAGAACAGGATCTGAGATTACAAAAGAAAAGAAAGCATAAAAAACCTAAGGTAACTACTTGCTAGTTAATCCTTTGGTCTAAACCTTCCAAGGACAACACAGGCGAGGGTTCAGCTTCGAACATATCCATGGTTCCAGAATTGCGCATCCTCCTCACTACACCTTTCTTAAGGAAAATGTAACTGAGGAGTCTCCCGTATGGAAGACAGGTCACACTCCCTTGACGGTTGACACCAATAGAGACATCCTTAACAAGTCCTTTAAAGATCATCAAAGGAATGTTAATTTTCTTCCCTCGAAGACCACAGAGGATAAACTCCAAGTCTTCAACCATGATGTTGTTTTCATCAATCCTCCAGGGTTGAAAGTTTCCCACGAGCATCTGGTGCCAAATCCTGATAACTTTGGCACTGAAGCGGTCGTTATCCATAAGAGTTCTCAACATGAGATGAGTAGTCATGCTGAAACTGTTGTCATCAAAAGTTTCCCCAGAGTTATTGCATCTCATGAGGTTGGCAATAGTGGTGGGAGTGATGCTAAGACGAGCATGTCGAATAGCAGAATCAATGGTGGTCCTACCTTCAGGATCTATGCGTAGGGACGCATTCATCCAGAATTCCGCCAACATGTTGGGGTAGATAGCACCCTCCAAGACTTCTCCAAAATAGAAGTCTAGTTCTTGATTAACAAAGAGGGTTTCGATGTTAATGAAGTTACGAACAAGTTCATCCTCAAAAAGTCTGAACTCGTTCTTGAGGAGGGCTTTGATGTTATTAAAGGAAAGAGGTTCAGCCATTGCAAGGAAAAGAAAGGTTTTTTTTGAGAAAGAAGTTGTGTGTTTTCTTTTTCTGTGTTTAGTTTGGAGAGAAAGCGCATGAATGAAGAAATGAAGGCAATATTAGACCCTTTATATAGACTGGGGATACTGAAGGTTGGTTTTAAATTGTTAATGATTGATTGGACTGCGTTTGGTTTTCCAAAGAGAGAAGTTATGGCTTCCGCCGTTTCCCGCCCTTGGAAGTTGAGAAGTAATCATGAAACTGATGCACGCACGTCTTAAGTTGACGTTTTGGAGAAAGTGACGTCACTGTTCAATAATGATTATGGCTAGAGAAGTGGAAACGTCAAGTCTAGAGGCAAGGATGCTGCGAAGGATGTTCAGGGTCTATACGTTGCATTAAATAAAAGCACTGTAGAAAATCTAAAGATATATTTTGGCAGAAATTGAAAGATTCGCTAAAGTAGTGCTGGCGAACATTGTAGATATTGTAGATGTTTGATTGGCTGTATTTTTTGGTAAAACAAATAGTGTCTTTATCATGTCAAACCTGGTGTCATGACATGCATTGTTTTGAAGTTTTTCTTGTGCAGGTTTTTACCTGATGTCAAGGCCGATGTCATGACATCCTAAGCTGCTGTGTTTTATTATGATCTCGTTATGGTTATTTGATCTGTTAAGACTTTGGGCGCCTCTTTTGGAAACTTTGGATATTGATTTGTTTCAGATCAGCTTTATGCGATGGTTGTTCATAGGATCTTTGCTCTATGGAAATGATCTTAATTAGGTTTAAAACTAATATTGGATCCAAGGCCCAGCTGCTGCAAGGTTATTTATATCAATTGAAGAAGCTGCTGGAAAAGGTTGTTTTTTTGAGGTTTTTAGGGTTTGCCGTCCAGAAGTTTTGCTGTCTTGTTGAGTTAGTTTTCTTGTAAGCCAAACAATCATCATGATGATTGTCTTGGTCTAAGTGGTTTTTGTTTTGAGTTGTAAGAAGTACTCGAAGCTTTTAAGCAAGAGTACTATTGTACTTGATCAAAGCTTTTAAGCAAGATCAAGTTGTGTTTTTGAAGAGTGTCTTCTTCTGTTATTAGTCTGTTAGTTTTTCATCACTGCTGTGATTGAGGGGGAGTGAGTAGGATCTCTGGTCTAAGTTGTTTAGATTGAAGTTGCATTGGATAGATATTAAGTGAAAGGCGTAATATTGAGTTGTATTACCTTGAATTGATATTACTTATAGTGGACTTCCTCCCTGACTTGGTAGCCCCCAGATGTAGGTGTGTTTGCACCGAACTGGGTTAACAATTTTCCTGTGTTGTTTTCTGTTTACTCTTTGTTCATTTGTTTAAAAACGTTCAGATAGTGATGTCGTGACATCCTGTAAGACATCGCGTGTCTGAGTCCAGAATTTTAATTGGCATCAGAGCAGGCACCCTGCCTGTTTTTACTGGGTGAGATCTAGGGAAAGTATTTTCTGGTTCGATGGACAAAGAAGGTGGTGGATTTATAATGAGACCACCCATTCTGGATGGCTCTAATTATGATTATTGGAAACCTCTCATGGTGGCTTTTCTGAAATCCGTGAACAGCAAAGCATGGAGAGCTGTGAACAAAGGATGGGAACATCCTGTTATTACTGATAAAGATGGCAACAAAACTCTTAAACCAGAGGAAGATTGGGACAAAGATGAAGAGGCATTGGCGCTTGGCAACTCTAAAGCTCTAAATGCTTTATTCAATGGAATTGACAAAAATATATTCAGACTGGTTCACCAGTGTGAACTAGCCAAAGATGTCTGGGATATCCTAAAGACTACTCATGAGGGCACCTCCAAAGTGAAGATGTCAAGACTTCAACTGCTAACTACAAAATTTGAAAATCTAAGGATGAGGGATGATGAAAGTATTAAGGATTTTCATATGAATTTACTCGATATTGCCAATACCTCAGGAGCTTTGGGAGAAAAAATGTCTGATGAAAAGTTGGTGAGGAAAATCCTTAGATCCCTACCTAAGAGATTTGATATGAAAGTTACAGCCATAGAAGAGGCACAGGACATCAGCAAAATGAAAGTAGAGGAGTTAATTGGATCCCTTCAAACCTTTGAGATGGGAATCAATGAAAATTCTGAAAAGAAGAACAAAAGCATAGCTTTTGTGTCCAACTCTCAAGAAGAAGTTAAGGAAAGTAGAGAAGAGAATCTATCTGAATCTATAGCTATGCTTGGCAAACAATTCAACAAAATTATAAGAAGAATGGATCATAAGCCAAGACCTAATGTCAAGAACATCTCATCTGACATCAGTAGATCTTATGATTCTAGCAGAGGAGTTAAACCAGAAGAAAAGTACAACCACAACAAAGGGATTCAATGTCATGGATGTGAAGGGTATGGACATATTAGAGCTGAATGCCCTACTTATCTCAAGAAACAAAAGAAAGGATTGTCAGTCTCCTGGTCTGATGAAGATTCTGAGAGTGATTTTGAAGAAGAATCAGCCAAACATGTCACAGCCCTTACTGGAGTTTGCAATTCTGATGAAGATGCTAGTGAAGATGAGCTAACCTTTGAAGAACTGGCAACCTCCTACAGAAAGCTCTGTATCAGAAGTGCTGAAGTATGTCAACAAGGTGAAAAGCAGAAGAAATACATAGCCCAGTTGGAGGCTGATAACAAAGAGCTTAATGAAACTATATCTGAACTGAATGGTGAAGTTATCCTGTTACAATCCAAACTTGATCAGATGTCAAAATCAGTAAAAATGTTGAACAGTGGCACGGATATGTTGGAGGAGATCTTGCAGGTTGGAAAAAGTTCAAGGGATATGTCTGGTATAGGATTTGTTGGTACAAAGAAATATGTCCAAGATAGTAGCAGAACTAAACCTGAAGCTGAGATGTCGAAGCCGATGTCAAAACATGTGACTCAACATCACGAGAAAGGTGAAATGAAGAGAAAGTTTCAAAGATGGAGATGTCATTACTGTGGAAGATTTGGACACATTAAGCCTTTCTGCTTCAGACTATATGGATATCCAGATCAAGCTCCTTCTTACAAACCTAAGCAGATCATGCCCATCCAGAAGCAACAATGGAAACCTAAAAGTATGGCTTTAATAGCCCATACATCTCTTAGAGTTTCAGCCAAAGAAGACTGGTATTTTGATAGTGGATGTTCCAGACACATGACTGGAATCAAAAATCTGCTTGTTGATATCAAGAGTCATTCTACTAGTTATGTAACCTTTGGTGATGGAGCTAAAGGAGAAATCAAAGGAGTTGGAAAATTAGATTGTTCAGGAGTGCCAAGTTTAGAAGGTGTTTTGTTGGTCAAAGGCCTGACTGCCAATCTCATAAGCATCAGTCAACTCTGTGACCAAGGATACCAAGTCAACTTCACCAAAGCTGAGTGTGTGGTTATTAATGAAGAAAAGGAAGTCGTAATGAGGGGTGTCAGATCCAAAGATAACTGCTACTTGTGGGTGTCTCATGAATCCAGCTATTCTACTGTTTGTTCTAAAGAAGAAGAAGCAAAGCTGTGGCACCAAAAACTTGGTCACCTTCATCTAAGAGGTATGAAAAGAATTATTTCTCTGGATGCTGTAAGAGGAATTCCTAAGCTACAAATTGATGAAGGAAAAATATGTGGTGAATGTCAGGTAGGAAAACAAACCAGGATGTCACATCCAAAGGTTAAACATCTGACTACTTCCAGAGTTCTTGAACTTCTACATATGGACTTGATGGGACCAATGCAAATAGAAAGTCTTGGAGGAAAGAAATATGCTTATGTGGTTGTGGATGACTACTCCAGGTACACTTGGGTAAACTTCATCAGAGAAAAGTCAGATGTGTTTGATGTTTTCAAGGACTTATGTCAAAGAATTCAAAGAGAAAAAGAAAATGGTGTTGTGAGAATTAGAAGTGATCATGGAAAGGAATTTGAGAATCAAAAGTTTGCTGAATTCTGCTCCTCTGAAGGAATACATCATGAATTCTCTTCCCCTATTACTCCACAGCAAAATGGGGTTGTTGAAAGAAAGAATAGAACTATTCAAGAATCAGCAAGAGCCATGATCCATGCTAAGAATCTTCCTATCTACTTCTGGGCTGAAGCCATGAATACTGCTTGTTATGTCCATAATAGAGTTACCTTAAGAAAAGGAACCTCTACCACCCTATATGAGATCTGGAAGGGAAGAAAACCCACTGTCAAATACTTTCATGTGTTTGGTAGTAAGTGTTACATTCTTGTTGATAGAGATCACAGGAGGAAGATGGATCCCAAGAGTGATGAAGGAATCTTTCTGGGCTACTCTACAAACAGTAGAGCTTATAGAGTATTCAACTCAAGAACCAAAATAATAATGGAATCCATAAATGTTGTGGTTGATGATGTTCACAATCAAGCAGATGTCACAGAAGATGTCGGAACATTCTGGGATTTTACAGCAGAAGGTTCTACAAGAGAAGATGATTGCAGTCCCACTATCTCAGAAGCTTAGACTGAACCCCCTAACAAGAGTCCTTCTATAAGAATTCAGAAAGATCATCCTAAAGATCTTATTATAGGAGATCTCAACAGTGGAGTTATTACAAGGTCAAGAGAAGTTGTCTCAAACTCTTGTTTTGTGTCAAAAATTGAACCTAAAAATGTCAAGGAAGCATTAACAGATGAGTTCTGGATTAATGCCATGCAGGAAGAACTAGGCCAGTTTGAAAGAAATGAAGTATGGGAGCTGGTACCAAGACCTAAAGGTACTAATGTCATTGGAACTAAATGGGTTTACAAGAACAAGTCAGATGAACTGGGAACTGTTATCAGAAACAAAGCAAGGCTAGTTGCTCAAGGATACACCCAAGTTGAAGGAATTGACTTTGATGAAACTTTTGCTCCTGTTGCCAGACTTGAGTCAATTAGGCTATTGTTAGGGATTGCATGTATTCTGAAATTCAAACTATACCAGATGGATGTGAAGAGTGCTTTCTTGAATGGATATTTGAATGAGGAAGTCTATGTAGAACAACCTAAAGGTTTTGCAGATCCAAACCACCCTGATCATGTATACAAATTAAGAAAAGCTCTTTACGGTCTGAAACAAGCTCCTAGAGCTTGGTATGAGAGACTAACTGAGTTTCTTACTAGCAATGGATACAGGAAAGGAGGGATAGATAAAACTCTTTTTGTTAAAGACGAAGGAGGGAAGATTCTGATAGCTCAAATCTATGTGGATGATATTGTATTTGGTGGGATGTCAGACAAGATGACTAGACATTTTGTTGATCAGATGCAATCTGAATTTGAAATGAGTCTAGTTGGAGAATTAACCTATTTCCTTGGGCTGCAAGTCAAACAGATGGAAGACTCAATCTTTCTCTCTCAGAGCAAGTATGCTAGAAACATTGTCAAAAAGTTTGGAATGGAAAATGCTTCTCACAAAAGGACACCAGCACCTACCCATTTGAAGCTGTCCAAAGATGAAAAGGGAACCAGTGTTGATCAAAGTCTATACAGAAGCATGATAGGAAGTCTGTTGTATCTTACAGCCAGTAGACCTGATATTGCCTTTGCTGTTGGGGTATGTGCTAGGTGTCATACCCTAATTTTTGACCCCCCTGAGATGACATATCTTCAGGATTTTCATCAAGTGAAAGTAAGTACCTAGGACAGTCTGGCATTCAATCGAGGGTGTTCAAAGACAAGAAAATTCAGGCAAAGGATCAATCAATAGAAGGATTAGTCTCTAATACAAGCATAAGACTCAAAATCCTCATTATTACACCTATGATTGATTAAGACACCCAGTTATCTAAGTACAGGATTACTCAGATCAACAGACTAGGGTTTGGAGCCTATCAAGGACTAAAATCAGGGATCACCTTTGGGAAACCCTAAAAAGCCCCAGGGGATCATTCAAAGACATAAATCATCTACAAATAACTCATATGACAAGATCCACTGGACATTACACCCCAATTCAAAGTCTACAGTCATTATTTTCATATGGTCGACAATTAGGGTTTTTGACCTAATTCACCAGGATGGTTGACTTTTAATCAGGGCATGGATCCAAAACTCAATACATGATTCAAGAATCTCTACTACCTCAATATAATCCATTTACATCATTCATTTGAGGAGAAGATCTTGTTTCTTCACAAAAGCCCAAAAAATTCACTTTGTCAGGAAAAGTCAACTGTGTGGGATCATCATTGACTTTTAAGGTTTTTGGTCAAAAAATGACTTTCAAAGATCAATATCATCAATATATGGATGTCAAAGTCATTTGACCAAAGAAATTCAAAGAAATTCATCAAGGAGCAAAAAGTCGGGAATTATGGTTTTTGAGGGCATGGTGAGAACTCAAAATTTCACCTACACAACTCAAAAAACTTCCAACATGAAAGTTGTAGATATTGCAAAATAAAACAACATCTTACAAAGGAACTTTTTTCAAAAGATCAACCATTTAAGGGTTTTGGAGATTTTGAAGTTTTAGGTCATAAACACTTAGAAAATTTTCTAAGTGTTTTAACCTAGTTTTCATCCAACTTTGGGCTCATTTTTCACAAATTTCCCAAATGATTCTGAAGAAGACATAAACTAATGATTTAAAGTAGATGTTTAGGGCTTTCCAAATTGTGTTCAACCTTCTCCAAATTCAATTTGAGCTAAGAGTTATGCTTGTCCAAAGTTGGCCTCATGAAGTAAAATTATAGGTCATGAGCAAATTGGAACTTTGCAATTTTGTGCATTTTTGCTTCACTAATGGATGCTACACGACCCATAACATGTCTGAAACAATACCATGCATTCATTTTCACCATGCCATGATAATTGAAGAAGATTCCTAAAACAAGAACATGTGATTATGTAATGATTACTTTTGAGAATTTATGGCAAATTGATGAATCACCCAAGGAATCTTCTTACCAACCAATTAGAGCTCACTTTGCATCTGAATTGTCCCCTAAGATCAGATAGAATCAATGGATAGGGGAGGTGGCTCGAAAATGCAATGATCACACTTGGATATTCTTTGAAATTTCTTCATGGCTAAGAAACCAAACTTGCTTCACTAAGCAAGCTCACTCTCCCAATCAGTACTGAGACATTTGCCTATAAATAGAGGCCTCATTCTCATTCAAAAAGCACACCAAAGCAACCATATTCCTTGCTTTCTCTTTCTCTTCTCATGTTCATTGTTTTTCAAATTTCTTTGGCAAGAAGAATCGATTTCTTCAAACCAGAGCTTATCTTTGGAAAGTGAGCATTCTAACATCTCAAGGGAGGTCATTTGAGGTGATCCAAGCACCTGGATCACTTCTGTAAGTAGAGGAACACCATTGTTGCTCTCACTTTGGAGCATTTGCAGTTGGAGGTCCATAGAGTGATTCAGGAGGTTTCAAGTCAAGCCAATCATCCAGGCACACTCCTCAGGTCATAGTGAAGCTAACCAGATGGCTGCAGCTCATCTGTAACTCCAAATTCAACAACCTCCATGTTCACTTGAAGCTGAAATCGAGGGAGGTCCATAGAGCAATTCAGGAGGATTCAAGCTCCAATAAGCATTCAGTTAGCATCATTGAGTCTCAAGGAAGCTATTGAGATCATTCATTCAAACCCAGGTGCTCTCAATCATCCTCACGACCTCCATTTTCAGAGGTAAGTTTCTGAACTTCACCTCTTTAATTTAAGCACTCACTGAGTTAAAGCTCGATTCTATCTTGTTTAGCATCATCAGAGGATTGAAAACCCTCTATCATCTTGCATTTATTCATCTTGTTTGTCATTTAATTTCAAATTTAGGGTTTATATGTTCTTAGAGTTTTCTGAGAAATTAGGTAGCTATAGTTCATATAAATAAATGTTAGTTACATATCTGGATTCGTGAGGAAATTTAGAACAAGATTGATGTTTACATCATGTCATTTAGTTGAGAAACCAGAGAGTTAGGATTTTGAAAATCTTTGAGCTGGAGGAAGAAGATGACTATGGCCATGGCGCGCAAAATTTGAATCTGGGGCCAAAGTTTATTTTATTTTGAATGATATGCGTTCCTTAAACGACTGAACAAACTTGCCCTAGTGGCCTCCCATACGCCCTTAGTCTCATCATGCCTCAAGTCTGGGGTTCGAATCCCCCTCGCCCCAGACTTTTTGATTCTTTTATTTTTCAATGATTTACTAGTTGTTTTGAAACATAACCAAATGAATGCAAGTTACTATCACCACACGCGCGTTGGCTCAGTGGTGTTTGTTTTGAGTGTGTGACCTAGAGGGCGTGGGTTCAAACCCTCCAAGGGCCAAAACTATTTTTTTAACACACAATTTCTTTCATTTTCTCACAAATTTCATATATTTATTTAACCTATCAAATTAATTTATTTTCACTTCATTTTTCACACACTTATCATTTAATATACCTATTTTGTGAATAATAAAAAAATCATAAAAATATTATTTATTTCATATATTTTTTATTAGGTTTAAAATAGTATGTTTTAAGTGTTTTCTTAAATACTTTAAGTACATATATTCACTTTGTTTTAACCTAATCATTTTGTAAATAAAGTTTATGATAAAACCCTAATTGTTTAGGTCTTAATTAAGTAAAAATCTTTATTTACTTCAGAATATCAAAGAGGAAGTTCAAAAGCAGATCAACGCAGGTCTCCTCGTCACTTCAGAATACCCTCAATGGTTAGCTAACATTGTTCCCGTTCCTAAGAAAGAAGGAAAAGTCCGCATGTGCGTCGACTACAGAGATTTGAACAAAGCTAGCCCTAAGGATGATTTCCCTTTACCACATATTGATATGTTGGTTGACAGTACAGCAAAATCCAAAGTTTTCTCATTCATGGACGGATTTTCAGGATACAACCAAATCAAAATGGCACCTGAAGACATGGAAAAAACAGCTTTCATCACCCCCTGGGGCACGTTCTGCTACCGTGTTATGCCTTTTGGACTAAAGAACGCAGGGGCAACTTATCAAAGAGCTATGACTACGCTTTTCCACGACATGATGCATAAGGAAGTGGAAGTCTATGTGGACGACATGATTGCCAAATCAGAAAATGAAGAAGATCACATACAGAATCTGACAAAGTTATTTCAACGCTTACGGAAGTTTCAGCTTCGCCTGAACCCCAACAAGTGCACCTTTGGTGTCTATTCAGGAAAACTCCTTGGTTTCATTGTCAGCAAACGAGGAATTGAAGTAGATCCAGACAAAGTCAAGGCAATTCAAGAAATGCCTTCGCCCAGAACCGAGAAACAAGTTAGAGGATTTCTTGGACGTCTGAATTACATCTCGAGATTCATATATCTCATGACTGCAACTTGTGCTCCTATTTTCAAACTTCTACGGAAAAATCAAAGTTGCGTCTGGACAAACGATTGTCAGAAAGCGTTCGACAGCATTAAGGAATATCTGCTCGAACCACCCATCTTGTCTCCTCCAGTGGAAGGAAGACCTTTGATAATGTACTTAACCGTCTTAGAAGACTCCATGGGTTGTGTCCTTGGACAGCAAGACGAGACAAAGAGAAAAGAGCATGCCATCTACTACCTGAGCAAGAAATTCACTGACTGTGAATCCCGCTACTCCATGCTCGAGAAGACGTGTTGTGCTTTGGCCTGGGTTGCCAAGCGTCTCCGCCAGTACATGATTCGACATACTACTTGTTTGATCTCTCATATGGATCCAATCAAGTACATCTTTGAGAAGCCTGCCTTAACCGGGAGAATTGCCCGTTGGCAGATGTTGTTATCAGAATATGACATTGAGTATCACGCACAGAAAGCCGTGAAAGGAAGCATTCTAGCTGAGCACCTGGCTCACCACCCACTCAATGGTCATGAATCAACCAGTTTCGACTTTCCGGACGAGGACGTCATGTACCTCAAGATGAAAGATCACGACGAGTCACTACCAGACGAAGGACCTGAGATAGGATCCCAGTGGGGCTTAATCTTTGACGGAGCTGTCAATGCTTATGGACAAGGAATTGGGGCAATCATTGTTACACCTCAGGGTACCCATATTCCATTTACTGCCAGATTAACTTTCAAATGCACAAACAATGAGGCCGAATATAAAGCTTGCATCATGGGTCTCGAAGAAGCCATGGATCTAAGAATCAAACACTTGGATGTATACGGAGATTCTGCTTTGGTCATCAATCAAATCAAAGGAGAATGGGAAACACGCCAACCAGGGCTAATTCCTTACAAAGACTACGCGAGAAGATTATTACCATTCTTCGACAGGGTAGATTTTCATCACATTCCTCGTGAAGAAAACAATTTGGCTGATGCATTAGCCACACTCTCTTCCATGATTAGGATAAATCATTGGAATGACATTCCTCGGATCGATGTTATGCGCCTGGATAGGCCCGCTCATGTGTTCACAGTAGTATCACGACATCAAGAACTTTCTTCAAAAGTAAGATTACCCTCTTGGGGCATCAAAGAAAGATAGGAAGACTTTGAGAAAGTTAGCTTGTAGATTCTTCTTGAATGAAGATGTTCTGTACAAGAGAAACTTCGACATGGTTCTGCTCAGATGCGTTGACAGAAAAGAAGCAGAAATACTCATGAGAGAAATACATGAAGGTTCCTTTGGTACTCACACCAATGGACATACCATGACAAGGAAAATATTGAGAGCAGGATATTATTGGCTGACAATGGAGTCAGATTGCTACCAGTACGCAAAGAGGTGTCACAAATGCCAGATCTACGCCGATAGAATTCATGTGCCACCATCTCTTCTCAACATTCTCTCTTCCCCTTGGCCTTTCTCCATGTGGGGAATCGACATGATTGGAATGATCGAACCAAAAGCGTCCAACGGACATCGCTTCATCTTGGTAGCTATAGACTATTTCACCAAATGGGTTGAAGCAGCTTCCTATGCAAACGTTACAAGACAAGTTGTCGTCAGGTTTATCAAGAATCACATCATCTGTCGCTATGGCATTCCTAGCAAGATAATCACTGACAATGGGTCAAATTTGAATAACAAAATGATGAAGGAGCTTTGTGAAGAATTCAAGATCGAACATCACAACTCATATCCTTACAGACCAAAGATGAATGGAGCTGTAGAAGCAGCTAACAAAAACATCAAGAAAATCATTCAGAAGATGGTCATTACTTACAAAGATTGGCATGAAATGCTCCCGTATGCTCTTCATGGTTACCGTACATCAGTACGTACTTCGACCGGAGCAACTCCTTTCTCCCTTGTATATGGCATGGAGGCAGTCCTACCTATAGAGGTTGAGATTCCATCAATGAGAGTTTTGATGGAGGCAAAATTAACAGAAGCCGAGTGGTGTCAAAGCAGATTCGATGAATTGAACTTAATCGAAGAAAAGCGCATGACAGCTTTATGCCACGGACAACTATATCAACAAAGAATGAAGAAAGCTTTCGACAAAAAGGTTCGACCTCGCACAATCAAAGAAGGCGACCTTGTACTCAAAAAGATTCAATCTTTTCTCACAGATTCGAGAAGGAAATGGACTCCCAATTATGACGGCCCCTACATGGTCAAGAGAGCTTTCTCAGGAGGAGCCTTAATACTCACGACTATGGATGGAGAAGAATTCACCCGTCCTGTGAACGTCGACGCAGTCAAGAAATACTTCGCCTAAATAATTAAAAAAGAACAGCTCGCTAAGTTGAAAACTCGCAAAGAGCGACTTAGGCAAAAAAGAGCGTCTCGGTGAATCGAAAACCCGAAAGGGCGATTCAAGCAAAAGTTAGAGACATAAAAATATATATTAATCAATCCCGGTAGACTTAAAACCCGAAAGGGGTAGTTTACGCAAAAGTTAGGGATATATGGCAAGTAACTGTGTTCAGGACAAACTTGATCATTCAAAATCCATAGCGGAGTATTCATCAGCAGTAGGTCATCTTCTACGAAGCACGAATACAGCGCAACTCGGAGTGGAAGGGAGAGATAACGGTCGTCACGTTTCATCGTAGCCCTTTTCCCGAAAATTACCAATTTCCAACTTTGTAAATACTCCATGGAATCAAGCATTTGGCTGATTACCATTCCATATATAATAATTTGAGCCTTGTGCTTTTCCTTTGCAATCTAGTCTTGTTCAGTTTCTTGAAATGCATTTTAAGTTTAAACAGTCATTTTCTTGAAACAAATGTTTTCATAAAATAAAAATGAATTTACTTGCAAAAATAAAGGTGAAATTTCTTTCTGAGGTTTACAGACAATAGAAAGAACGCAAACAGTTGCTCCAAGAACGATTGAGACTCCGGGAACCAAGTTTTCCCCATGAGGTCGCTTTGCGAACATCTCCCGATGACGGATCTTTACTTCAATTCGTATTACTCACTTCGGACAGCGGACAACTGATAACCAGGTATTCCCAACAGAGTTCGAACTACAAGAAGAGGACATCTTCTGATCAACAAGAATTCAAGTCGCATCATAGGATTTTACATCCGCGACAATTCTATTCACATTCACTTTACATTTTATCATTATCATAATATTCATGCATACATTACATCATAATTGCATAGTCGAATCAGGCTTTGATCCTGTGAATGCCTAAGTCATTGAGGCATGAACTCGAGTTTCCCCTGCAAGTTCCGGAGAAACTTTTTCCTTCGAGACAACAGTTCATACACAAGGATCTCCCCAAGCAAGTCAACAAATGGTTGTCTCCCTCAAGGAGATAGTTTGTTCACTTTTGGAATTCCTCAGCCGAGATTCTCCTGCAGAGCGACATTCAACAGTCTTCTTCAGATAAGATAGTCTGCTTCACATTTTGGAATTCCCTACAGGTTTGGTATTTCCCCAGCAGGGTCGAGAGGTGCCACTTTTTCGTCAAAGAAAATAATTCAGAATCTCCCAGCAGATCGACAAAATGATTCCCCAGCGGAGTCATGAATGGTAGTCTTCATCCAGGAAGATAGTTCACGATCCCCAGCGGAGTCAGTGAATGGTAGTCTTCATCTGGAAGACAGTTCAGATTCCCCAACAAAGTCAGCAAATGGCAGTCTCTTTCAGCAGAAGACAGTTTGCTCACTTTCTATCATAACAGAGTCAGCAAATGGCAGTCTCTTTCAGCAGAAGACAGTTTGCTCACTTTCTATCATAACAGAGTCAGCAAATGGCAGTCTCTTTCAGCAGAAGACAGTTTGCTCACTTTCTATCATAACAGAGTCAGCAAATGGCAGTCTCTTTCAGCAGAAGACAGTTTGCTCACTTTCTATCATAACAGAGTCAGCAAATGGCAGTCTCTTTCAGCAGAAGACAGTTTGCTCACTTTCTTTCATGACAGGGTCGACAAATGGCAGTCTCTCCCAGTAGAAGACAGTTTGCTCCCCTAGCAATTGGCGAATGGCAGTCTTTTCCCAAGAAAAGACAGTTTGTCTGCTAAATACTCAAGAGATCGACAAATGGCAGTTTCTTCAAACAGTTTGTCTGTTTCTGGGATGTTTAACTCCCCACAGAGTCGATGAATGGCAGTTTTCCTCTTAAGAAAACAGTTCGTTGATTCCCCAGGCATCAGTTGACGAATGGCAGTTTTCACCTCGAAAACAGTTCGTCCGCCTTCAAACAAAGTCATTAGCCCCTCAAAAGATCATGAGGCCATATGACATTCTTTCAAAGACGTCAAGTCAAAAGGGAAGATGTTGAAGTTTCTTTACAGCCGTCAAATGGCATCTTATCTCCAAGCGCTGATAAGAAGTTTGACGAGGAAACAAACCTTTGAAGTTTCTTTACAGCCGTCAAATGGCATCTTACCTCCAAGCGCTGGTAAGAAGTTTGACGAGGAAACAAACCTTTGAAGTTTCTCTACAGCCGTCAAATGGCATCTTACCTCCAAGCGCTGGTAAGAAGTTTGATGAGGAAACAAACCTTTGGAGATTTTCTCTTTATCTGAGATATTGTCCAAACGCAACTAAGACCAGTTTCGAGATATGGACATCCGAAACAAGGGGGAGGTTGTTTACCTTTTTCTAAGTATCAACACTTAGTTAAAGAAGAAGGATTGCGCATCCTACATTGCCATCCATTCACCAGAATCCACATCAAGTATTTCTGCAGGAGTTTGTCTCCTCATCCCCCGCCAAGTGCGACAACGGGATCAAATCATGCAAAGATTTTATCATCTCAGGAGCGCCCAAAATTCGGGCATTCTTTGATATTTAAGTCTCTTTTACGCAGAAGAGATCGAGATATCAATCTCTCTCCCTCCAGTTAAAAGAAACTTAAATAGGGGCATCTGTCATACCCTAATTTTTGACCCCCCCTGAGCAAGTATGCTAGAAACATTGTCAAAAAGTTTGGAATGGAAAATGCTTCTCACAAAAGGACACCAGCACCTACCCATTTGAAGCTGTCCAAAGATGAAAAGGGAACCAGTGTTGATCAAAGTCTATACAGAAGCATGATAGGAAGTCTGTTGTATCTTACAGCCAGTAGACCTGATATTGCCTTTGCTGTTGGGGTATGTGCTAGGTGTCATACCCTAATTTTTGACCCCCCTGAGATGACATATCTTCAGGATTTTCATCAAGTCAAAGTAAGTACCTAGGACAGTCTGGCATTCAATCGAGGGTGTTCAAAGACAAGAAAATTCAGGCAAAGGATCAATCAATAGAAGGATTAGTCTCTAATACAAGCATAAGACTCAAAATCCTCATTATTACACCTATGATTGATTAAGACACCCAGTTATCTAAGTACAGGATTACTCAGATCAACAGACTAGGGTTTGGAGCCTATCAAGGACTAAAATCAGGGATCACCTTTGGGAAACCCTAAAAAGCCCCAGGGGATCATTCAAAGACATAAATCATCTACAAATAACTCATATGACAAGATCCACTGGACATTACACCCCAATTCAAAGTCTACAGTCATTATTTTCATATGGTCGACAATTAGGGTTTTTGACCTAATTCACCAGGATGGTTGACTTTTAATCAGGGCATGGATCCAAAACTCAATACATGATTCAAGAATCTCTACTACCTCAATATAATCCATTTACATCATTCATTTGAGGAGAAGATCTTGTTTCTTCACAAAAGCCCAAAAAATTCACTTTGTCAGGAAAAGTCAACTGTGTGGGATCATCATTGACTTTTAAGGTTTTTGGTCAAAAAATGACTTTCAAAGATCAATATCATCAATATATGGATGTCAAAGTCATTTGACCAAAGAAATTCAAAGAAATTCATCAAGGAGCAAAAAGTCGGGAATTAGGGTTTTTGAGGGCATGGTGAGAACTCAAAATTTCACCTACACAACTCAAAAAACTTCCAACATGAAAGTTGTAGATCTTGCAAAATAAAACAACATCTTACAAAGGAACTTTTTTCAAAAGATCAACCATTTAAGGGTTTTGGAGATTTTGAAGTTTTAGGTCATAAACACTTAGAAAATTTTCTAAGTGTTTTAACCTAGTTTTCATCCAACTTTGGGCTCATTTTTCACAAATTTCCCAAATGATTCTGAAGAAGACATAAACTAATGATTTAAAGTAGATGTTTAGGGCTTTCCAAATTGTGTTCAACCTTCTCCAAATTCAATTTGAGCTAAGAGTTATGCTTGTCCAAAGTTGGCCTCATGAAGTAAAATTATAGGTCATGAGCAAATTGGAACTTTGCAATTTTGTGCATTTTTGCTTCACTAATGGATGCTACACGACCCATAACATGTCTGAAACAATACCATGCATTCATTTTCACCATGCCATGATAATTGAAGAAGATTCCTAAAACAAGAACATGTGATTATGTAATGATTACTTTTGAGAATTTATGGCAAATTGATGAATCACCCAAGGAATCTTCTTACCAACCAATTAGAGCTCACTTTGCATCTGAATTGTCCCCTAAGATCAGATAGAATCAATGGATAGGGGAGGTGGCTCGAAAGTGCAATGATCACACTTGGATATTCTTTGAAATTTCTTCATGGCTAAGAAACCAAACTTGCTTCACTAAGCAAGCTCACTCTCCCAATCAGTACTGAGACATTTGCCTATAAATAGAGGCCTCATTCTCATTCAAAAAGCACACCAAAGCAACCATATTCCTTGCTTTCTCTTTCTCTTCTCATGTTCATTGTTTTTCAAAGTTCTTTGGCAAGAAGAATCGATTTCTTCAAACCAGAGCTTATCTTTGGAAAGTGAGCATTCTAACATCTCAAGGGAGGTCATTTGAGGTGATCCAAGCACCTGGATCACTTCTGTAAGTAGAGGAACACCATTGTTGCTCTCACTTTGGAGCATTTGCAGTTGGAGGTCCATAGAGTGATTCAGGAGGTTTCAAGTCAAGCCAATCATCCAGGCACACTCCTCAGGTCATAGTGAAGCTAACCAGATGGCTGCAGCTCATCTGTAACTCCAAATTCAACAACCTCCATGTTCACTTGAAGCTAAAATCGAGGGAGGTCCATAGAGCAATTCAGGAGGATTCAAGCTCCAATAAGCATTCAGTTAGCATCATTGAGTCTCAAGGAAGCTATTGAGATCATTCATTCAAACCCAGGTGCTCTCAATCATCCTCACGACCTCCATTTTCAGAGGTAAGTTTCTGAACTTCACCTCTTTAATTTAAGCACTCACTGAGTTAAAGCTCGATTCTATCTTGTTTAGCATCATCAGAGGATTGAAAACCCTCTATCATCTTGCATTTATTCATCTTGTTTGTCATTTAATTTCAAATTTAGGGTTTATATGTTCTTAGAGTTTTCTGAGAAATTAGGTAGCTATAGTTCATATAAATAAATGTTAGTTACATATCTGGATTCGTGAGGAAATTTAGAACAAGATTGATGTTTACATCATGTCATTTAGTTGAGAAACCAGAGAGTTAGGATTTTGAAAATCTTTGAGCTCGAGGAAGAAGATGACTATGGCCATGGCGCGCAAAATTTGAATCTGGGGCCAAAGTTTATTTTATTTTGAATGATATGCGTTCCTTAAACGACTGAACAAACTTGCCCTAGTGGCCTCCCATACGCCCTTAGTCTCATCATGCCTCAAGTCTGGGGTTCGAATCCCCCTCGCCCCAGACTTTTTGATTCTTTTATTTTTCAATGATTTACTAGTTGTTTTGAAACATAACCAAATGAATGCAAGTTACTATCACCACACGCGCGTTGGCTCAGTGGTGTTTGTTTTGAGTGTGTGACCTAGAGGGCGTGGGTTCAAACCCTCCAAGGGCCAAAACTATTTTTTTAACACACAATTTCTTTCATTTTCTCACAAATTTCATATATTTATTTAACCTATCAAATTAATTTATTTTCACTTCATTTTTCACACACTTATCATTTAATATACCTATTTTGTGAATAATAAAAAAATCATAAAAATATTATTTATTTCATATATTTTTTATTAGGTTTAAAATAGTATGTTTTAAGTGTTTTCTTAAATACTTTAAGTACATATATTCACTTTGTTTTAACCTAATCATTTTGTAAATAAAGTTTATGATAAAACCCTAATTGTTTAGGTCTTAATTAAGTAAAAATCTTTATTTTTACTTTGATTAAGTTGACTTTTGTCAATATTCAAAACTGTTTTCAATCTCTAATTAAACGGACGATTAAGGTTTTCAAACAACAAAACCTTGTATCATTCCAAATCATTTTCAAATTGCTTTTACACCAGTACTATAAAGTACTGGGCCTCTAATAGAGTGTAAGTCCCAAAAACCTTCTCTTCTTAGCTTGTTTTCAAAATTGTATTTTCAAAATCTTCTTTCTGTTTTCAAAACATTCTTCTGGTATTTGAAGGGCATTATTCCCGGTGAAACTCTTCAGATACCTATGTGACCTTTGTCCATCTTCACTTCTTCTGTTTTCAAAAACCATTAACTGTTTATCATAAATATTCAACTATTATCAACAAAACAACAAAAATACTGTTGAGGCTCTGTACATACTTCTTCAAAGGCCTCCACTCCATCCAGGTTAGGCTTTACAAGCTTTCAATTTACAGTCTTTATTTAAATTACTGTCAAATATAAACTGTGCATATATATTAGTTTAGAACTACGTTTGAGTATAAACCTTAGGACAGTTAAACTATATATATATTATAGGAATATGGCCTAGGATTGAGAATGTCTTCCCGGTGAAGGCTCTTTCCTAATTAGAGATCTGTAGTTCAAACCCCCAAGATGAATTATTCCCGGTGAAACATCTTGGTAAAAACCTTAGAATCCAAATAATAGGACACATCCACCCAAAGAGGAATTATTCCCGGTGAAACCTCTTACCCATTTGCTTAGAGCCAAAATAAGTTCAAAACTACATAGCTTTCTCTTGTGCTATAACAAGGACCCTCGATTAGCCTCCTCTTGGGCTTTGTACAAGGACCCACAGGCTTCTTAAAAGCATTTCCAGCTTCCTCTTGAGCTTGTATACAAGGACCCATCAGGTTTCTTATAAACATAGGAACAGGTCTTTAGTCACCTTTTAGCCTACCCTGGTGAGTTTCTTCCAATTTAAACCAGACTTTAAACAAGCTAAGTTTGTCTCAATTTTGCATTGAGTACACCTTTTGGAATGAGAGACATGGACAGTCTCTGTCACCCTTATCTTCATCAATCTTCCTTAGCAGAGTCTAGGATCCATGTTTGATCATCCTCAGCATGTGTCAGCCTTCATCTTGGGCTTTAAACAAGAAGTCTCCATTAGATAATCTTTCTGCCATTCATTTCAAATAAAATCCCTGGAAAGGGTTAGCTTCCACACATTCCTTCATTTCAATAAAACCCCTGGAAAGGGTTAGCCTCCAAAGTCAATTTAAAATCAATCCATCATTTCAATAAAATCCCTGGAAAGGGTTAGCTTCCACACATTCTTTCATTTTTAATATAAATCCCTGGAAAGGGTTAGCCTCCAAAGTCAATTATTAAAATGTCAAAAAATAAAGATTCATTTCTCTTAGGAGATAATTTCCCCAAAAGAGTCAAAACCTCTGGAAAGGGTCAGCCTCCAAAAACATGATAAAGTCAGTCTTTTAACAGACAAATTCACCAGCTGAGTCAAAATCCCTGGAAAGGGTTAGCTTCCAAAGAAAAACAGTCTTTCAATAAATAAAATCTCCTCAGTAGAGTCAAAACCAACAAAAACAGTTAGCCTCAACCTTGGGCTTCATACAAGGCACCCAAACAATAAAACTCCCCTGTCAAAAGTCAGCCTCAACCTTGGGCTTTGTACAAGGCAGATAATAGAGTCTCCCCAGTGAGTTCTTCATCATTCAGTAGCCACAACCTTGGGCTTTGTACAAGGCAGATAAACCATACTTTCATGTGTCAAAGATTCCTAACACCTAGGATCTTTTCCCTATAGAGTCATCCATACTCAGTTTATTTAAGAATCTGCCACAACCTTGGGCTTTGTACAAGGCAGAAAATAATGTTTTCCCTAGCTAGAGTCAGCCACAACCTTGGGCTTTGTACAAGGCACATAAAATAGAGTCATTCATTTAATTATCCTCAGCAGTCAGCCACAACCTTGGGCTTTGTACAAGGCACATAAATAGAGTCTCCCTAAGTAGAGTCAGCCTCAATTCTGGGCTTTGTACAGAACACAAAAATATCCTGTAATTAATCCCCAATGGAGTCATCTCCCAGAGTCAATTAATCAATCAAAAAGCCTCAAGCTTGGGCCTCATACAAGCCAGCTAAATTCAAATCTTTTATACAGTAGATAGACATAGCTTATCTCTATAGAGAGATATTTTTACTACTCTACCACATTCAAACAAACAAACATTTCAATTTCAATTTCAATTTTAATCAAGTCTCCCATTTAGGACTCTGAAAGACATGCTCTGGCACATCCCCAGACTTGTACACTTTCCCTAATTTGGACGAGCATCTTTCTTTCATTTAAGAGGCATCTGACTGGCATACTTGCACACACAAGTAAGGTCCCCCTCTTGAATGAAATTAATCCAGTTATTCTGTCACTCTTTCAAAATGTTTGTGGTAGAATAGTACAAATACCTCTATGTAAAGATGATTTCATGTCTCTTTACTGTAAACAGAGATTTAATTCCAAGCTTCAACCTTGAGCTTCAAGCAAGGCACCAAAAATAATTAATTTCCCTAGTTAGTTCCCCGAACTACATTAAGCTCTGACTTCCACTAGGGATATGTAGGCATGAGGTTCACAAGGAATCTCAGCGAGCTAATAAAATACCAAAAATAGTCAGTCTGTCTATCTGTCTGTCTTTTCAAATCAATTCAATTCTCTCTCCTAACACAAAGGAGAAACTTTCCCAATCATTAGCAGCAAACACAAACACAATGACACAGAGAAGGTTCCTGTAGAGTACTACAGATATGTAGGGTGTTTAAACACTTCCCTATGTATAACCGACCTCCCGGACTCCAGAATTTCTAGTCTAGGTGAAATCCCCACACTTAGCAAACTCCTAGGGTTTAGTTGAGATCTTTTTTCCCCTTTCCTACTCGTAGGACAAATAAGAAAGTTCGTGTGATATCGTAGGAAGAACTGAAATAAAATTCATCCCACCACGGGCGCATTCTCCTTCCAAATTTCGCGTGAAGGGTTTAGCGTGCCGTCCTCCCAAGTGAAACGGGGAGGTAAAAGAAAACGACACCACACTAGGTATCAAGCAGAACCCAAAACCAGCCATATCAATCAAGTCAAGAGGATCCTGAAATATGTGAACGGTACTTGTGAATATGGAATGCTCTACTCTCATGGGTGTGAACCCATTCTCACTGGATATTATGATGCTGACTGGGCAGGAAGTGCTGATGACAGAAAAAGTACTTCAGGAGGATGTTTCTTCTTGGGTAATAATCTTATTTCATGGTTCAGCAAGAAACAAAATTGTGTGTCCCTGTCCACTGCAGAGGCAGAATACATTGCAGCAGGAAGTAGTTGCTCTCAGCTTGTTTGGATGAAACAGATGTTAACAGAATACAATGTCACACAAGATGTCATGACATTATATTGTGACAATTTAAGTGCCATTAACATTTCAAAGAATCCCATTCAGCACAGCAGGACCAAGCACATTGATATTAGACACCATTACATTAGAGATCTTGTTGAAGATAAAACAATTGTCTTGGAACATGTTGCTACAAACCTTCAACTAGCTGATATTTTCACAAAAGCCTTGGATGCAAATCAATTTGAAAATCTAAGAAGCAAACTGGGCATTTGTCTTTGTGAAGGATTATAGCAATTAATTGGGTGTGCGACCAGCACTATTGCTCACCTGAATGTCAAGTATACTCTGCTGATGATGGTGATAATCATACTGTTGGTAGTGACGGCTGAGGAGGGTAAGGATGCTGATGCCCGGACTAGTAGCTCCAGTGATGTGGAAATGAGTAAGGAGGATACTGAAGATATTGCTGATTCTTCATCTGTTGTTTGGCTCCTTTTGTGGCTAGAAGGGGGGAGAAATGATAGATGATGACTTGGTTGTTGGTTGTTGGTTGTTGGTTGTTGCTGGTTGTTGCTGTTAATGACAAGGGATATTCTGTTACTTTTGGTTCCTTGGATGTACTATGATTAATCAAGCAGGATGCTGTTGGCTGACAGAATTTATTTCTCTGGATCCTTGTTTCTATTGGCTGCTGTGCATACTCTAATCTCTGATGGTATCATCTATTATTGTTTTAGCCAAAAATTCGCCAAAGGGGGAGTTTGTAGATGTTTGATTGGCTGTATTTTTTGGTAAAACAAATAGTGTCTTTATCATGTCAAACCTGGTGTCATGACATGCATTGTTTTGAAGTTTTTCTTGTGCAGGTTTTTACCTGATGTCAAGGCCGATGTCATGACATCCTAAGCTGCTGTGTTTTGTTATGATCTCGTTATGGTTATTTGATCTGTTAAGACTTTGGGCGCCTCTTTTGGAAACTTTGGATATTGATTTGTTTCAGATCAGCTTTATGCGATGGTTGTTCATAGGATCTTTGCTCTATGGAAATGATCTTAATTAGGTTTAAAACTAATATTGGATCCAAGGCCCAGCTGCTGCAAGGTTATTTATATCAATTGAAGAAGCTGCTGGAAAAGGTTGTTTTTTTGAGGTTTTTAGGGTTTGCCGTCCAGAAGTTTTGCTGTCTTGTTGAGTTAGTTTTCTTGTAAGCCAAACAATCATCATGATGATTGTCTTGGTCTAGGTGGTTTTTGTTTTGAGTTGTAAGAAGTACTCGAAGCTTTTAAGCAAGAGTACTATTGTACTTGATCAAAGCTTTTAAGCAAGATCAAGTTGTGTTTTTGAAGAGTGTCTTCTTCTGTTATTAGTCTGTTAGTTTTTCATCACTGCTGTGATTGAGGGGGAGTGAGTAGGATCTCTGGTCTAAGTTGTTTAGATTGAAGTTGCATTGGGTAGATATTAAGTGAAAGGCGTAATATTGAGTTGTATTACCTTGAATTGATATTACTTATAGTGGACTTCCTCCCTAGCTTGGTAGCCCCCAGATGTAGGTGTGTTTGCACCGAACTGGGTTAACAATTTTCCTATGTTGTTTTCTGTTTACTCTTTGTTCATTTGTTTAAAAACGTTCAGATAGTGATGTCGTGAAATCCTGTAAGACATCGCGTGTCTGAGTCCAGAATTTTAGATATAAACGAAGAAAATAGAAGTCAAGCATACAAATAGATGTTTCTACAAAAGCTTCGATTACAAAACGAAAATGCAACAAGTTACAGGATTGGAGAGAGCTAGTTAAAATCCTCAGGGAGATTGTTTTTAATCTTCAAGTATTGAGTTTCCCACGAAGACATACGAAGCTCAATTAGTGCCCGTTGTTTCTTCAATCTTTCGATCTCTGGCACTAATTTCTGTGCAGTCTCGAAATGTTTAAACCCCGACTGCACCACTTCGAGCAAATCCTGTTGGTTGGATTTTTGTATGGCTGCCTGACAACGTTCAGCTTCCTTTATCTTGTCCTCAAGTACCTTTATCTCTTGTTTCCAGGAGTTGATGTTCTTCTCATAATCATCAAAAGCCTTCTGATTTGCTGAATGCTTAAGCTTGAGGGCCTCACCTTGTTTCGTTGCATCCACAGCAGAGTTCCATGAAGAGTCATGAGAGGCCATTGTCTCAGATAGCTCTTTTTCGACATTTTGCTTTCGAAGAATGTTGGCCTGGAGTTGATCAATCAGAGAACCTAGCAGAACAATTACCTCTGAAACTTCTGTGGAGACTTGAAGCAAATCTACTTTCTTTAAAAGTTGATTTAAGTTGTGACTCTTAATAGGTTCCCGGCTGAGAACATCCGCAAGATTGACCCCAAAGAATCTCTCTTTTATTTGTCGAAGGAGGCTAGGAATATCTTCCTTGTCACTAGATTCTACAGTCACAGCTGGAGAGACATCAAGTTCCGAAGGCGAAGAAGTATTCACATTCATGATAGCCTTTAGGAAACTAAGAGGATCAGTTTGCTTAAGTTGTTCCAGCTCCGAAGGAGTAGGCTTCGCAGGGGCAGGCGTCGAAGTTGTCCCAGGAATGGCTTCTGTATCAAGATAAGAAGTTCCTTGAGGATCTTGTTTTTCTGGTTTAGAAGTCTCCTCCATAGCATCTTGCTCCGATGCAGTATCTTCGCTGTCATGTGGTTGTAGGTTCACATTGTCGCTGCCTGAGAATGGGTGATCTTTTTCCAGATTTTTGTCTTGGTGAGTAGGTGGGGATTCGTCAGTGGATTGGCTTTCTTCGATTGGTTAATTAGGCAATATGGTGGCGATTGGCCTAGCATCTTCGAAGACTGGGGAGAGAACATGAGTTTTGTTTTGAGAAGTATCTGTATTAAACGGAGCAGAGTTAGTCATAAAGATAAGCCTTTGAGGGGTTTATTGACGAAAGTTAAAGATTGGAGATTACCGTAAAGTTTGTCAACATTAATGGTAAGGCCATGATCCTTAAAGCCTGAAGTGGCAGTGCCAGCATCATCCTGCAATAACAAGGTAAAATGTCAGTTCAATCATTTAGTTAAAATTACAGGATAATATGTGGGGTGAAACCCAAATACCTTGGTTGGGATATTATCTGGACTTGAATTATGACTTTCAACAACGAAAGCATTGCTGGCAACTTTCAAAGGAGATTCTTCAGAGGATGCCTTATCGCCAGGAGAAGCAGCTTTAGAGGGACTTACCTCTTTCCCTTTTCTCGAAGGGGTAACAGCTTTTTGTTTCTTCCTGTGTGCTTGTCTAGTACGAGGAGGGGATTTATCTTCGCCATCTGAGGCAGCTGTCGAAGAAACTTTCCGCTTCGAACCTGTTGGGGGTTTCGAGCTCTGGAAAATAGATGATAAGTAAGATGAGTACTACTCACAGACTGTACAGGATTAAGAATATGAGATGGGTATGTACCGTGGACTTCTTGTCAGTAACGATGGAGTCACTCTCACTTGGTTTGTTGCTTTTAGATGTCCCAGAATCCTTTTGGGCAGGAGCTTCCTTAATCTTCCTCCTTCGTGCAACAGCTGTAGTTGAAACTGAAATCAGTATATTAGCAAAGAAAAGAAAAGTCAGTCGAAAAGATTGTCTGAATCCAAACCTTCAGGTATTGGAGTCAAGACACGAACATGTTCAAGGTCTATATGTTGATGTCCTTTGAAAGTATCCAAGGTATGCTTAGTCGGAACCACTCGTTCGGCGCGTTTTTTAGTACTGTTTTGAAGGTCTTTTAGAACGTTGCCACACATAAACCAATTTGGAAAAGGAGGGCTCAAAGCCACACCAAAATCCGCACTTGGCAGTGGAGGGAATTTTGGAGGATTAAGTTTGAAAGCCACTTCATAACGTAGTTCTGGTCGAACATACGAGGGCAATTTCAACTTATCCAGCTTGGCGGAAAACTTTTCGCGCAAAATGACTGCAGCCTCACGAACGGTCCGACTAAGATCATCAGCCCTGTAGATAGTTTCAAAGAATTTTTGAAAAGCTTGGATTTCTTTAATATGAGTTGAAGTACCTTTGTGAAAATTCTCCTGCACATCAGCAAAAGCTGCAGTTAGTTCTTGAGCAAGACTATCGGCATCAAAGATTTGGGAGCTATAATAATCCGTCCACCATTGGTGAAAATCTGGTGTAGAGTAAAAAGCAGGTTCGAAAGGAACAGGAGAAAAATCGGTGGTGCCAACATATTTGTTGATTTTTGTTTTACATTCTCCTTTAGTCAAGTACAAGGTATGGAAACACATATGGCTCCTTTTCTCATATAAGCACTTGGGTTTTATTTGAACCAACCCAAACTGTCTCGAGACCAAATTTGGTTGATAGCACACGAGAATACATTGACCTTTTGATGGTCGAAGACGGTGAGAGAATAACCTTGGAGTCAGAAAGGCTTTCCAAATTTCCATAGACTCAGTTTGTTGATCCTGAGATGTTGATGGGAATTTTTGAGTATACCATTCGGGACCTATTGTTCTGTGTACAAACGGGGCCATAGAAGGATCGAACTGATTACGCTGGGCAAACATCATTGAATACGCCAGAAAGTGTTCACGAAGCTTCCCAGTTTCTTCTTTCGGAGTCAGGTAAGCTAACCTGGTCCCTTCTATAGTTCGATTCTTGATTTTGCTATCTTCCTCATTGACGTTTCCTCGAAAGGGAAGATGAGTTTCGAATGTAGCGTTAAGCCACAGTTGCAATAGCCAGAAAGGACCAGCATAAAGCAAAGTACCGGATTTGTAATTCTTGGTAAGGTTTGCAGCTTCGCTGAGGTTTTCATAAAGAAACCCTAGAAGCAGTTGGCTGAGGTTGAGTTTTTTTCCAGCATGCAACTGATTAGCCATGCAAAGGTATCTCTTTGCAACTTGTATGGATCTTGAGCAGAAGGCACATCGTGAGAGCCATAGCGCTAAGAAAGCAATATGCTCTTCATCGGATACTGCCGTTTCGGTGGTGATATGGTGCTTCTGGATGAATGCAGTATAAGTAACTATCGAGTCATTAAAACCAATAGTATCAGTATCCATCTCATTGGGATCGAAGGTTTCGCCAGTTGGTCGAAGTCCTGTAATCGCAGCCACATCGAAAAGAGTGGGGGTAACCATTCCACACGGGAGATGGAAAGTGTTGTGAGAAGCATCCCAAAAGTGAACCGCTGCTACTAGCATGGGTTGGTTATATTCTAAGCCTGTTTTTGACAGTTGAATCAAATCGTATATTCCTAACGATTTCCAGAAGGATTCTTTCTGTTTCTCTACTTTTTCTAGCCAGGCATAGTACAAATCAGGATCTTTGGCTAAGGGAATTGACCTAAACACTTTTACAACGTTGGTCATATAGTTTAACCTAATTTTCGTCAAAGCCAAAGGGTTTACAGTTGAAGTTTCTTCAATGTTAACAGATTTTCCTGAGGGAGAACAGCCATCTTCATCTATCTTAGTTTTGCTAACTAATGGTCTAGTCTTGTAATAAGCAGGGAAGAATCTATTCAGAGATGAAATATTTTCACCTGGTAACGGACCCATAAAAGCAAGAGATTTTCCAGAAAGTTCAAAGGGAATGATTACCTGGGAAGCGTAAATAGCGCGTACTTCTTCGGTGTTAGGGTTTGGAATGTGCTCTTGTTCCCCAGACCGTGTTGCTGATTGGAGCTTCAGAACAGGTTGAAGAACATTTGAAGATGAAGCCATAGAGAGATTTTGATTAAGAAAGCAAAATTTTGAAAAGATTGAGGATGTTGGTTTTTCTGTTGAAGAAGATGAAGAAATAGGAATGAAAGGTTGTATAGAAGTGCAAGACCAAGTATTTAAAGGTTTAACGGAAACTCTTTTTAAATCTTTTGGGTAAAACCCAAAGAACACGTGGCGGCTGGTGATTTAATCTGACGGTGGTTGAATAAATTGGCTTCACTCCTAGTATGTAGGAGTAATGATCAAGAAGTAAGGTAAAAAACGTGGGAATGTAAGTTATGAGAAGACATCTTTGAAAATGACAAGACGTTTCGGGAACAGGGTCATCAATGATTATGACGTTAGTCAGCAGTCTTGGAACTCTCAAAGATCAATAAGAAACGAAATCTTACGATGACAAGAAACGCCTATTTTTGTTGATTTTCGAAACAGGCATTTATTGGGGGCAATTTGTTAGCTGAAGATTTCGTTTTGTGATATTTGTCCTTCGAAGAAGTGGAAAATCGAAGGAAAGATGGTTACTGATGGCCATCCCTTAAAAATAAAAGAATGACTACTGATGGCCATGCTTCGAGAATTCTAAGTTCGTTATGAAGATAATGAATACTGAAAGCTAGCGAAAGTATGTGTCTTCGGGGACTTAGACAAAATTTATAAATATATTCAAGTATTACTACTTAGCGTGTTTTCGTAGTGTTTTTAATACACTGCCACGCGTCGAAGACGGACTCAGGCGGGAAGATTTGAAATTCGAAGACGGTTTCGTAACTGTCCAAGTAACAGATGGCGTCGCTGGAAGTTCTTATGAGAGACGTGGCAGCAGATTAGTGTAGGACCGTTAAGGTCGAAACTAGTATAAATAGGAGTCTTAATGTTAGGATTCTATGTGTTCATTTTGTACAAATCACTCACATATTTACTCAAGTATCAAGCGTTAAGAGAAAGAGTTCGCTGAGAAAATGTACGTATGACACCACCACTTTAATACATGTGTATTATCTTTCGTTTTCGAATATCTTTCAGAATTACTGCATTCCATTTACTTCTTGCCATTTACATTTCTGTATCTTTACTTTAATGTCATTTACTTTCGAATTACTTTAATATCATTTACTTTCGAATTACCTTCATGTCATTTATTTTCAAAGTCTTTTAACGTTCCTGCATTCTAAGATTCTTTACGTTTTAACAGTCCTTTTAGTTTCATATGTTATGTTACTTATCTTTTCATCAAAATCATACTTACATATAACAAAGTGATTATCAAGATTACTTGTTCTTTAATCGAACAACGCTTATTGACGAAGACGAATCATGAATATGGTTCGAATGAACATTGATAAACAATCTTTTTGACTATGTGTCCTAGGATCAATCTAGTCGATCCTGCGAGTAACCAAATCATATTTATTATAGTTTGGAAGACTAGCGGTTGTTTACCGGAAATCACCGTAAACACACGTATAAATAGATTAATATGGAGATCATATAAGTATAGATGTTTAGAAGAAAATAAGTATGAACTTACAAATTTCTCCAGGTTCGCCCTAGTTCCTCTGTGCTTTTCACCCAAGGTTAGAAGTTGAGCCATTTTTAAGAACTCTGAAACTTGATGCGAAATTGAAAAATATAAGTGTTTGTGAAGATGATAGTTGAAATGTTGATGAAAAATGAGTTTTCTATGAGAGTATTTATAGAAGGGATGGTTGATGCTGATGTCTATTGCATACAACCAAGTGGCGAGCATGCATGTGATACATATATTAAAGTGATAACATAGGGTTCACATGCATTCAGATGTATAAAGTTATAAAATAGGGGTCACATGCAGCGTGAATGCATACAGTGTTTTGTGCAGGGCTAAGTGTAGTCTGCAGAATTGACTAGGCGCATGCATAAAGTTATAAAATAGGGGTGCATGTGTGTCAGGATAGTCTGCATGGTGCAGGTATAGGGTCGCATGCATGTAGGATAAACTGCATGTTGCAGGTAGGTCACATGCATAAGAATAGGCCAAATTAGGGTTTTCAAATAATACATGCATGCATCTCATCAACTTTTTCCGCATGTGAGTGTACAGTAAGCAGATTTCAAATAATATTGTTTTAGGGTTCACCCATTGTTCGTCTACATAAAGGAAACCACTTATGTGAAAATTTACACATCTCATTACACACTCAACAATGGCCTCTCCACAATACATTATCAACACTCATGTTTTTGGTGAGACCCATGTTTGCAAAGATGTTGGTTTTCTGTTTAGAAACACTGGGGTTACACAATTTTCTTTAAAGAGAAAAGCAAATTTTAGTTACTTCAAAAAGAGATTAGAGATGAAGCTTATAGAAAGGCGTGGCTGGCGAAAACCAAAGCAATCAAACTTGTGTATGGCAATTGGGAGGATTCGTACAAACAACTTCCATGTTTCTTATCCGCGCTTCAGATTTATGCTCCTGGAACCGTTACTATTTTAGAGAACCTTCCAGCGCAATCTCCAGACGGAACGTGCCTTCAAAGAAATATGATATTCCATAGGCTTTTCTGGGCTTTCCGCCCATGTGTTCAAGGATTTGCGTATTTCAAACCAATTCTTCAAATAGATGGTACTTGGTTGTACGGTAAATATAAGGGGACCTTGTTGATGGTTGTGGCATAAAACGGAAATAATAACATTTTTCCTGTTGCGTTCGCTCTTGTGGAAGGAGAAACCGTGAGAGGTTGGGGTTTCTTTCTCAGAAATATTTGGACACACGTTGCTCCCCAACCTGGGCTCTGTTTAATTTCAGATAGGCATGCTTCCATCGAGAGTGCGTACAATAATCCAGCAAACGGTTGGAAAGACCCACCTTCAACGCATGTTTAATGTATTAGACATATTGCACAAAATTTCATGCGAGAGATAAAGGATAAGGTTCTTCGGAAGACTCTTGTCAATGCTGGATATGCATTAACTCAACCGACGTTCCAATATTATCGACGCGAAATCGAATTTTCAAATCCAGATGCAGGTAGATGGATAGATAATCTAGCAAGATAGAAATGGACCAGATCCTACAACAACGGGCAGCGATGAGGGCACATGACTACAAATCTTGTGGAGTCTATGAACGAAGTATTTAAGGGCATCAGACACCTTCCGATTACTGTCTTGGTGCAAGCAACCTACTTTAGGATGGCTTCTCTTTTCGCAAGAAGATGTGAGCAGTGGAGTGCAGTTTTAGAATCCGGACAAGTATTCAGCGAAACCTGCATCAAATTCATGAAAGAACAATCTGCCAAAGCCAACAGCCACAATGTTTCATCTTACGAATGATTCAACCGGACCTTCAGTGTCAAAGAAACAATTGACCATAACGAGGGCCTTCCGAGACAACAATACAGGGTTTTTACAGAAGAAGGGTGGTGCGACTGCGGAAAGTTTCAAGCCTTTCGCATGCCTTGCTCTCATGTCATAGCAGCATGTTCGTATGCGCACCAAGATCCATTAGCACTTTTATCTCCCATTTACAAGGCGGAGACCTTGTTCGGAGTGTACAACAATGCATTTCAAGTGATGGCAAAAAAGGATTATTGGCCTGCGTATGAGGGGGACGTGGTTTGGCATAATGACAACATGCGGCGAAAGAAAAGAGGTCGACCCAACAACATACGCATCAGAACCGAAATGGATGATCATGAGAAAATGGTAAGAAAGTGTGGCATATGTCGTCAAGTCGGGCACAATAAAAATACCTATCCTAATCATGGAGCAACCTTCACCAACAATTAATTGTATGTCATGTGTTTGTACTACTTATGTATTTGTAGTTTTATTTGTACTACTTATGAATTTATATTTGTATTTGTACTACTTATGTATTTGTATTATCTTTTATTAAATCAACTAGTATTTCATGTCTTTGTACTATCTTTTATTATATCAACTAGTTATGTATTTGTACTATCTTTAATTAAATCAACTACTCATGTATTTGTCTTGTAGTGAAGTTGTCTTCATGTCCCATACTGTCAGTCTATATTTTGGACAGTCAAATATGCATGCTTTCGTCTAGTCCCGTCAAGTCAGGCGTTGATCAGTGTGCTTGCATTTATCATACAATTTAGGCGTGCTTATAAACAGTACGCAACAATACTCCATTTCTACCCACTACTATTATAAATTAGGGGTTCTTAGGGATGAATTTATACACAAAAACACAAACACCAAACACAAACACAATAATGTCTCGCATTAGGTCAGATGGAGATCACCGGACAATAGAGCCCCCGCCCCAGAGATCAACATGGCGTCTCGAACCTGAACCAGAGTATCGCAGAAGGAACGGGCATGTCATATTCTCTCCCGTCAAACCTCCCATGTCGGTTATGTTTTGAAATATCTCTTCCATCGAGCAACTCAAGAGGACTCTCATGTATTTTTTAGAGGGGGAGTACGAATCCAGCGAACAAATCAGAAGCATCAAGAGGCTTAAAATAATGGTCACTGCTGTGACCGGAGAAACAGAATAGTTATGGGATAAGGTGGAATACGACATTGATTGCATTCAAATGATGCATAGACCAAATAACATTGTTTTAACCGTTGTAATTTTTTAGATGTTTTAGTTTTCTTATTTTCTGTTAGTGACTTTCAATGTACATTTTAATTAATGAATGAATGTTTTCTATCAATATCCTTTTTTCCGTGACAACAACCCGTTTAAGTTCATGGAGTGAATGTTCCAAAATTTCATTTTAATCGGCGGTTTCATTGCAGAGAAAAACACATGACCATCTCTCTTAAAAGTTGTCAAGTCAGCCATGGCAGCAAAAATGGAAGAAAATGTGAGAAACGACTGAGAAAATGGATGGAAAAATACCCTAACACATAGGAGCCACCCCATATGGCTCATATGTAAAAACTTGTACATAGGCGCCACTCAAAGAAAATCCTAATTTCCCATTCAACTAAGGCGCCACCTGGGGTGGCGCATACATGTTATTTTTTGAACCTTGGTGCCATGGGGGGTGGCGCCTATGTGTAGGGCACCCCCCAAACCTGGTTACCCAGGTAATTTTTCCCAAAACCTGGTTTTTTGGGTAATTTTTTTTTTAAACTTAGTTATTTGCATTTTTTCCCGACAAATGAGTGCGGTAATTTGCCTTGCACGACTAAATCATTAATTTTGATTGAAAAATATTTTATGTTGGATTAATCTTGAATAACTAAGGAATACCTATTTTTAGTATTTCATTCATCTTGAATAATATGTTATATATTTTTGTTAAAAATAAGTCAATAACTCTTGGTTTTTCCATTGGTTAGGGATAAATTTAGAGGATATCTCATTACACCCTTTGATACTCTTATTCACCTTGAAAAATTCTAATTATGTCTCCTCCTTCCGTATATACACATTTGGAAGCACTTTTTTTAAACAAAATTTGTTTTTTTTTTCAGTAGGTACACCTACGGAAGCATTAAAAACATAGTGAACATTGAGAAAATTCAAATTAATTCAGTACAGTGAATCTTCCATAGATGTATCTACGGAACGTGTTAAAAACAAAATGTTCCATAGATGTACCTACAAAACCTTCTGTTATATTTTCAAATCAACTACATTTCACTCTTAAACTCCAATATTTTTAACAAAAATGGAACATCAAATTATAACACATCAAAGTAGTGCAATTTAAAGGCAATGGAATATAGTACACCAAAAGAATACATTGTATAAATAATCCAAATAGTGTCAAATACAAAATAAAAAATAAAGTACATAAATGTAATCAAAATACAAACATCAATAAAATCACAAGCATCACTAGTGTGTCTGCCGGACAACATCCTCCTCCACTCCTCAGCCTATGGCCCCGCCTCTGCGTCCACCATGTCGTCTGCTGGCTACTCCGCCTCTACCGTCAAGTGCCCCACTTGTCCTAGCACGATGTTGACAGTACAAAAATGCTCCATCTTTCACCTAATGATACAATCCAGTATACGCCTGTGATCAGACCCCTCAGGGAAGAAACCATCGGCATTGGCTGCTCGCGCCATGTCAGCTATCTCATGATAGCAAGGAAGAACATCATCAGTGTGGTCCATCTGAGACTGATGAGTCTGCAAGATCTCCTCATGGGCTGGTCTGGGTGGTGATCCCGCTGCAGTGAGGATCATGTATGGTTGTGACACCGTGAAGTATCAAGTGATGTACCTGTCGATGTAATGCACCGATAATTTAATTAATATTTAATTGAATTATTTCGATTTTTTATGTGATGTTGTGAGATGTTGATTTAAGTTGTCAAGTTGGTCGTTGATCTATTTAGTTGATTAATTATTGAATAGGCGTTCGATTAATATTATTAATAATACTAGTTGGTTATTAATAATAATATTAAATGGTATAATAATGTTGTTGGGCTTGTTTTGATGGTGGTGTGTAGTAAAGTGGGAGTGTGAGAATTAGGCCCATTAGTGTTACTAAGATTATTAATAGGTTTAATTAAAACAAAAAGAGAGAAACTAGGTTAGTTGGAAAAATTGGTGAAAAGGTGTACGTGAGAGAAGTAGCAGGAAGAGGAAAAAGGGTTCTATGAGAATTATCCATGGAGAAAGTTGCATAGTAGAAAAAGAGGAGAACGAGGCTAAAGCTAGGATATCGATCGGAGAGTTATAGAGTGGTCTCCAATCTAAGGTAAGGGTGGGGTTTTGGATTGATAAAATTATTACTATGTTTTGGTGTTGTCTGTTGGGTGCTTTTGAAATTGATAAGAAATCGTTTCTGTGAAATGAATGGTTGTGTTAGTTTAGCATGATTTATTGTTTCTGTAATAGTGAGTGTTGTTACTTTGATTTAATATGGTTGACTTTCATGTGATTGCTGATGATTGTGTTTCTGGCTCGTGGGTAAATTATTGAATCGAATGAAGTCTTAGAACTGGGAAGAAAAACCAAAGTAGGAAGAAGAAGAGGAGAATTGTGGCGGGGCCACAGAGAGTGAGGGGCAGGCGCCCCATATCCCTAGGATGGGTGCCCCTAAAGATGGAGGGTGGGGGCGGGCGCCATGCCCTTTTGGAAAGTGAGGTGTGCGCCTCAAATACTTGGAGTAGGGACCACTTATTTTGGTTTCATATTTTCTTATGTGTAATATATGTATGTAACAAAATTTTAGGAGCATTATATATTGACTGGAATATATTGCATGATTATTAGCTAATTGCTAAGGAATAACATGAGTAGTAGTAATAACAGGGATATCCTTAGCAGATTATGAAGTAACCAATAGAAGTGAATTATCAAACTGAGGCTTAGTAAATTAATTGGTTCAGTTTAATTAAAGTAGTAGTACATGTATTTTTGGCAGTAGCAGTACGAGCAAGGAATATAGTAAAATGATGAGATTTCAGTATAAGGTATATTTAGAAGAGCATATAATTGGTAAAGTTCCAGTAGCAGTATTAATAAAGAATAATAGCAGAATAGTAATGAAGATAGATGAAGGTAATATGTAGGTATGATAGTAGTGATGTAAATGACAGAGTTGGTATCTATTTATTAGTAGGAGGCTTAGAAGTAATTTAGTAGTAGTTTGATTTTTATGTAGCAGAAATATCCAAATAGTAGTTTGGTTTTAATAGCAGAAGAATAGTAATAATTGATGTATATAATTTGATAACAGGGTTGATAATAATTTAACAAGAGGCTTAATGAGAGTATTAATAGAGAGTAGAATTAATAGTATGTTTAGCCGATAATTAATTAAGCGGTTTTAGTCGAAAACTGTTTGAGTAATCAGGGAACGGTTGTAGCGTATTTTAGTAATTTGGTTTGTTGATTACTTTTTCGAATTATGTGAAATTGCAGGTGATGTGAGTTGGTAGAATTGCCTCTGTTTATTAGCAAGATAGTTTTATAGACTTTATGGCCAATGTTGATTTGTCATTGAATTGTCGTGAATTATTTTGTGTTGATTTATGGTTGTTGATTTGTTGTTGATATGTTGATACTAAGTTGTAGGCCTATGGCCAGTGACGATGTGATGGTGATACATTACCACCTATTTGTTGGTAATAACTGTGATATAGGCGTATGCCTCGCGACGAGTTTTTTTGTTGTTGAGTATGTGATGTTGCATTCATCGAGTCACATACATTTGCATATTTTGTGACGTGGATTGGCAAACATTGATGAAGGCTTATGCATTGTTTGATTCCTCTATTAATTGGCAATAAGCGATGGGGGCTGAAGCCTTGGGTACCACATGCATGGGTATTGTTAGTGTCTCATTATAAATTGCATGAGTATGAATTTATGTGAAGTGTTGTGACTTGAATCGTGAATTGAATTGGTTGTTGAATATAATGATGTGAAGTGATTTGTGACGATGATACCGTGATGTGGAAGTTTTATTCGATCTAACTCTCATATATTATTTATCTTAATCTCAATTATATTGGTAGATATCTCACCCCTTCTGTTTGAATGTTACCCCTATATTGGTAACGCGCAGGTTAAGATGATTAGTGCGCTTTCGGAGTGGCTTGGAAGATGTTAATCTTATGTTGCTCACGTCGAGTCGGATCATGCTCTGATATGTAACACTCGGGGAGGGATGAACGTTTGGTTGTTTCATTGTTGAATCTTAATTACTGCTAAAGTATTTCTAAAGGATGATTTTGAATAGTGTTGAACGTAGTTGCCATGTTGGCTTATAAATGAGATACATGTTGTGTATGTTAGATGTAAAATGTTTTGATAACATGAGTGTTATGGTTCATCTGAATATGAGTGTTATGTATCAACTTTTTTTAACTTTAGCGTGTTTTCTTGTTTCTAAGAAAATGTGACACCCTATTCTTATGTTTTAATCATTACATTCTGATTATTTGAATAATTACCGAGGGTAGAATTAGGGTGTTACAGTCGACGTAGATCAATTCTCTCTCTAATCTGGTCGCCCGAGCCTCGTCAGAAACCATATGATGCTCAAAGTTTGCAAAGACCTCATCTATCTGCCGACGGGTAATGACGATAGGAGCAGAGACGGAATGGTGGAAATGTATCTTCTGACAGTAGTCAAACTGCCGCATGACACGCTCCGGAAGATAACAAACAATGATGGTCGAATTGGCAGCCAACCGTCCAGAATTTAGGGCAACGTCATCCCACGCAACCGTCTCATGGTGAGCAGCATAGCAGTCGTATCGGATGTTCTATACAGCCATACGATCAAGAGAATGCTTGTAAGGATCTGACACCTGGATCCCTCTGAGGGGGATGAAGGCACTAGCACACGGCATGACCTTAGTGTAGCCAGGCACCTCTCACCAACCAATGATTATGGGGAAGTGTTGTAGTATCCAACCTTGAAAAAAAACACGGGGATCAAACATTATCACAAATATATAATGAACAACTTTGAGAAAAAGTAGAATGATATAAGATTGTTACCACTAAGAGGGAACAACTGCATCCACGGTCATTGCCTTCCACAAGCATCCCTCTCTAAGTCTATGGTAGTTGTACGCCAGTGAAGCCGCTCCCCAGTTGTACTTATGGATACATGCGGTCTCCGATAAGTACTTGAGGTAAACGACATCTGTGTACGAGGAGCTCTTATCCACAAACATCTGAGTGCCTAACAAAAATAGGAAGTAACATCTCATCACCCGTTGTCTGTGTATCTCCACCTCTATTGGGTCACAAGAAGCTTGTATGCCGCAAGGAGCTCGGCCTCGTACTGTCCCGTCAAGAAGGAAAACCTCACGTTTGCGCCACGGGTCCTCTCCACCTCCTTAAGCGCATCCTCAAGATCATCCTCGAGCTCCTCAATTAGAGCCTCCATCGCTTCCTCTTTCGTCTGACTACCGTGACCAAAGAGGGTACTCTTGATAGGTATATGCAAGAGGCATGCAATGTCGTCAAAAGTGATGGTAATCTCACCATGTGGGAGATGGAATGACGATGTCTCTGGGTGCCACCTCTCCGCAAATGCCATAAGCATCCCATTATGTATGGTGGAGTACCCAATCCGACAGAGGCCTTTTAGCTCAGAAGCTGTGAGGACATCCCGGAACCACGACTCGTTAGGCTGCACGAAAGAGGCAATCTTTTGACCGTGGTTGTAGAACTTCTGGGGATCCCTATCTTGAAATTTTCCAAAGAAAACACTGTTAATAATTAGAAAAGTTAGAAATAATAAATTTTCACTAAGGACAAAAAAGTAAAAAGTAATAAGTCTAAGAAATATTACCACTCAGTCTCAGACGTGTCTAGCTGTATGATCCACGTACTCTGTCAACAGGGATAAATATGAAGGACCTCCTGGGTAGCCCACAGGCGCCTCATGCGCATCCTCCTCCTCGTGCAACAAGTCAATACCATCAAGAGGTGGACAGGAGATCCAACATCGGCCGGAGGTGGAATAAGAGTAGAAGAAGTGACCCAACGACGTATGCGGTCGGAGGGCGTCTGTGAGGAACCCTAACCATCTTCCCCCGACCTCTAGGATGAAGTAGTATACGCGGATGGTCCCTCTGCTAGAACAGATGTATTAGGTACATCTGCTGAAAGGATGTACCAAGTACCTCTACTGAAACAGATGTATCAGGTACATCTGCTGGAACGACGAATCCATCTGTCACATGTGACACTACCTGCATCCGTACATGTCACATGGAGGCATGTTGTGCGACCCTCCCACGTATAAGTCTGTCTGACTAGTCGGCCATAATGTATGCATTGTATTACAAATAAAATCGAGTTAGATATAATTTAGTTATAAAGAGAAAAGAAAAAAAAAACAAACTTACCTCCGTAGGTGCTGAAGGAGTGAAAAACACTTAGAAAGGGGGGGGGATTGAATAAGTGTAACTCAAAAACTTGGAAGATAAAAACAATGAACACAATTATTTTTATCCTGGTTCATTGTTAACCAAACTACTCCAGTCCACCCCTGACAAGGTGATTTACCTCAACTGAGGATTTAATCCACTAATTCAACCGATTACAATGGTTTTCCACTTAGATACCCTCTAAGTCTTCTAGAGTCTACAGATCACAACTTGATCACTCTAGGAATCCTTTTATAATCAATGTAAAATAAATGTTTACAAGAGTTTGATTTGCTTCTAATAAAGCTGTAATCACAACTGTGATATTTCTCTTAAGTTTTATTCTTAACACTCACTAAGATATTTCAAAGTTGTGAGGTTGAAGACGAAGTTCTTTAGCTTTTGAATTTGACAGCGTTTCTGTAAGTTTTGTGCAAGTGTTCTATTTTTGCTTTTGATCAGAACTTCTATATATAGGCGCTTGAGAGGAAATGACCGTTGGGAGCATTTAATGCTTTGCGTGAATAGTACAACGCTGCATTTAATGTTTCACACTTTTGTCAACTACCTCGAGCCATGCTTTTGCTGCTTTTATTGACTTTGCCTTTTGTAGATTCTAACGTTCCTTTTGTCAGTCAGAGATTTAATGTTACAGCCTTTCATCTTGTACTTTCTTCTGGACTCAGGTTTGTAGATAAAAACGTTTGAATATCAGAGCCATCAGCTTTGGTGCAGAGCATCTTCTGTCTTCTGACTTTGAAGAGCTTTGAGCGTGATACCATCAGAGCTTGTACTTCTGAATTCCATCTTCTGATGCTTTCCAGTTCATGTTTTGATTCTGCATGACCATCTTCTGATGTCTTGCCAGAGTATGTTCTGATGAAGCCATCCAGAACTTTCTGAGTCAGTGCTTCTGAACGCTGATTTGTGCATACTCTTTATATATTTCTTGAAATGGAAAACTTAAAGGATTAGAGTACCACATTGTCTTATACAAAATTCATACTTAATGTTATCATCAAAACTAAGAATGTTGATCAGAACATTTCTTGTTCTAACAGGTGCAAATACAAAATCTTCCATAGATGTAGCTACGGAAGCAGCCAACATTTCAAAATACTGGGATTGTTCCGTAGATGCATCCACGGAACAACCTAACGTTTCATTTGTTCTGTAGATGCAACTATGAATGGTTCTGAAACTTCAAGGACGCAACAATGGCGTTTGTCACTGTTCCGACCACTATAAAGCCCTATTTTAGTGGCTTGATTGTCCGTTTTACACATAAAAAATACCTACATTGTCTCTAAACTATGTTTCTAAAACTAACTAATGATTTCTACACCTAAAAGTGTATTCAAACTCTGTTACGAGAAATACTCTAAAATAACTCAAAATCTCAAAAACTTACCAATTAAATTGCGTTTTCAAGTTGTCGGAATGTGTTGATCATTGATGCACACGTTTAGAGCCGAACTCGAGAGAAAAAAACAACTTTGGTGGATTTTGATTTTTGAGGTTGAGAGAGTTTGAGAGTGTGAAGATGAAGAAAAGTGAAGAGTAAGGGAGGATAAGAGTCTGGCGCGAATATAAGATCAAATGCTTCTGTAGATGCATCACTGTAAGCCTTCCGTAGATGCACCTATGGAACAAATGAACTTTAAAATTAAAAAAGTTGCTTCCGGAAATACATCTACGGAAACAAAAATATTTTTGGAACCGTGCATGGTACATAAGAAACCCAAGGGGTGAGGTTAGAGTTTCTCTAAATTTAAAGGTATGGAAATTTAATGAACATACACCGTTGCTATAAAATAATTCACTATTATTGTAAAATAATTTTACATCTTCTTTCAATAGAAAACCATATCATGTATTGTAATATTTTTGTTAAATGATAATGTGAAATCTTAATTCTCATAATAAAAAATATGTTACTCCATTTTAAATGACAAAACTAATTCTCTTAAAAATTATATTCATTGTCTTAGGTTACATAATATTGCCATGCGTGAATCTTTACACTTTCTGTAAAAGATCCACTATTTTTGGTATTAGGAAACCAAAAATGTCAAAGAAAAATGGTATGAAAGCATGTTGATTATCGAAACATATTTTCTCATGCTTGACCATTTTACTTGAGCAGTCTGTTCCACCGTAAAACCTTCGGTCCTCGGTCCAACTAGTAAGAAAATCCCAATTAAATTCACAAATGCAAGTTCCCCTCCTACCTATTCATATACCAGAACATCAACTGACCTAAGAGTCGATATTTCTTTCAAATACAATACTTATCTTATTTGAAGCCCTTGGCTTTAATATCCAACTTGCAGCATACTAGTAGTGTTTGTTAATATTAGACAATTTCTTTATAGACCCCCCAGGGTGAGAACCTCAGCTGAAAACCCTAATTTACCCCTGATTTCAGAGATGCATCTCCGAAGTCACCCATTTTCACATTTACTATTATTTCAGAGATGCATCTCCGAAAACACCCATTTTTGGGTGTTTTCAGAAATGCATCTCCGAAATAAACCGAAGAACACTTTGTTAACTGCTGTAGCTTCCTTACCACCCATACTTAACCTCACACTCAAACCTCATTGTGAAGCAATCATACCTTGATTTTATGTTGTTTTCGTTCTTTAATTTCGTTTCAATTGCAAATCTTGTACTATGTAATCTGCTGAACATTAATGAGAACTCGTTGTGTTTGGGGATTGTTGGGTTTGGGGTTCCAATTTTGTGATGCTTGTTTGAATCGTGAGAGAGCAGAGAGATCAAATTTCTTCTCTTGTTTGTTTGCAATGAAAGCGAGGGATGGAGAGAAAGCGGCACTTTGATTTTTGAGTTTTAGGGTTGGAGGCTTTCTTGAGGGTGGCGGTTTTGAAAAATAGAAAAACGCAGGTTATTTCGGAGATGCATCTCCGAAGACGTAAAAA
Organism: Vicia villosa; assembly: GCF_029867415.1. Lineage (NCBI taxonomy): Eukaryota > Viridiplantae > Streptophyta > Magnoliopsida > Fabales > Fabaceae > Vicia > Vicia villosa. Next base: position 42,622 of record NW_026705890.1, on the reverse strand, counting down.
TGGGTTATTTCGGAGATGCATCTCCGAAAACACTTTTTTTTTCAAAAAAAATTGATTTCGAAGATGCATCTCCGAAATAACCCATTTTTACGTCTTCGGAGATGCATCTCTAAAATATGGAGGCATTTAAGGAATTTCCTCACGGGTTCCTAAGAAGGTAAGGAGGTCTATAAAGAAATTGTCTAATATTAAGCCACTTTCAAGTACCAAAATTGCCTGAGTAGTCTTGAGTGTAGTTGTCGACTTATACGAGTCATTAAAACTAAGTCCTAATACCACATGTTTGGGGTTAAAAAATAGTCACCATTAAATGAAAATTTAATTTCACACTTCTCATTTATGGTCGGATTGTTTTAACATTAAAAATATAGATTATTTTTTAATTTTTAAAAATGAATTTTATAAAATTATTTTTAAAAATAGACTTAAATGCACATTTGCTTCTCCTGTTTTGATGTTTTTTAACTTTTAGTTTCTTCATTTTAAAAATTAGTTTTTTTATTTCTAAACTTTACATCACTTGAGATTTAGTTTGTTTTTCTCTAATTTTGCAGACGTAACGGTGATGATCAAAAATTATTTTTAATGAGTTGACAATATTGAATAGGATAATTAATTTATTAATATTATTTTAATTAATAAATTAATTATTAATATTTTTTATTGAGCTTTTTTAGAAATTTATTTGAAGATTAATTAGTTCAAATTTCAAAAAATAGAATTTTTTTCAATAACCATATTTTAAAATAAAATTTCAAAATAACCAAATTTTCAAAATAATTACATAAATATCCAAAAAATGCTTAAATTAGCACGTTGTCACCAAGGGGGTGGCAATAACAATACCTCTTTAATAAATTCGCCAATGGACCTGGCGACAACGTCTATAAATTGGGCCAAGTCGCCACCCCCATGGCAACAACACCCATTCCTTTTTTTTTTTCAATTTTTTTAGTTAAATTGTTTTACCTATTATATTTTACTACTTTGGGCATTATATTTATTTACTTAAATTTTTAATGAAGAAAAATAATATAAATAAAAGAAACTACGATTTTATATTAATAAAAAAACTACAATTACATTAATCATAACAATTAAATTTTGGATGACCTAATGCGGGTGACCCTGGTATGATCCGCACAGAGGAGGTCTAATAACTCGTTTAGACGGCTCACGAGTTGGTAGTGCTCCCCTATTCCTACGACGCCCCCTCTATTTTGTTCCTCTTGTGTTTGAGTCGATGGCACTTCAATGCACTCCGGGTCTACAAAATCTGTCAGCCGACCTTGACCTCTGAATTCCCGCTATAGGAAAGGCGGATGCCCGCGACACCTTCAAAGTTCTGTCTTGGTGGGACAAAATGGCTCCTGGTGGGTGCGGCCTCAAAGTTTGGTCTCTGGTAGTTGGTGGTTGAATCGGGTTGGTTAAAATACAATGGTTGTGGTGGTGTGTTGAGGTCAAATGGTTGGTTGGGTACTGTGATATTTGTTGGTTGAATGAGTTGTATGGCTGGTATTCTTCATGTATGTGAAGGTTTAGAAAACACTTAGAAGGGGGGGGGGTTGAATAAGTTTTTCCTTTTTCATTCGCAACACCAATAGACAAAACACAGTTATTTTTATCCTGGTTCGTTTGCAACTCAAACTACTTCAGTCCACCCGCCAAGGTGATCTCGCCTCCCTCAATTGAGGACTCAATCCACTATAGTCAAAACTTATTACAAATTCACAACCAACTGTTGTGACTAACAATATAATGAACAAGCCAACTGCAAGTGACTAACAATACACTGCACAAGCCAACTGCAAGTGACTAACACCTCTAAGACAAACTAGTCCTAACCTTCTTGAGAAATTTGACTCAACTGTTCTCTCAAGGAACAATTACAAAATAAATTTAAATAGTGTTTCAGATTGCTTCTAATAAGCTTTAATCACAGCTATGATTTTTCACTAAGTTTTTTGTACAAGGAGTATGAACTCAGAATGTTAACGTAAAAATATTTTCAGCAGCGTAAGAGTTCACGTTGGCTTTGATGATGTTCGTCGTTTTCTCCACACTTTCTTTTTCAAGTGATCTTATATTTATAGCTTCAAGTATTTATCCGTTATCTTGATCTTTGGAGAGAGCATTAAATGCTTGCGTGTTTGCTTTTTGTTTTTGTTTCTCCAACGAGCTGCATGTGCGTTGCTTCTTCAATCAACCTTGGGAATTGTTCCATTTGAGTGCTTCAACCGTCTTTAATCATTATGTTTTTAACGACATCTTATCTTGATTCAGAACTTTGCATCTTTCATAACTTCTGTTCTGACTTGTGAATATAACTTCTAATGGAATTTTTCTACAGCGGTTGGTGCAATCAGAAGTTTCTTCATTAGAACTTTCAGCAGCTTTTCCTTTCAGCGTTTGTTCGGCTTTACATAAAGTACATGTTCTGATGGAACTTGTATTAGAACATATTTTACGGGAGTCTTTAGCGAATAACTTCCAATTAGCTATGTACCACTGCTGGATATTTTGATGCATGCCGAATTGGAGTTTCACACAGTCACTGTGGTGCATCTCCATAGTGGTGAACCGTATGATAGGCAATTTTTCCGTTCAAACAGCTGCCTCTTCTCGCTCGTGTTCATGGCCCAATCCCAAGTATGGTCTCCAAATAAACTGCAAAGTAAAAAAATATATTTCAAATTAGGGAAGATGCTTTATTTTACAAATATAGTTAGATAATGGAAAGTTTAGTGGTAATACATCTTGTGGTCGAAGTCGATCCAAGAGTTGGTGATAAAAAATTATTTTGTTTCTTGGCGTTAGGCTGTAATCCAATCTAGTTGCATTAAACCTAAACACATCAAAAAATAGAAATCAAATTAGTTACAATTAATAATAGAATAAATATATTAAATGAATTAACGTTATTAACTTAACTTGACACGTACGAAAAGATGTATATGTGCGGATTTTCAGGGGATCGTCTTGGCATTCTCCACCATCCCCATGCTTGTAATAAGAATGCACATATATAAAATGTACAACTTTATTTTTTCATTTTTGCACAAGGAGCTATAGAGGAAAGCCAATACCGCAGAACCCCAACTATATGGCTTGATTTGATCAATGTCCTCAAGCAAAGACAAGTACATAAAATTTATACTATTCCCCGTGTCATCGGGTAATAGTAAGCTACCAAATAATTACATAATATAAAATCTAGTTTTAATTATTTTATCTGTTCGGTCAAAAAATGGTTCAAAGTCAATGCGTCATAATGTTCTTTAAGGGCCGATAGCTTAATACCTTGGCCCCTCGCTCTGTCTCGGCCCTCACCCTCGACCAAATCTACGCCCAACATTTCCTCGCATAGAGCATTGGGTTGTTGGACGTTTCCATACACTGCTTTTCCATTAATTGAGAGACCCAATAACATGTACACATCCTCTAGCGTGACAGTACATTCACCTGTTGGAAGGTGAAAAGTATGAGTCTCGGGCCTCCAACGCTCACACAATGTCAATATAAATTTAGTATCAATTGTAGTACGAAGCAAATTCATTACGTACCCGAATCCCGCACGCTCAATGTAAGGAAAAATCGAAGGGTCGAGAGCATCCATCGAGTGTGAACGGGTCCAAAATCTAGTGAAATCCTATTAACATAAACATAAACAATTTAATTGAATGAACATAAACAATATTATCTAATTAAATGAAAACAACAAAAACAATAAAAACTTACGTATGTTGCAATGTTAGCAATGGTTCCCGTTGTTCTTGACCCATAGTTAGAAGATACATGTTTGCAATATTGAAGATATGAGAATGTGTATTTCCTCTAATGAAAACTACTTGGTGCTGATGAAAATGAACTAGCAATAGAAACTATTTATAACCGTTTTCAAATATTAAAAAACTATAAAAAAAACATGACAAGACCTATGCATGCAAGCCTTGGAATCTGAGTGGAAGTAATTCGCCACCTAGAGTGGCGACAACACCTGATGTTACAATGCATTCGCCAGCTAGAGTGGAGACTTGCTGCCACCCTAGGAAGCATGCATGATCCAGTCATAATGCATGCATGGGAAGGCTAGTTGTGGAAGGGAATATGTAGGCTAGTGTGGAAGCATGCATATGTCTTGTCCAATTTGCAAACATGCATGTATTATCTTCTCCATCTAGTGTCTTGCAAGCATAACATATTTTCATCAAGCTTAACATATTTTCACAAATATATACACCACTTCTCTCATCAAGCTTAACATATTTTCATCAACACATTTTCTTAGCCAAGTTCGTAACACATTTTACTCACTCAAAAATATGGCATCCACATCACAATACAAAGTTCGAGCTCACATAAATGGTGAAATTTACCAGTGCGACACAAACGGTTTTCTATTTAGAAACAATAATTCTACACGGTTTTCTCTAAATAGAAAAACGGATTTCTCGTATCTAAAAAATAAAATTGAGTCCAAACTTAGAGAACCGGTCTCTCAATTTTTTAACCAACAACCATATGTTCTTGATAACAACTCAGTCATGTTTTATCAATCACAAATACAAACTGACCTAGAGGTTTAAAACATGTTTCTTAACCATGAGTATTATGGTTATGATTATCTGGAGTTGTACATAGTGTTGGAACAAATTGTTCCGTCTCAAAATATGCAGTCACAAGTTATTGATCCCGTTGTTGACGATGAATAAGATGCTGATCATGTCGTTGAAGAAGAAACAAAAGTAGAAGATGTGGTGGATGACTTGGTGTACCGTGATTCGGAAGATGAAGAACAGGTTCCAATACCCAATGCGCATGCGTACTCACCTCCAACGCACTTCACAACACTTAATTTGGGGGAGGATGAGCCATCGTCTGATATGTTCTACAACCCGTATATGAGGTCATACGGGGAGTTAAAAAGGGTGACACATTCAGTTCAAAGGAATATTGTATGCTAGTAATAAAAAATTGGCACTTAGAAGACTGTGTTGATTTTAATGTTGATCGCTAAAATTTAGAAAGATGCACTATTTTGTGCAAAAACCCGGAGTGTGGGTACATGCTTAAGGCATCATTTAAGAACAACGTTAATCCTTGGGTGATAGGTTCCATTTCTCAAGCCCACACTTGCGTTAACACAAATATGGCGCAAGATCATCGAAAACTAAGTCATGACATGATATGCCATACCATAATACCTCTCGTAGATGCTGACCCGTCACTGAAGGTAAAGACGATTATCTCCCATTGCATTTCTATGTTCAAATATACACCATCATATAGAAAGGCTTGGTTAGTGAAGTAGAAGGCAATTGAAATGGTCTACGGAAATTAAGAGGAATCCCATAAACAACTTCCTCGCTACTTGTCTGCACTTCAATTATATTCACCTGGGACGGTTACTATATTGGAGACATTGCCGACACAATCCCAAGATGGAACCCCTCTCGAAGGTAATGGAATATTCCATAGACTTTTTTGGGCATTTCGACCATGCATCATCAGATTTGGTTTTTGCAAGACGATTATTCAAATTGATGGAACCTGGTTGTATGGGAAATACAAAGGAACATTACTTATGGCGGTCACATAAGATGGAAACAACAATATTTTCCCAATAGCCTTTGCTTTGGTAGAAGGAGAAACAACTGCTGCTTGGAGTTTCTTTCTCAAGAATCTCCAAACTAAAGTTTCTACACAACCTGATCTTTGTTTGATTTTGGACAGGAATGCTTCTATTGACAGCACATACAACAGTCAAGAAAATGGTTGGCACGACCCCCCGTTTACACATGTCTACTGCATTAGGCATATCGCACAAAATTTTATGCGTGAGATCAAAGATAAATTTTTGAAGAACCATTTGGTGAATGCGGGGTATGTCTTAAACAAACATGGATTTCAGTACTACTTCCGTGAAATAGCGTTGTCAAATCCAGATGCAGGGAGGTGGATTGATAGCATTGACAGAGAAAAATGGACTAGGTCATACGACGATGGGGCGAGGTGGGGCCACATGACCATAAATCTTGTGCAATCGATGAACGGCGTTTTCAAGGGCATGCGAAACCTACCTGTAACGGCTTTGGTGAGTACAGCATATTTTCGGATGGTAACTTTGTTCGCCACAAGAGGTAAGTGGTGGATTTCAGTGTTACAGACATAGCAGGTGTACATCGATGTCTGGATGAAATATGTGCAACAAGAATCTGCCAAGGGAAACACTCATCGCATTACAGAGTTCGACCGTCATGGCCATACCTTCAGTGTCAAAGAAACAATTGACGACAACCAGGGGCTTCCATGACAACAATAACGGTTCTCAATCCCAGATTGTTGGTGCGTCTGTGGCCAATTTCAAGCCTATCGCATGCCTTGCTCCCATGTCATTGCAACATGTTCACATAGTCACTTTGATGCATTATCATTGGTATCACCCATTTACAAGGTATCAACGTTGCTCAACGTATATTGGCCTGTGTACGACAATTACTTTCTAGTGGTAGCGATGGAGGCATATTGGCCTGTGTACAATGGGGAAACAATTTGGCACAATGATTTAATGCGTCGGAATAAAAGCGGTAGACCAAACAACAAGCGTATTAGAACTGAAATGGACGCCACTAAAAAACATGCAAAGGAAGTGTAATATATGTCGTGAGGTCGGACATAATAAGAACAAGTGTCCAATTGCGGATCTAGTTCCACAACATAGTTGTTATGTTCAATGTTATTTGTAATTTATTTTCCAATGAAATGAATTTTTTTTTCATTAGTCAGATGAGTTACAATATACATGGAAAACAACATAAACAATAACACAAAATAAAATTTCAACTAAAAGCAACAATTGAAAAAACAACACAATGACTAAAACAACAACACAACAAACAATTAAAATCTAAGAAATTACAACGGTTAAAACAATGTCATCTATTCCATCCATCATTTGAATGGTATCAAAGTCGTTTTTTAGTTCAACCCACCAACGTTCCATATTTCTGGTCATAAACGAGACCCTTGTTCTAAGCCTCTGGATCCTTTTGATTTCTTCCCCGGGACTGTACTCCCCCTCTAACTGTGACATCAGAGTCCTCTTCAGGTTGTTGAAGGTACGAATGTTCCAAAACGTAACCGACATAAGGGGTTTAACCGGAGAGAAAATAACATGCCCATTCCTTCTACGATATTCTGGTTCCGGCACGGGACGACTGGATGATGTTTGCTGCCATAAATAGGGGCTTATGTGAGACATGAATAATAATGTGCAGGGAAAATGAGAAAATTTATGGAGAAATGAATGAATTTTAATAGAGGAATGTGTAGCGGGGAAAATCTGATATCGAAGCCATGGGATTGACTCGAATCAATATTTCGTTTGAAATCGCCACCGCGCTTTATTTTTTCACAGGAAAAGGGAAAAGAACGAAAAACCCAAAGTTTTGTTTTTAAAACAAGAAAGAGAACTCAGGTTCGGGTGTTGATTATATGAGGGGAAGGTTTAAAGCACCCCTCATATCCGTGGTACTCCACGGGAACCTTTTTGAAAATCTGTGTGTGTGTGTGTGTGCTAAAAAACGGTTTGTTTTATTTTTAAAATAAGCTCGGCAAAGCGTTAAGCTTTGGGCCTACATACCTCCTCGGTGCAATGGAGAAGTCAGAGCTAATGTAGTTCCGCTTTTGGGAAAACATTTTTAAAAACGAATAAACACTTTATCGTCGTTGGAGAGAAATACTCAGCCATTGATCTTGAGCATGAGAACAAACGAGTTCTTTTCATCGCTAATGAAAGAAGGGCTCCAACTCGGATAAAATCGACGAGTATGCCACTAGCTCTCTCACGCGGAAAAGATCTCATTATATCAATCAATTTCAAAATCGTGGGGTATAACCACTCGTTTCGACAATTAATGGTGTCTAAACTTTTGAAAGAAAATGCCAACAAGGGCAAAAGATATTTTTAAGAAAGAGGTTTTGAAAAGGTTTGCAAACATAAGAATATTTTGAAAAAGGGAGAATATTTTGAAAATTTAAGAATGGGAGGAGATGAAGAGGCTATCCTATTGCGTAAAATAAAAGCTAAGGAAAAGAACGGTCTAACCGAAATAAGAAGCCAACACTTGACATTATGAGTCAAGGTAGATTTCCCATCCTTTGGAATTATCAATACCAACACATTAACACTTGGGGGATCCAGATGAACTTATCGTCTTAGCACCACTTTTCATTAAGCACATTAAGATTCTGACGAAAATCGGGCAGAGTAACGGCTGTTTTCGGGTAAAATCCTTATCTCAATGCCTTGGAATTAACCATCAAGGGCTTTCAAGGAAATACCTGCACATACAAACAGACAACAATCCAATGCCAGACACACATAATAACAGCAGAGTAATAACAGAATAAGAGTCCAGAGGCACTAGGTCCATAAGTCCGAATCTCCAAAATGCTAGGGATAGTAACCAATAGTCCAAAGAGAGCCTTATGTGTTTTTTAGATTTTGGTTGTTTATTAGCGTTTTAGCATAAAAGTAAAGTATGGTCCAAGTGGACAAAAGGAAAATAGCGGAAGCATAAACATATGTCCAAGTGGACAAAGAGAAAATAGCGGAATTATAAACGTCCAAATGGACAAAGAGAAAATGGCGGAATGTAAATATGATGAAATGATAAAATAAAGCGATAAAGCGAGAAATATAAAGAGCGGTATAATAAATGGCGGAAATTAAAGTTAGTTGTTAGATGTTAAAGATAACCATCTTGAAACTTGTCAAGTATGTTATCAAAGTTAGTAATGAAGATCGATGGTGAGTGAATGATGTACTCGGATTTAAGGTCAATGGAAACTTATCAGAAGCTTGATAAAATCATAGTGACTACACGATAAATTTTCATAAGTCATAAATCAACCGCATGCAATTCTCTTCCATATTTGATCTTTTATCGAGTCGGGACAAATGTAGGAGAACTCTCCATGTATCAAGATCATCAATCAAAAGAAATAAGAAGGAGAAGAAGAAATGATCTAGCCTTTATCAAGAATTCATAGAATTCTCAAGATATCAAGACTTTCATCGATCAAGAGAAAATAAGATGAAAAAAAGATAAGAATGAAAACAAATTGATCTAGTCTTTATCAAGAATCCATAGAATTCTCAAGATATTAAGACTTTCATCGATCAAAAGAAAGTAAGATGAAAAGATAAGAATGAAAACAAATTGATCTAGTCTTCATCAAGAATCCATAGAATCCTCAAGATGTCAAGACTTTCATCGATCAAAAGAAAAATAAGATGAAAATAAGAATGAAAACACAAAAGATAATCAACTCACACTATCATTAATATCATTCATCCATTTTGGTGGATTAGGTCATTTCAAACCTATCAACACCATAGATCCAATGATATTAATGAAGTGTAGGAAGAAGGAAGCCAAAACAAGCTCAAAAAAGGCAAAAAACCACATTCTGCCTGCTGGAAATCGATTTCATGCAGGGGGAAATCGATTTCCATAGTGCACTTTTCAAAAAAACAAGTTACGTTCAGCAGGAAATCAATTTCAGCCTTAAGGAAATCGATTTCCTCAGTGTAAATTTCAGCAAAAACAACATTTAAAGGCATGAAACTTGACTTGAACAAATATACAAACACCTTATGATCACACATCAATTAGAGCACGAATTTTCCATCAAATCACCAACAAATAGCACCAATGCATTGAACACAAACAACAAAGAATCACATTGTGATATACAAAAAGGATGAAGAAAATTACCAAATCTTGAACAAAACTTAGATCTACTTCAAGAATCACCAACACAAATCTTGATCTCAACAATTGAAGAAAAAAGAGTGAAATAGATGGTGGTTTAGCTCAAAGTTTGTGAGGTTCAAGGTGTGACTCACAAACTTTATGAAAGAACAAAGAGCTTTGGTGAATTTGGTAGGGATGAGGAGAGAAATTGCAAGGGGGTTTTTTGGCTCTCAAAGCTTGAGAAATGAGAGAGTAGTGGGCTCTATTTATAGGATGAGAGCAAGAGTAGTGGTAATTTGGTCTTTTTGCATTTGGTAATTAGCTTGTGTTTAATTGGTGATTAAAGTGGCAATTAAATGGTAAAAGTGGTAAAATGGGGTTTAATGAAGAGAATTATTTTGGTGAAGTGGAAAATTGGTGAAATGACAAAGATGGTCAAAGAAAATAGGTGCCAAAATCAAATCAAGCTTCCCTCTCTATTTTTTTTTGAATTTCGCCTTAAGGAAATCGATTTCCCCAGGAGTGAAATCGATTTCACTCTGTTCCAGAAGAGAATTTGGCGCAAAATACACTAGGGAAATCGATTTACCCAGGAGGGAAATCGATTTCATGCTGTCCAGAATGTGATTTTGTTGAAGATTGCTGCAGGGAAATCGATTTACCCAGTAGGGAAATCGATTTCACCAGTCAAAAATGTGAAAAATGCCTTGTTTATTGCATGTCTTGGCTTGGTACCTACAAAACAAAAGCCTACAAAGAAACAAAGCAATATTTTTGGTATTTGGGTTAGTACAATATGCATAAAAGATAAACAATCATTGGTGCTTGATGGTCCCTCTCATTGATGAGGTGAGTGCAACACCATAAACAAAACTTCCAAGTGGAGCTCTTGATTAGTGATTGGGATATGAATGATATAGGATCTTAGGGTCAAAAATTGGGGTATGACAGATGCCCCTATTTAAGTTTCTTCGATTTGGAGATACGATGATTGGAAATCTTCGTTTTGACAAAATTGAAGAGACTTAAATATATAAGACACAATTTTTGATCCTAAGATGCAATGCAATGTTAATGAATGCATGTGATGATAATAAAGCATGACAACACTAGGGAGTAAAAGGTACTCCACTGGGGAAAATAAATGTCTTGCTGGCAAATCTCCGCTGGGGAAGGCAAGACTTTGTTGGAGAAATGAAACTTTGGTGGGAAAAGAAACTTCTCTGGGGAAAACACTTCGCGTCAGAGAGGTTATAGCATCACCTTTCGCGCTGCAATGGTTGACGATGAGCTACCAACTCAATAGTTGAAGGTAGAAGAAAATTGAATTACCGCCTCAATGGTTGACGATGAACTGCTAAGAACAATGAGTTGCCGCTGAGAATAGGGATCAACTTCTTCTTTAATCAAGGACATGGCTTGAGAAAAGGAACTGGATGCAAACTGTCACTTACACTGAAGCGACTTGCCATTTGCTGACTTTGCTGAGGAATCTTTAAGCAAAACGAACTGTCTTCGTGAAGAAGGCTGCCATTCGTTATCTCAAAGGGAACAAACTGTCTTCTGTTGAAAGAGACTGCCATTTGCCGACCCTGTCGAGAAATCCTTAAACGGAACGAACTGTCTTCTGCTGAAAGAGACTGCCATTCGTTGACCCATCTTAGGAAAAAGTGAGCAAACTGTCTTCAAACAGAGGAGACTGCCATTTGCTGACTTTAGAATTCTTAAACGAACTGTCTTCATGAAGAAGACTGCCATCCGTTATCTCAAAGGGAACAAACTGTCTTCTGCTGAAAGAGACTGCCATTTGCCGACCCTGTCGAGAAATCCTTAAGCGGAACGAACTGTCTTCTGCTGAAAGAGACTGCCATTCGTTGACCCATCTTAGGAAAAAGTGAGCAAACTGTCTTCTAATGGAGGAGACTGCCATTTGCTGACTTTAAAATAAGAATTCTTAAACGAACTGTCTTCATGAAGAAGACTGCCATCCGTTATCTCAAAGGGAACAAACTGTCTTCTGCTTAAAGAGACTGCCATTTGCCGACCCTGTCGAGAAATCCTTAAGCGGAACGAACTGTCTTCTGCTGAAAGAGACTGCCATTCGTTGAGCTTCTTCCATTTGGAATCAAGAAGTTCATAAAGTATGAGAGATTATCACTTGATTTGAAGATAAGATTGATATGTGGAGACGCACAAACTTGCTCAAATAAAGAGGCTTCAATTTGTTGTCAACCAAAACATGATGGGGATAACACAAGTTGCTCAAAGTCAAAACCTGCCCCTTGCTTTGAAGCACAAATTCCAAGGGAGTGCAATAACATCACTGCTGGAAAATAAATCTTTCAATATCTGATAGGAACATCAATCACAAACAAGTTCTCCATTATAGAGGAAAGCATAATCCTCAAGAGGTGCAAAATAAATGCCTTCTCAATCTAGGTTTCCCAGCCTAGAGAGGTTCAAAATAGTATTGTAAGAGACCAAAGTTCAACTCCAAGAACAAGCTGGATAGAAACGGTCAAACAAAGCTTTGCCCCTTGAGGAATAAACTCAACTGGGGATTAATTCCATCCTGACAAATGAGCTGAGGAGGAACACTGAAGAAAAATTCTTCCACGAAGAACAAACTCAGTGGGGATTATCAATCTCTGCGAGGAATTTACAGATAATCTTCTTCTTATCAAAAAGGTTGGACAACACATCAAGCTCTATTAGGGGGAATCAGAGAAAATTTCTTTGGAGAAAATCTCCATTCTGAACTTGCAGAGGAAATAAGAAGTTAACATCAAAGCAAACAAGTTAACATGCGGGGGATTTTAGTTCAAAACTCAACACAAGGTGAGAAAGAAAACCCAACAATCAACCGTTGTCTCAAAACTTCTTGGTAGAGAGTGACATACTCTGGATTGATCATGGCAACAACCTTTGTACTTCAAGCTAATGAGGTGATCAAGGTAACTTCGGATTCACAACTTGCCCCAGATTACATGGTCTATGAAAGGAAACTACCTCAAAAAGGTTCACATAGACCCTTGGCGTCATGAAGACTTGGAATAATCTGCCCCAGATCAACAGATTTTGTTTTTGAGATTTGTCAAATCTCGACGTAACTGCCCCAGATTGACTAAACTTGGCACATTCTCTTACTCGACAAAGTCTTCGAGCTTTGTCCCATGATGGTAATCAAACTTGCAAAAGCATTATACTGGGAAAACAACATGCCCCTGGCAATGTTTTAGTTTTCTACTGATGATCAGATGTAAACTTCCTGGATGTCAAACAAATGTTTACAAGCAGAAAAATGTTTATTCTGAGAATGATAATGAAAATGCAACAATTATGTAAGTCTTGAAGAATTTTTTTTTTATAAAAAAGATGTCGCAAAACCTTGTGAATGAATCACTAGTTAAGAGATGACATTGATTTTTTGTATGCATATGATACCAACACAAGTTTTCAGCATAACCGATAGGAGTCAGGAACGCTTTCTTGTTTAAGTATGCTTTCGAAATAAACACTGCTTCAATTAGGACTTTTGAGGGTTGTAACGTGGCCTGGTTCACGGTTTTTCAGAAAAAACAGATTTTTAGGCTCAAAGTTTATTTAGCCCACCCCATCTTCGTGATGTTCTCCAGTCCTATGTTCAGTTAACTTAACACGAGTATTCATCTCTCAAAAGGATTTTGTGCCATTAAGGACCTGATGAAGCTTTCTTGGAGTAGCAGTCACCCTTTTGTCTTCATTTTTGTATTCACACAGATTTGTTCATTTTTGAGGACTTTTGCTTTGTAGTCCTTTCTTTTCACTTTTCACTCTTTTCTCTTTTTTTTTTAATTTTTTTTTTATTTTCCCTAACTTTTGCCTGGACTAATTCTTTTGAATTGGTCGTCCAGCGGGATGCTCTAACTTTTGCCTAAGTCACTTGTTTTCAAGTTTTTGACTTAGCGAGCTTTTTTCTTCTTTCTTTTTTCTTTCTTTTTTATTCTTTTGATTTGAACAAATCGTGTGACATTGACTTTGTCTTGACTTGTTGAGAGGGTTGTGACTGCCTCATTTCTTGGCGGATGGAGGATAACCATTGTGGTTTCACATTTTCCAGCCTTTTGACGTGCGATGGATAACCATTGTGGTTTCACATAATCCAACCATCGATGTGGATATGACGTGATCGACCCTTGGATGCACAATCCTTTTTGAAATATGAACACTCAGTCAAATTAACTGAACACTACCCTGCCCCAGGTTAAAAATTAGGGTTTTTTCGTTTAGAAAAGAAACTCCTACTTCAAGGCTCAAAGGGGTTAACAAGGGATTATCTTCCTTATATCTCCGGTGTTTGGGAATTTGAAACAATGCCTGTACATCATCAGCAGGGTCTTATTCAAAAGCATACAACCAGAAATTTTGCGTTTTTAGATCATCATCCTCCCTCCAATCTTTGCATAAGCAAGAGTTTGGCAAAAGCAATTGGTATCATAATGCATAAAAACAAATAAGCATGAGTGAAACGAATGGATTACTTCAAGACAAACATTATCATTGTGTTAGCATTAACATTCAAAAATAAACAAGTTTCTACATGCAAACAATGCATTGAAAAACAAGAAATATTACAAATGGAAATCAATAAGAATACTAAAAACTGAGAAAAACTCTCTCCATCTGGGCATATGCTGAACGACACATCTTTTGAACTTCAGGCTACCATCAATAGTGATTCAATCATGCTTTGGCAAAGAATTGGCTTGAACATCATAACCAACATCTTGGAAAGTCAAAATACCAGCATGGATTAATCTTTGAACTTCATTTTTTAGAGGCCAACAATTATCTAAGTCATGTCCAGGAGCATTCTGATGAAAAGCACAAGTGACATTAGCATTGTACCACCAAGGAATCTTCTCTGGAATTGGAGGTGGTGACCTTGTCTGAACCAAATTCTTATGAATTAGAGCAGGGAACAATTCTGCGTAAGTCATGGGGATAGGATCAAAATTCCCCTTTTGAGGTGGATTTTGCTCGTTCGGTGGAGAATCTTGTTGACGAGTACTCTGCTGATAATCTGGGATTGCATGAACTGAATTGGATACAGGAATGACATAGGAAACATGCTGATGTTGGTGATGATTGTTTCCTCCCCTGATTCTCTTCTTTGAAAAGTCATTACCAAACTTCTTCACACTACCAGCTGAGTTACCTTCTTCAAACAAACATTCCTTTCGGACATCCTTTTCTAGAAGCGCTTTCATATCCACCTCTCTGTGGAAGTCAGCAGGTGTACTGACTACCGTCCCCTTGGGAAAGAACGAGTTCAGAGTTTCAAGAAAGACCTTTGCCATCCTTTCATCCATCATAGGAGGATTGACTTGGGCAGCAACTAGAGCCTTGACCAGAGCAGTCAGATGCTCCATACCAGCCTTCAGAGTAACCACCTCTTCACGGAGCTCAAGAATCTCTTGTTTGATGCTTTCCATTTCTTCTTAGCAAGAGTGTTGTACTGATGATACCAGGAGAAAGGAAATAAGGCTCTGGAAAACTTCTTTAGAAAGCATAACCAAATGCAGAATGGTGCATGCAATGCAGATGATTTGTTTTTTTGTTTTTTATTTTTGAGTTTCAAGGAACTTAAGATATTAACTTGTAAACACTCAACATTGGACTAAAGCTTCGATTAAGTTATCATCAAAATCAATCATCCATTTTGGTGGATTAGAGTTTTCACCCCATCAACACCCAAGATCCATTGAGTTTGATGAAACTTATGATGTTTACAAGGAAAGACCTCTAAGTTCCTTGAAAACCAATTGTGAAAGACATTTTTATGAATGCATGAATGCATGGTTTGTGCATCAATCACAATCAAGAGCATGCAAGGTCGCATAAGATCATAGTTCAAAGGTTCGACGTCACGAGCATGGAGCCATGGGTCTAACCATCCCAAAAGGTATGATCTAGGGAATTTTGTACCTGCCAATCGGGTTCTACAAAGGTTCCCAGAGTTTTCAATCTTCTATCGGATACTACCGGCACACACAATTGCTCATGGGCACCAATAATATGCCTAAAAAGACCTCGTCTGAGCGTAGTATCGCATGACAACAAGCTCAAATTGGTACTTGATCTTGTTTCTGCACTACATCCTAAAAAGGCTTAGATTGGTTAAAAGGGTTCTAGGCCATTCAGCTTCTACGGACACTCACTATTGAAAGTAATAGCGTTATCACGATGATTCGTAACAACCTCTACTACCTTCCATGAGGCCTCCACTGATTGGGGTTCCACCATATGACGCTCATGGTAAGGATTGCTCCTGACATGCGACTATTGGTCTTACCACCTCCTATCTCAAGTTACTCACCAAAGTTCGGGTTAGAACTTTATCTCATCACAGAGGAACCATCGAGCACCAAAAAGAAAAAAAGAAGATAAAAGCGGTAGACCAAACAACAAGCGTATTAGAACTGAAATGGACGCCACTAAAAAACATGCAAAGGAAGTGTAATATATGTCGTGAGGTCGGACATAATAAGAACAAGTGTCCAATTGCGGATCTAGTTCCACAACATAGTTGTTATGTTCAATGTTATTTGTAATTTATTTTCCAATGAAATGAATTTTTTTTCATTAGTCAGAGAGTTACAATATACATGGAAAACAACATAAACAATAACACAAAATAAAATTTCAACTAAAAGCAACAATTGAAAAAACAACACAATGACTAAAACAACAACACAACAAACAATTAAAATCTAAGAAATTACAACGGTTAAAACAATGTCATCTGTTCCATCCATCATTTGAATGGTATCAAAGTCGTTTTTTAGTTCAACCCACCAACGTTCCATATTTCTGGTCATAAACGAGACCCTTGTTCTAAGCCTCTGGATCCTTTTGATTTCTTCCCCGGGACTGTACTCCCCCTCTAACTGTGACATCAGAGTCCTCTTCAGGTTGTTGAAGGTACGAATGTTCCAAAACGTAACCGACATAAGGGGTTTAACTGGAGAGAAAATAACATGCCCATTCCTTCTACGATATTCTAGTTCCGGCACGGGACGACTGGATGATGTTCGCTGCCATAAATAGGGGCTTATGTGAGACATGAATAATAATGTGCAGGGAAAATGAGAAAATTTATGGAGAAATGAATGAATTTTAATAGAGGAATGTGTAGCGGGGAAAATCTGATATCGAAGCCATGGGATTGACTCGAATCAATATTTCGTTTGAAATCGCCACCGCGCTTTATTTTTTCACAGGAAAAGGGAAAAGAACGAAAAACCCTAAGTTTTGTTTTTAAAACAAGAAAGAGAACTCAGGTTCGGGTGTTGATTATATGAGGGGAAGGTTTAAAGCACCCCTCATATCCGTGGTACTCCACGGGAACCTTTTTGAAAATCTGTGTGTGTGTGTGTGCTAAAAAACGGTTTGTTTTATTTTTAAAATAAGCTCGGCAAAGCGTTAAGCTTTGGGCCTACATACCTCCTCGGTGCAATGGAGAAGTCAGAGCTAATGTAGTTCCGCTTTTGGGAAAACATTTTTAAAAACGAATAAACACTTTATCGTCGTTGGAGAGAAATACTCAGCCATTGATCTTGAGCATGAGAACAAACGAGTTCTTTGCATCGCTAATGAAAGAAGGGCTCCAACTCGGATAAAATCGACGAGTATGCCACTAGCTCTCTCACGCGGAAAAGATCTCATTATATCAATCAATTTCAAAATCGTGGGGTATAACCACTCGTTTCGACAATTAATGGTGTCTAAACTTTTGAAAGAAAATGCCAACAAGGGCAAAAGATATTTTTAAGAAAGAGGTTTTGAAAAGGTTTGCAAACATAAGAATATTTTGAAAAAGGGAGAAGATTTTGAAAATTTAAGAATGGGAGGAGATGAAGAGGCTATCCTATTGCGTAAAATAAAAGCTAAGGAAAAGAACGGTCTAACCGAAATAAGAAGCCAACACTTGACATTATGAGTCAAGGTAGATTTCCCATCCTTTGGAATTATCAATACCAACACATTAACACTTGGGGGATCCAGATGAACTTATCGTCTTAGCATCACTTTTCATTAAGCACATTAAGATTCTGACGAAAATCGGGCAGAGTAACGGCTGTTTTCGGGTAAAATCCTTATCTCAATGCCTTGGAATTAACCATCAAGGGCTTTCAAGGAAATACCTGCACATACAAACAGACAACAATCCAATGCCAGACACACAGAATAATAGCAGAGTAATAACAGAATAAGAGTCCAGAGGCACTAGGTCCATAAGTCTGAATCTCCAAAATGCTAGGGATAGTAACCAATAGTCCAAAGAGAGCCTTATGTGTTTTTTAGATTTTGGTTGTTTATTAGTGTTTTAGCATAAAAGTAAAGTATGGTCCAAGTGGACAAAAGGAAAATAGCGGAAGCATAAACATATGTCCAAGTGGACAAAGAGAAAATAGCGGAATTATAAACGTCCAAATGGACAAAGAGAAAATGGCGGAATGTAAATATGATGAAATGATAAAATAAAGCGATAAAGCGAGAAATATAAAGAGCGGTATAATAAATGGCGGAAATTAAAGTTAGTTGTTAGATGTTAAAGATAACCATCTTGAAACTTGTCAAGTATGTTATCAAAGTTAGTAATGAAGATCGATGGTGAGTGAATGATGTACTCGGATTTAAGGTCAATGGAAACTTATCAGAAGCTTGATAAAATCATAGCGACTACACGATAAATTTCCATAAGTCATAAATCAACCGCATGCAATTCTCTTCCATATTTGATCTTTTATCGAGTCGGGACAAATGTAGGAGAACTCTCCATGTATCAAGATCATCAATCAAAAGAAATAAGAAGGAGAAGAAGAAATGATCTAGCCTTTATCAAGAATCCATAGAATTCTCAAGATATCAAGACTTTCATCGATCAAGAGAAAATAAGATGAAAAAAAGATAAGAATGAAAACAAATTGATCTAGTCTTTATCAAGAATCCATAGAATTCTCAAGATATTAAGACTTTCATCGATCAAAAGAAAGTAAGATGAAAAGATAAGAATGAAAACAAATTGATCTAGTCTTCATCAAGAATCCATAGAATCCTCAAGATGTCAAGACTTTCATCGATCAAAAGAAAAATAAGATGAAAATAAGAATGAAAACACAAAAGATAATCAACTCACACTATCATCAATATCATTCATCCATTTTGGTGGATTAGGTCATTTCAAACCTATCAACACCCTAGATCCAATGATATTAATGAAGTGTAGGAAGAAGGAAGCCAAAACAAGCTCAAAAAAGGCAAAAAAACCACATTCTGCCTGCTGGAAATCGATTTCATGCAGGGGGAAATCGATTTCCATAGTGCACTTTTCAAAAAAACAAGTTACGTTCAGCAGGAAATCAATTTCAGCCTTAAGGAAATCGATTTCCTCAGTGTAAATTTCAGCAAAAACAACATTTAAAGGCATGAAACTTGACTTGAACAAATATACAAACACCTTATGATCACACATCAATTAAAGCACGAATTTTCCATCAAATCACCAACAAATAGCACCAATGCATTGAACACAAACAACAAAGAATCACATTGTGATATACAAAAAGGATGAAGAAAATTACCAAATCTTGAACAAAACTTAGATCTACTTCAAGAATCACCAACACAAATCTTGATCTCTCAACAATTGAAGAAAAAAGAGTGAAATAGATGGTGGTTTAGCTCAAAGTTTGTGAGGTTCAAGGTGTGACTCACAAACTTTATGAAAGAACAAAGAGCTTTGGTGAATTTGGTAGGGATGAGGAGAGAAATTGCAAGGGGTTTTTTGGCTCTCAAAGCTTGAGAAATGAGAGAGTAGTGGGCTCTATTTATAGGATGAGAGCAAGAGTAGTGGTAATTTGGTCTTTTTGCATTTGGTAATTAGCTTGTGTTTAATTGGTGATTAAAGTGGCAATTAAATGGTAAAAGTGGTAAAATGGGGTTTAATGAAGAGAATTATTTTGGTGAGGTGGAAAATTGGTGAAATGACAAAGATGGTCAAAGAAAATAGGTGCCAAAATCAAATCAAGCTTCCCTCTCTATTTTTTTTTAATTTCGCCTTAAGGAAATCGATTTCCCCAGGAGTGAAATCGATTTCACTCTGTTCCAGAAGAGAATTTGGCGCAAAATACACTAGGGAAATCGATTTACCCAGGAGGGAAATCGATTTCATGCTGTCCAGAATGTGATTTTGTTGAAGATTGCTGCAGGGAAATCGATTTACCCAGTAGGGAAATCGATTTCACCAGTCAAAAATGTGAAAAATGCCTTGTTTATTGCATGTCTTGGCTTGGTACCTATAAAACAAAAGCCTACAAAGAAACAAGGCAATATTTTTGGTATTTGGGTTAGTACAATATGCATAAAAGATAAACAATCATTGGTGCTTGATGGTCCCTCTCATTGATGAGGTGAGTGCAACACCATAAACAAAACTTCCAAGTGGAGCTCTTGATTAGTGATTGGGATATGAATGATATAGGATCTTAGGGTCAAAAATTGGGGTATGACAGAATGGACTGCTATTTATAGGCAACAAAAATTCTCAAATGAGTGTTGTCGCCACCCAAAGAGGCGACTTAGGCCCACACGATGATAATTCTCCAGCTAAAGTGGCGACATGCACTACGCCAAATAAGCTATTTAATAGCGTTTTTTTTTTGTTTTTGATAGCGCTTAAAAGCGCTATTAACCGCGCCGCTATTGTAAACATTTTTATTTTAATAGCACTTTTAAAGTGCTATTAAAGTACCCGTTTTTAATAGCGTTTTTCCTTAAGTGCTATCGAAGTTGGCATTTTGCGTGTTTTTTTATTTGATTTTGATAGCACTTTTAAATTAAGCGCTATTATAGGGCACATTTTTTATAGCAGTTTCAAAAAAACGCTAATATATGGCACATGTTTGATAGCATTTTCAAAGAAAGCGCTAATATATAACACATGTTTGATAGCGCTCTCTATTAAAAGTGCTATTATATGATGTTTCATTAATAGCACTTTCTACTAAACGCTATTGTTGTACACGTTATTTTTTTTACACAATTATTTTTTTGGTGTGCAAATATCAAAAAGATACATTTAATTCAATACCAAATAACGCTTTAAGTTACTCATTTCATACACATTATGATCTATAAATACACAATAACATTTAAACCAAATCCACTTGTTTACAAATATCATAACATATATAGAGGGCATTTGCATAGCCAAGTTTGAAGATGCATGCATTCCAATTTAGAGTACTTCAATCCAAATCTCAAAGTAAACAATTATATTGTCTAAACAAAACACCTAAAAAACAAGAAAAGACAACAAAACAACACCGAGTATAGTAACCACACTTCACGAACCAAAAGCGCCAAACCACAAATACAATCACTTAGCTAGGCAAAATAATTGCTTCTTGTTTTCCTGTATCATAAAATAAATATTGATTATGTATTGTACAATAAATATCAATTCAAGATATATAGAATAATCAAACATTCACTACAATCAAACCAAAAAAAAGAAAACAATATCTATAAAAATTGATTAATATCTATGTGTCCATATAAGAAATTATATGCAAGTACTTAACCAAATAGAACTACAACAACACAAATTTCCCATTAATAAGAAATAACTATAGAGGATAATGTGAGTTTTCAATTTTCACAAAAGTGTGGTAGAAATCCTTAGAAAATATTTAATGTGGGTTTAACAGGGAGCCCATAAAATAAAAAATGATTGTTATAAACCAATAGCAATAAATTAATAAATCTTTCAAGCTGTGGACCCATGGTAATCAATAAATTTTCCACTTCAAAGTTTATGCAGACTAAAATCATGTGAGCCAACACACATATCAAGTGCAACAATTTGTAATGTATATCATCATATATACCCATGTACTGTAAAACATAGGGAAACATTATAATAAGTCATGAACATTCCATCTGGAGAAAGAAGATTAAATCATCTCACAATAACACTCTTATTTCAAGAATAACTTGGTTTAGCTTGTATTTGAGTTTTCTAAGTAAGCTTCTATATAACAACAACAACACGATAGAAGCGCTACATGCATGAGTAGCAGCTGCTGTTTTTTATTGTATGCACACCCAGAATTTCAAAAATTGATTTACACCAACAATGTAAAAATGTAGGTTAATGTATATCGAAACATCAGGATAATAATAGATCGCTAGCTTATTAATCAAAAAGTACATGCTACCGAAAATAAATGTTAGCCAGAATAAAACCAGAATTATATATACATGCACTCTTCATTTCTCTTATTTCTTCATTTTCATTTAGTTTTTTTTCTTTTTATAACAGTACTATAGTGTATGCTTTGAGCAACGGTACTATAACTTTGATGCATGTATAACATGTACTCACAAACTCACCCATACTCGCAATCCCACATTACATACATGAGTTAATAAAATTGAACTCATTTTCTAATTTTTCAGTGCCCTGCATAAGTTGGGAGTTACATTAGTAGATCCACCCAAATATTGAAAAGTTTCAATTTGTTTTAATGTCATGACCAAGAAGGAAATATATGACTTTCTATGAACTTTCTAGCTTCAGTATGATACTTTCTATATGCCTTTTTGAAATTAACGAGTAGCATTAATTCTTCCAACCTAAAATTTGATTGTCTCGCAAAACACGTAGTATTAAAAATAACTAAACAAAGCTTCTTTTTTGTATTAAACTTGTGTCACGATGCAAGATGATGCCACACTGCCAAAATACCATGACACGTGCAATTGATAAAGAATATAGGGGACACACAGATAAATACTTACTTTTGTACAAAGAATTTCGTAGGCACTTTCCAAATCAACAACTCCCTAAATTTGACAATCAACGCAATTTCGCAGAACCTGTAGCAATGAAAGGAAACCCCAAAGCAATCAACAAATATAATAATGGAAAATAGAGAGGGATGGGCGGAAATTTCAACTGTGCATGTTAGATAAAAAAATATAAAATAAAGAAATTATGTATGATTTCTTTTTCGCACCTAACTCGGCTCAATATGTAATGCCGACGGCCTCACTGGACAACAGGTATGTACCTTTTGAATTCCACCATTAACGTGACAATCATAACAACAATACATTAATTGGTGGATTTTCTTTCTATACTAAATATGTGTTCATGTTTTTATCTAATATTATTATTTTTCAACTTAAATTTACTATAATAAAATAACACAAAAGTTAAAAGACTAATTTAATAAAATATTCTTTTAGTTATCATATTCTTTTTAATATATATGAAACTATCAAACATACACAATATTATTTTCCCCTTCTAAACTATACACACATTCAACATTATGCATGTTTAGGCCTCACTTCAATGCCTTCAAGAACAAGTCCTCCTTTCAACTGATGACCAACTTCAGCAACACTCATTTCAATCTCTTCTTCATCACCTTCACCACTCAAAAATTCACCTATCTCAATTTCCATCCACCCATCTTCTCTTTTACATGGCACTCCAACATTCTCTCCATCTTCTTGTTCTTGAACCATTCTGTTTCTTCTATTTCCATAAAAAAATGTCTCCAAATTAGACTTATTCTCATCTTTAGTACACGTATATGCTTTCCCTCTCTTTACCATCTCTCCTTTCCTAATTGATATTTCTGAAGGAGTAGAGTCAAGTCCATAAGCTCGATGAGAAACTTTCATTACTAAATATGCTCCATATAACTTGTCTGGAGTTAGAATATTCGTTCTGATTTTGCCTTGTATTTCTAACCAGTTCATTGTTCTCAGCTCAGCAACCACCTAAAATCTACAAAATAATTTTTATATGCAGTAGCTTTTCTTAAAGCAAAGTGTGGATCCTCAAATTCTCAATCGGACGGAATAGTTCGGTTGGTTCAATTGTGAACCGGACCTGGTTCTAGTACAAACAGCCTTACGAAAATTAGGAAAACCAGCTCTATCCAGAAATCGGAGAACCGGTTTCAGTTTATTCCACCTAAGACAACACTAACGAAGAACAATATTTCCCTCGGGATGTTTAAGATTATAATCAATTAGGCATTTCAACAAACAAGTGATGTGCACATTCCAAATTAAAAATAAAACAAGTAAAAATTTAGCTTACGCATGAATTTGAGACAAGATTGTCAACAATACTCTTTTGCAGATCAAGTTTGAGCTTTCAAAGAACTAACAGTATCCTACAAAATATTAAAAGCATATAATCAACTTTTCAATGAACTAACTTCAGCCAATCAAAACAAATCCAAAGTTGTAAGTATACAACACAATCATTACACCTTCATTCTAAATTTTCACATAACACAAATTGTATCACTCATAACCATCAATTCAACAACAAATAAAAAATAAAAATCAAAAGGTGGAAAGCAAAAGAAAAAGAAGAAGCAAATCTGAGCAGAGGATTAAAATTGCCGATACTGACGCAAACGAAACACGCACGTACATATCGAAGAAATCTCAGTTCAAAATCCCTATGTTTCTAATCTTCTGGTTCAAACAAAAGAAATAAGTGAAAAAAACTCAAAATAATAAAGAATTTGTATACCTACCTTCAAAGATTCCGACGAAGACTTGAACTTCTGGTACAGTCTCAGGTAGTTTCCTCTTTTTGGTGATGAATCTGGTTTCGTTCTTTATTTCTGGTGGAGAATCTATGACTGACGAGGAAAAATCAATGGCTAACGAGAGAGAATCGACGATACAGTGGTGTATCGATGGGTGACGGTGGTGAATCAATGGTGGGGTTACCGGAACTGTGCGCCTATCGATGGGTGACGGTGGTGTATCGATGGGTGATGGCAAAGATAGAGAAGAGTCCGTCAGTTTTTGCGATGAATGACCAAAATTGAAGTGGAAGATTAGGGGTTTGTGGTGGTGAATGACCAAAATGAAAAGTATCCGCCAAAACGTGTTTTTGTTTTCTTTAATTTAATTAATTATTTTAATATTTTATTAATTATATATTATATAAACAATAGAGATTTCATCAAATGCTAACATTGAAACGTGTTTTGTTTTTTTTAATTTTATTAATTATTAATTATATATTATAAAAACGATAGCGCTTTTCATATAAACGTTAACATAGGCTAGTGTAATATTAGCGCTTCCTAAAAGTGCTATCTTAGTGAATAAAAGTAATAGCGATTTTTCGAAAAGTGCTATCTTATTGGATAATATTAATAGCGTTTTGAGAAAAGCGCTATCTTACTGAAGTATAATAATAGCGTTTTTCCACAAAATGCTATTAAAATCACATTGATCGTATTCTATAATAGCGCCTGATCATAAAGTGCTATTATAAATGCGTTTTTTTTCCTTTTTAATAGCATTTTCTATAAAAATGCTATTAAATTAGGCGATATGAAATATCAATTTTGGCATAGTGATGGTCCAAAAACAAGTGGGCCCACAGATGAAGAAAACAGTAAAATATAATAGGTAAAATAATTTAACTAAAAAAAATTGAAAAAAAAAGGAATGGATGTTGTCGTTGGGGGTTGGCGACTTGGCCCAATTTTTAGACGTTATCGCCTGGCCCATTGGCGAATTCATTAAAGAGGTATTGTTGTCGCCACCCCTCTGGCGACAACGTGTTAATTTAAACATTTTTTGGACATTTATATAATTATTTAAAAAAAGTTGGTTATTTTGATTTCTTTGTTAAATATCGTTATTGAAAAAAAAACTCCAAAACTGTTGGGCCTAAGCCCATATTTTGACAACATTCCAGCAACCCACAAGCTGACACCATTGCTAGCAAGTGTTTGCTTTATAAACACTTAGGGTCCGTTTGGTTCAAACGGAGGGGAGGGGAGGGGAGGGAATTTAATCGAGGGGAGGGGAATGGAGGGGAAGGGAGGGGAGAGAATTTAACTAAATATATGTTTGGTTCAAAGAAGGGGAGGGGAGGGGAGGGATTTTAACAACAAGTATGTTTGGTTCACAAGGGGAGGGGAGGAATTTTAAAATCAATTTACCTTTTTATCCTTATAAATATTATTATTTGTTCTTAGTAAAAATAATTCTAAATAAAAATAGTATTGAGTAAATTTCACCAGATAAAAACTAGTTCATTCATAAACCATGATATAATCGTAAACATATCTTCAACGCAAATCAAACCATTATCTGATTCTATGATTCATCTAACCCAATAAAACAATTTCTATAATTAAAAATAAATTAATTAATGTTAGAATATTAATAAAATTGAACAAATAATATTAGAGAGTTAAAAATTTTATTTATAACATAAATATATTATATTCGCATATATTATATATTGTTATTATTATTATTATTGCTAATAGTATAATAAAAAAACCTTATTATTATCATATATAAGAGCTGATATAAGTATAAGTATGTTATTATTATAAAAAATATATAATATCGAAAAGAAAACTTCAACAAAATAAAAAGGAAAAAAAAATCACCTGAGAGCAACAATGCACAAATAGCAACCGCACAATAGAAAAAAAAAATAAACGTGAAATAATACAGAGAAGAAATCTAATCTTTAATAATTCAATAAGGACAATCTTGGAATTAAAAAAATGATTGAGGTTAAAATAGGGAAAATAATAAAATTGTGATTACTGTATCTTCCCTCCCCTCCAAATCCCTCCAATTTGGAGGGGAGCAATAAATGAGTCTAGGAGGGATTTTGCTCCCCTCCCCTCCCCTTATAAAAAATGAACCAAACACATATTTTTATAAATATTCCCTCCCCTCCCCTCCCCTCCCCTCCATCTACTCTCAACCAAACGGACCCTTAAACTAAAACTAAGCCAATCGATATGAGAGTTATGAGAAACAAAATCAACAAAAGTAACTAAAACTGAAAGCTCTTTGTTTATGAACTTCCTTGTTTTTCAAATATGCTTTAGTGCATGGTTAAAAAGCTAGCAGCATTCTTAACAATACTTTGCAAACTCAAGTTGAAGAAGCAACTTCCATTTCAAAACTTTTCTATTTGGCAGAAAGTTGCCTTATGTTTAGAGTTTGAATGTTGTCAAAATACGGGCTTAGGCCCAACAGGATTTATTGTAAAATTCGAACTAATTAATCTTTAAATAAATTTGTAAAAAAGCTTACTAAAAAATATTAATAATTAATTAAAATAATATTAATGAATTAATTATTCTAGTTAACATTGCCAAAAAAAACTCAAGATTAAAAAGTTAGTTTTTTAAAGGGAGGGATTAAAAGTTAAAAAAACATTAAATGATGGGAATTAAACGTGTATTTGAACATTAAGAATATTAGAAATTGTTTCATATCACACAAAATTATATTAAACTATAAATATCATTTAGAAAAAACAAAACAAAAGGACCCTTAAACTAGGGGTGATCGTGGTTCATGAACCGCACTGAATTGAACCAAATTAATGGTTCAGTTCAGTTTTTAAAATTATTTTAGTAAAAAATTAATTAACTGGTAAAACAGTTTCAATTCAGTTTTAAACTAGTTCAGAACTAGTTTGTATTTATAAACTGATTTATAATCAATTTCTAATAAACTAGTTTAGTTTAAAACCAATTTATAATTAAAAATTATATTTTTTTTATTGAAGATTTATTTTATAAATTATTTCAAAATTATTTTTATATATATATATATATAAAAATAATTTTGAAATTGAAATAATTTTTATATATATATATATATATATATATATATATATATATATATATATATATATATATATATATATATATATATATATATATATATATATATATATATATAATGATTTATTAATGTGTTGTACTTAAAAGTTACAAAATTAATTTTTAGAACCATAATAGAATAACAGTGGAATGATGCTCTTCAACTGCAGTATATTAATAGTTTCTATATTATAACATGCAAGCTGAAATTTGTTTGTTAATTTTAACATGCAATTAATTTCAATTACGCTTACGCTTTTCATTGGTTCCAGTTCCTGAAGGGAATTTTTTCCAATTTTTGAAAGCAACACACGTAGGGTATCTGCAATTCAAATTAGGAATATGGATCAATTAACTATATTTTTGCACACCCCTACCTTAAACTCCTTCTCTCTATAAAACACGTAAACATTCCAAAATAGGCATTCACTCCAACAAATCAAAAATACTTTTTTAATAAAAATCACATATCTTAAGTATTAAATAGGGATCAAAATAGGTTGAACCGAGTTAAGCTTTGTAAAACCTAAGTCTGACCTACTAAAAATAGTAATGTCTAAGTTTGACCTGTAATCTATCATAGATTTATTTTTATGCCTGAGCCTGACCTTTTTGAAATGCTGGTTAACCTGTTAGCGTACTTAAAAACCTACTTTATTTGAACATATATAAATAAACAATTTAATTAATGGTTATATAGACTAAAAACTAAAATAACAATGACACTAAAAGTTTGTTTGCATGGAAATAATTGAGATACATACTAACATAAGTTTTATGAGACTCTTTGTTTATGAAAACTTATGAAAACAACTTATGACATTATGAGTAAGATGTTTTTAACTTATTTTCGTAAGTTCTTCATGATAAGGACACACCACTGAGTATCGATCAAATTCAAACTGGACTTGCATGGATTTGCCCCTGCTAGTAGGGTCTTTGGAAAGATTCGCTTCGCGAGGACTTTATGAGATGTGCACTAGGGGCGACATGCCCCTAGTAATCACAGGCCCAAAACAATGTCCCATGTTGATTGGGAGGTAGCTTCAAGTCTACTTGGATGCGTGCCCTTGATTGTTTTGGCGTCTTTGAGAGATTCTTGGAATCTTGACTTGATTGCCCCAGCTTGATTGGATAAACCATGTCATGCCCCTTGTATACTGAAGCGATTTTGTCTGTCGGGACAACTTTCAGTCATTAATTGTACCATGTATAAATTCTTCCTGATGCTAACATTCGAACTTATGTAGCAAAATATGTTTAATAATGAATTCATGAGATGCAATACATATGTCTGTCTTGAGTTTTTTTGGAAAACATTAAAACAGGAGATGTAAAAAGCGTGATTTTTGTAAAAAGATGAAATATCAACTCAGCGTTTTTGGTAAACCTTAAGGAGTCAGGATACCTTTTTAGTGACAGTATGCTTTCGACTAACCATGATTCAATTAGGACTTTCAAGGGTTGTAACGTGGCATGGTTCACGGTTTAAGAAACAAAGGATAAAGGCTCAAGATTTTCTTTATACCCATCCCAATCTTCGTGATGTTCTTCGATCTTATGCTCAGTTAACTTTGCATTTCAAAACTTTTGAAGTCGTATCTTTGACATTTGATGATGGTTTAAGTAATGGAAGTTTATTTGGACAGGCAGTCATCTTTTTTGTTTTTGTAATTCTTTTCATTTTGTCGAGGATTTTTAGTGACCTCTTTTTTTTGACTTTGTTATCCCTAACTTTTGCCTGAACTGTATATTTTGAGATTACAGCCAGCGGGATGTTTCGATTTTATATAAGTTTCCTTCATAGGTTTTGACTTAATAGTTTTTCTTTTGATAGATGTTGACTGCCTGACTTAATGATTTCGGGAACCCATCATTATTTGTGTAGACAACGACTAGTATAATTGGGTTAACTGAGTAACTCCCCTGCCCCAGGTTATAGTTGAGGGTTTTAAATTCTACAAGAAAGAAACTCCTACTTCTTAGGCCCAAAGGGGTTTAACGAGGGATTAACATCCTTATATCTCCACTGTTTAGGAGTTGAAACAATGCATGTACATCGTCAGCATAGTCTATTCAAAATCATACTGTATGAAGTTGTGGTATCGTTTTCGTCATTCTCCCTCAAAAGGCTTACAGCTTAGCAGGAGTTGAATAAGCACAAAACATATGCAAAGTAAAGATATAATTTAAAATGAGTGATAGCGAAATAATTTATTCAAGACAAGCATATGCAATGCACTAATGATGATTATTAAAACAGATAATGTCTATCATAATTCGAATGTTTAAACAAACAAAATAGAAATTTGCAAATGAAAGTAAAACTAATGATCTGAAAGTCCCTCCTTCTAGCCATCCACAGCATT
This sequence comes from Vicia villosa, assembly GCF_029867415.1. NCBI lineage: Eukaryota > Viridiplantae > Streptophyta > Magnoliopsida > Fabales > Fabaceae > Vicia > Vicia villosa. Next base: position 12,751 of record NW_026705890.1, on the reverse strand, counting down.
AGCAGTCACATTAGAAGTCTCAGGAGGATCAAATTCAATTTCCCCAGCATCGATCATATCTTGGATTTTGTTCTTCAATGTCCAGCAGCTATTCGTATCATGACCAGGACTATCGGAGTGATATGCACACCTCACATTAGGATTATAGCTTCGAGCAGAAGTACAAGGATTCTTAGGGGGATCCTTTAAAGTGATCAACTCTGACTTCAACAGGTGTTGTAATACTTGAGCCGGTGACATATTGATCTTTGTAAACTGACGCCTAGGCGTGTCTTGCTTGTTTTGACGACCTTTTTGAGGTGCCGGTGTGGAGATCAAAACTGCCCCAACAGATTGGCCATGGTTACTCCTTTTCTGATCATGCCCATTATTTGAATCTGACTTCCCATTGAAAGGTTTCTTTGCAACGCCTGAGGATGTAGCAACTTGAATCTTACCACATCGGATGCCATTATCGACACGATCCCTAGTCAGTATAAGTTCAGTGAATCCAGATGATGAACTTCCCAGCAAATGACTATAAAAAGGGCCAGTCAGTGTACTCATAAACATATCCACCAATTCTCTGTCAGCCAAAGAAGGTTTGACTCTTCCAGCTAGATCTCTCCATTTTGAGCATACTCCTTGAAACTTTCCTCGGGTCCCATAGACATGCTTTGTAGTTGCATGCGAGTTGGTGCGAGGTCAGCATTGTATTGATATTGCTGGTAAAATGCAACAACCAAATCTTCCCAGGTACGGATGTTAGTACTTTCCAGTTGATAGTACCATTCGAGTTGAGTTCCAGATAGGCTCTCTTGGAAAAAGTGGATCTATAGCTTCTTATCGGCGGTATGAAGTTGAATCTTCCTTACATAAGACCTCAAGTGCAATTTAGGACAAGAGACTCCATTGTATTTTGTGAAAGTTGGGATCTTGAATTTCGGAGGGATAACAACTCCAGAGATGAGTCCTAGCTCCTCAAAATCCAAACCGGGTACCTTTTGAATTTCCATAGCTTTCATACGTTCTTCCAGCAATTTGTACTTGTCATCAGGATATTCGTCCTCATAGTAATAGTCCTCTTCTTCCTCAGAAGGCTTGGCAGAATCATGGTTACTTTTTGCCTCAGTCTTGATACTAGCATCATCCTCTTCGTCACTGTCTTCAGAGGCCTCGGCATCCCTGAGTTGCAAGATCGGTCTAAGCCTTTTCCTTAGAATCTTCTTGCCTTTCTTCTTCTTATTCTTGGTAAGGAGTGCTTTCAGTTCATCTTGCCCCTTGGACAAGTTCAGGATCAGATCTTGAAACTGGGCGTTCTGAGCTTGAAGGTCTTTGACTGATTGCTCGAGATTCATGATGCTGAAATAAACAGTGAGGAGGTGAGAAACCTGTGGTGGAAACCTGTGATGCAATGTTATGAATGCAGATGCAATATTTTCGAAGATCTCTGGGAATTTAGTTAACAACGTCAAAAAATGATTTGGTCGCTTCTTCGTTTGAAGAACTCTGATTTTTGGATGTTCTTCTATGGGAATCAAGCTCACCATATCTAGTGGGTCATAGCCTCTGATTCGGGAACTTCTGAATTTGAAGGTACATGGCTAGAGGAAAATAAATCCTCTTGCCCCTTGATAGGTACAGCGTCTCTGAATTGGAAGGTATGCGGCGAGAGGAAAGTAAATCCTCTTGCCCCTTAATAAGAGTTTAATCCTTGATAAGAGCACCTTAAATTGTGCGCCCTAAATTCCTAAGATCCTTGAAAGGGTTAGTTAACATGCAATGTTATTATGTCATGATGTCATGATGTTATGCGAATGCAATGCATATGGCAAAGCTTTAAGATAGTAAGGACTAGTGAGTCCCACAAGAAAAACCTGCAAGAAAACCGAAGGGTTAGTAGCAAGCACAGACAAGTCACACAAGTGTCCTTAGGTTTAAAGGCTCGCATGAAGTTTGTAGGTAAGTACCCTCCCCACTGAAGTTAAGTTGGTTTAACCTGTCCTATATAAAGATCGGGTTCTAGGGAGCTCATATCATTGACCTTTCTCGAAGGCGCTTATCTCAGTTCGGTAATCGAATCACCAACCGAGAAGGTCCTGAAAGTCCATTCCATATGAGTGTAGCTTCGAGTATCAACCAACTTCAGTCGGAACCAAAGCCAGCCATCTCGCTACTTTCTAATAGGCCAAAGTCAAGTTCAACTAGGGTTCTAGGGGCAAATTAGTGCTTAATGACACCACGCAGCAGCCAAGTGTTTCCTCAAGTCGGATCCCAAGGAACACCAGGACAAACAAATGTGTCACACTAACGATGGCCACCATATCAACCACATCAGTATACGCTGTGCAGTCTCCTTGGTCTCATGCCATTTACCTAAGGTTCTCAGATCCGGGTTAGGATCTTTCACACAAGTAAATACCCAAAACAGCCTTTGAAATATAATGCAGACAAAATCAAACAATTAAAGTGAATCCTAAACTCTAAGGTAACCCCTCTTTTAATTCGAAAGAAATATCCCCAGCAGAGTCGCCAGTTCTGTAATACGGTGAACTGACTTTATTTGAAATGTTGCGGTAAGCAAGAGTCGCCACTGACTTTTATTTTATCTAATTTAATAGAAAGGCTAAAAGAACAGGAAAAGACCTTAAAAAGATGTTGAGTTCGGGGGGTAAGTTATACAAAGGGAAGGTGTAAGGCACCATTTGCATCCATGGTTATCCATGGGCTCTTAACTGCTTAACTCAGTTGTTTGTTTGAATTGTTTGAAAAGCGGTGTGAATAGTAAAAAGATTTGAATAAGGACTTTAGCTTGTAAATAAGCGTAGCCTTTTGGAAATCGTTTTGAAAAGGAGGTGTGAAAAACATTTGAATTTGTTTGAGTGGAGCAGGCAATTAAGAACTACCTACCCTAAGTTTGTCTTTCTTGTTCTTTAAGTCTTTCGGGCGAAAGGGTCTATCCGTACCATAAGAGGGCAGGAAGGCTTTCAATTGGATGTGAAAGGGTCGTCGAAAGTATCGTTCGCCATAAGACTGTCCCTACCATAAAGAGGGCAGGTAGTCTAAGGGAATGATATAATAGTCATTTAATCTTTATGCAACAGGCGAGGATACCTTTGCAACTGGGACAATTATTCTTTATAAGGCAACCTCGAGGGAGTTTCAATAACTTTGAAGGCGACACGAAACATTGCTTTAGGTATCCTCAGAATCGAGGGACTTTTGACTATTTAGTACAATTAGAGGCAACGGGTAACAAGGCAACAGAAGAGGTTACCCTAAAGGTGAGTGTGTGCACCAATTACATGATTCAATTCAATTATATTTATCTTGTATTGTCAGTGATCTAATTAATTTAACGAAGCTCGCACTCCCTAGGCCCTAGGATTACTAACCACAGCAGAAAAATAATAGCAGAATTAAAGCCCTACGCTATTACAATAAACACCTGCGGGGATGGGGGAAATAAAACATAAAATTAAATTGCACGTCTTCAGCCTTGATCTTCCTCAAACCTTCGATTGACCCTGATCATCTGAGAATTAAACGAAAAATGATAGCGGTAAGTGTATGAGTAATTCATTGACAGTTGAAACCAATCATAATTCAAGCCATAAGGCAAAAATTAAAATAAAAGGTAAAAATAATTTAAATAATAATAAAGAGGGATCAGAACTTAGATTTTGATTGCCCTGGCGCGTAGTCGGAGGACTTCTGATTAACCCTGAAAAGAAATTACATGAAGAAGAGAAGCGTTAGTGCATTTAATATTCGTTAACTATGGTACAAACCCTATATTATCCCCAAAAGGCAAATAAATGGGTTTGAGCAAACCCTAAAAGGTTAATGAGATCGAAAGTTTGACTAAATATAACAAATGATTAAAATAACATAAGGTTGATCCTAATTATTAGTTAATTAAAAATGTATTCGAATTTTAATATATATAGAAAAACAATTATCGGATTTTCGATTTTAAAAATAATGGTGAAAATATTAATAAATAGCATGTAAAAAAAACTAATTTTTAAAATAGTAAAAAAAAAACAAATAGAGAAAAGAAAATAAGTATATAAAAGGTTTCATAAATAAAAATAAAAATAAAAATAAATACTTAGCTGGGCGTGTAATCCAATGTGATATGCTTGTGGAGGTCTATGGTGTAACTGCAGTTTGGTGGCCTTAAGATCCTGTACGCTGGGGATCCAAGAGTGTTGATGAGAGGACGCACCGTGAGGCTTCAGGAAAGCTACACACTGGATCTTGCCATGAAGTCAAACGTGGGGCGCGTGGGTCCCACTTGCTGCTTTGATCAGCCAATCGAGTAGTGAGAGAAAGATGGGAGACTTTGACCAACCAAACAGGCTGCTACGCGTGGACCCCAGCCGCCAACCCACTATTCACCTTCTTCCCCAAACACCTTGCTACAGTACTGCTGCGAATTTGCCATGAGTATTAGCTACGAAAGTTGGTAGCTACACCTGCGAAAATCAAACTCAACCGTACAGCAGTTAACAAGCAAATTAAAATGCCCAGATCTCTAAATCAAGGTCTCACGAACACGATAGTAGCATTTATACTGATCGAATTCTGCTGTAAAGGCGGGAACGAAGGAGGACGAAGCTCATGCCCTAACCATGGCCTCTTCGCGTTCTTGCGTCAAAGCTCCAGTTTAAAGGTACTAAGCTATTCTAAGCATCCATATGAACTCATACAAGGCGTTAGTTTCAATGGAAATACGTTAAAACAGGGTACACGAAAAGTATAAGAATGCATGAATAATATGAACGTGATGCAGCCATTCCATGTGTTATGAAGCTTAGATATCGACTTGTCCTTACCCTTTAGTACCTCAGTAATAGATTGGGACGGTTGGAATGCTCTGAAAGGCACTGAACCAACTTCTTGGACGTGCCCTAGCTATGAAAGAATGTTCTCCTATTGCAAACCCTATTTTCTTGCTTTCTTTCTCCTATTTTTTCGTCCTTGCCAACTGCATGTTATGAGTATATATAATGGAACAAATTAGGGTTGAAATATTGACAAAGAATCAAGTGATTGGTGGGAGAAAAAATTGAGAAAGATTTGAATTAAAATTATATGAAATCTTGCTATTTTTGGCCAATTTTATTCCTCTCTTTCCAATCCCTATTACCACGAAATTTGATCATATTATTGGCATATGGAATGATTGGAATTGACTAAAAAATAAAAACCAAGCAAATCTTTTCATATTTTCCCTTTATTTGATTTAAATTGAATTTTTAATGAATAAAAAATTCAATAAAAATAAAATAGAAATCAAATGGACGTGGCATTGGACTTGATTTAGTTGATGAGGCCTTCATATGATTTTATTTGGATTTATTTGGATTTTATTTGATTTAAAAATGAATTTATATGAATAAATTCAAACATAAATAAAATAAAACCATAAAATATAATCCAAATGTTCCTTGGGCCTATTTTGTTCTTAAAATAACATGTGTAATCCATAATCCATGGCCCACTACTTAAAAACACAAAATCGACCAACTTGCGTTAGGTGTAATTTCTCAAAATCGTCCAACTTGCGCAAGCCATAACTCAATCAAATTTTATCATATGGAAGTGTTCTAGGACTTTTTGGAAAGCCCGAGATGTCCTCTATAAGCCACTTTGGAACATATTTCGCATTTGAGAATTTTATCTTGATGATATGCTTCCTGACAAAAAACTGCTTTTTGCGAGCTTCTAGAAGGACCTGTAATGTACTAGCTTATATCTCTCAAATGAAGCATTTTTGGACTTGGCTTTAGAGAGACAAAGTTGTAGAGAATGCAATTTCCTTCAAAATAGGATTTGTATGGAGAATTTCTGATGTTCCATGTGAGAGTTATGGCTGGTCAAAGTTCGGTTGACTTTTAGGTAAAAAACCCTAATTTAGAAGCTTTGAGTTTTGTTGATTTCTGATCTTTTCTTGATGAATCATGATCAATACTTGATCAAATGATGAATCTAACATTAAAATGTTGATGTTGACCAAAAATCAGGAGTTCTGACTGTACTTTGACCACAATTGACTTTTAGGTCAAATTAGTCGACTGTTGACCATTTGACCAGTTGACTGAGCAATCTTATGAATCAGAGCTTGAAACTTGGCACGAGGATCCTTTGAGGCATATGAGAAGCTACGAAGTCCATTTGAGGTGTCAGAAACTGATTATACTTTGAGAAGATCAAAACCCTAGTTTGGGGGTTGTTGTTTAGGAGAGAGACTACATGCTTCCTTCTTCGAGCATTTGAAAGTCGGATAGACTGAAATATGATGGGAAAATTTTGGGGTATGACATCAAGTAACTTCTACTCGCTCGCATTGAAGGCCATGCCTAATGAAAAAGTGAGAACGTTAACGCCGCCCGTTAAAGAAAACACAAACATGCAAAAAGAATTGGTGGGGAGAACTACAGAACTATGATTTCCCTATTGCACGTTAGGGATATGTAGGCACCAAATTCAAATAAATTAGGCGAGTTCACTTATATATTTATTTCCTTTCCCCTTTACAACTCATTTCATGTTCCTTTATCAAATAAGCATTAGATAACACACCTTTCGATTAGAAACAAACAAGACTGGATCCCAAGAGTACTACAGATGCGAGGGGTGCTAATACCTTCCCCTTGCGTACTTGACTTTCGTACCCTTATCTTGGTTGCGAGACCATCCTTTCCCTATATGAGGTTTGCTGGATATTTCCTTTCCTTTATTGGGATAAATAAAGTTCAGTGGCGACTCAGTTATTTTTTCGCGGTAGCGACAGGGGTGAGTCCCACACACAGAGCTTGGGGAAATTATAAAAAACAGAGTTTGGGGGCAAGTCCCTTAAGTTTTATAGACAACTACACATGAAATATTTAATGCAACTAATGATTGACTTGTTTTGAGAAGCTAAACTAGCTTGAGTCCACTACACATGTCAGAGGAGTGGGGGAATCTCCTAGCCTTTTTCTTCGTGTTTCTCTCATCGCCATTTGTATTATTCGAAGCACAAGTTTAAAATGCTAGGTTTTAGAATTGCAAAACATATTTAAAATGGCTAAGCTTTAGAAATGCAAAGCAAGGGTTTGGGTGTTAAGTTTTAAAAATACAAAGAAAAAGTAAATACAAGAGAGAGAGAGAGAGAGAGAGAGAGAGAGAGAGAGAGAGAGAGAGAGAGATGAGTACCTAAAAATTCTAGTCAATACTATCCCATTCCTTTGGATTGGAAACATAAGCAATATCAATGAGGAATCAAGCAAGCATGCATCTCAAGCAAGCATAAAGGTAAAGCATCTCAAGTAATATCATGTGTAAGATATGGTATATGTATCAATTATCAACAATCAAGCATAAACAAAGTCAATCCCTCACATGGATATGGTAATATCAAAGGGGAAACCCTAGAATGTACATTAATATGACTCAAAGGAAACAAGTCAACAATCAAATAAAGATGTCAATAGATTCACAAGTAAACTTAGGGTAAGTATATAAATATCATGATTAAAAAGAAGAGGAGACATACCTCAATAAATTTAATCATCAAGATCATAATAGCATCAAGTATATATGGACATATAAGTGTGTCTGAACACATGAACACGTGTATACGAACATGGTAATCTCATGGATATGTGTGAACATGTCAAGTATATAATGATGGTAATACACAACAAGACAAAGCAAAGTCAATCATAGTATCATGGTAGACAAGTACCCAAACAATACATTGATGAATCATGAGTTTAAGTAAGGTATGATCAAATAATATGAACATATGGATGTGTGAATATGTGATCAATCAACAACATGGATATCAAACAACCAAGGCAAGTTAGAATATACAAAGTATACAAACATCATGGTGAGAATATGTAGATCAAACATATATATACATGTGATCTAAACAAGGTATGAACATAAAAAAATCAAGTATAAATAATCATCAAGCAAAGAGATCATATCAACATGGTAAGATCAAGATAAACATTTGTTCATGGTAATCACCTTAAGCATACAAGATTAATCACCTAAATATGGAAAAATCAAAGGAGAAAACATAAAGATCATCATGGTATAAACTCAAATATGAACAAGTGCAAACATCACCTTATGGTATTAAGTTCAAGTCCACAAGATATTACATGGATTAGCGTTTATGAAAATTAGGGTTTGTAAGATATATGTTTTATATTTTAATCATGCTTTAATAATTTTTTAAATGTATTTTATGAACAAAGGAACATATTTTTAAACAAAGGAACATATTTATATGATTTTAATGATTTTTGAATGTATTTAAAATAAATATAAAATTAAAAGAAATAAATATTTTTATCACTTTCATGTTGAGGAGGAAAAATAATCAAAGGTTTGATAAAAAGAAATAAAATCAAAAAGAAATAATGGAAGAATTAAAATAGAATTAAAAATTAAGTGGGGTTCAAGGGGACTTGAACCCCTGACCATGGGCTCACCAAGTTAAAACTTAACCACAGGGCCAGCACACACATTTTTTAATAACATGCATCCATAAAATCAAAAGGGAAAGCAAAGACTTAAAATGACAAAAAATAAAATAACACAAAAGGTATGGGGCGATGGGGATTCGAACCCTAGTCCTCAACATCACAAACACACACAACCACTGGGGTCTCCATACATCCATTCATTTACATGCATCCAACTAATTATATATTAAAACATATTTAAATTCAAGTTTTTAGCATAAACATCATCATCTTTAACCTCACGAAGAACAAAAAAATCTATAAATGGAGTTTTGGATTTTGGGAGTCAAACATGGCAAATTAATATACATTTTGGAACGAAAGCAAAAGGGAAAGCAAAGACTTAAAATGACAAAAAATAAAATAACACAAAAGGTATGGGGTGAGGGGGATTTGAACCCTAATCCTCAACATCACAAACACACACACTCTACCACTAGGGTGGCCATACATCCATTCATTTATATGCACCCAACTAATTATATATTAAAACATATTTTAAATTCATGTTTTTAGCATAAACATCATCATCTTCAACCTCACGAAGAACAAAAAAATCTATAAATGGAGTTTTGGTTTTTGGGAATCAAACATGGCAAATTAATATACATTATGGAACAGAATTTCATGAGGAATTCAACCATGCTATTTAGTTTCATACAAACTTGAAGAAACAACCAAAATCAAGTGGAATTCGTATGAACCCTAAAAATTTAAAATAAAATTAAATGACAACCATGAACAATCAATTCCCTAAACTTGAGGGCTTCTACTCCTTTCATTGTAACAAACATAATGGTATCAAGAAATGTATAAAATAATGCTTCTATGTACAATTTCCAAGTCAAGAAAAACATACTTGTTATGTGGAGATTGATATGGTGATTTAGCTACTTTTGGGAATGGAAAATGATCCTCTTAGCTTCCTCAGACCTCTAAGAGTGTATTGCAATCTTCACCTTGCCTTGAAACCTAGTCAATCTTTCTGATCAAGTCCACTTGCAAGATATAAAATGGTGATTTGAGTGAAGTGATTTAGAGGTTACCGGTGCAAACTAATGCATACAGTAGCTTCTATGTCGTATGTGGATGTTGTTTGAATGATGAGTTGGCAATAAACTCGAGGGAGATGAGAGTTTCTAAAGTTTGGACTTTGAGGTAAAAGTGAGTTTTGTGTGCAATGGTGAATTTGAGAGATGTTGTATGTCTTCATTCAAAAGCAACACCCTTTATTTATAGGCATGATTCATGGTTTGTGAGTGAAGAAATCAATTAATTTAGAGTTCTCTATCAAAAGTTGACTTAGCTGGATTTTAAGTGAAGGTACATGAAATGCATGGTTTGAAGAATGGGCATGGCTTGATTTATGGAAAATAGGGTGGCTTAGGGTGTTGCTTCTGATCATGGAGATGGAGTGTGATCAGATGAAAAAAAATTTCAATGCTTAATGCAAGAGTTTTTGGGAGAAAGGTGATTAAAGTGAACTTTTCAAGAATGAAAATGGAGCCTTTAGTGCAAAAATGGAATGAATCTTTAGACAATGATAAAAAAAATTGTGTAATGCATCATATCTTTGTGCAAAGTTATAGTTATGTTGATTTTAGAAGCAATCAACGACCTGTAACAAAGATTTTGCAGATTTTCAAGGTTTGGCACTTGGTTTGAACATGGAAATGGCCCTCAAAATCAACTTCATGGTGCCATCTTCATCTCTTCAAAACTCTTAGCTCAAGTAAAAGAAATTAATGCTCTTGGACTTTTTGGAAAGATGATATTACATACTTCAACTTTCATGTTAGTCACTTGAAGAAATTCAACTTGGATCATAATGAAATTTGGCCAACAAGATTGAGAAAATAAGTTGTTTAACACTTAGCAAAATTTCTAAGTGTTTGAACATTTTTACAACTTTGAAACATTAATTTGATCAATCCATAACTTCCAATCCATATGATATTTTTGATCAATTTTTCTACAATATTGAAATATGAAGCATCATCTTTGAGTAGATACCTTGTGCATGAAAAATGATGACTTGAGGAGAAAGTTACATCCTTGTAAAGTAGGCTACTTGAACATAAAATTTCCATAACTTAGAAAAATTTCTAAAACCCTAAATTTCATCTTATGATTCTTTTTCTTGATTTTGTTGATTTTCTTGAATAAACTTGATCAAATTGTTCCATCACCATATTTTTATCATTCTTGACCTTAGAAGTCCATGGTTGACCAAAAATTCTAAAAGTCAAACTTGATTCTTGAGCAATGAATTTTCATCAGATGAATTACAATCTTTCTAATATCAGTGAATCAAGATTCTTTAGCCAATTGAATCATACGAGTGGCCTATGAGGAAGCATATAAGGATTTTGAATCATGTTCTAAAATTTCATATCATGCCATGATCAAAAGGTCAACACTACATGAATTAGGTCAAAACCCTAATTTGGTGCATCAGATGAATTGAAAGTTGATGATCTTGAATTAAGGCACACTTGAACTTGAATATTGATGAGGGGAATCACTTGATCATATTTGAGAGTCACAAAAACTCTGATTATTTGAGCTCCTTAATCCAACACACCTATCTTGTGAAAAAAGTAAACAAGCAAACCAGTATCTCTTGTATCATAAGGTTAATGATGATGCATGAGTACTTTAGATGAGATGATGAATGATGATAATGATAATCAAACTCTTTTGAATTCAATGCAATTGAAGTGGAATATTAGGGTCAAAAATCGGGGTATGACAAGTAACAATGAGAGACTTTTATGCCATGCAAACACTCTCTTAAAAGTTTCTTTTCCTTTTTAGATAGAGTGTGACACGCCGAAGGAAAATAAGTTATCTTTCATCTTTCTTCTAGAGCTAACTATTGTCATATACCCATTCGAACCATATCTAAATGGGTACAATTAATATATTTAGTCTTGTTTGAAATATTTAGAAGTGTTCCTATCAAACTATCACACACATTTCTCCATCTGCATCACATCAAGACAATATCTTACATCTTGGCTACACCTATATGGAAAATCAAATAACACCGACCTCTTTTTCCAAATATTTCTCTCAACGAGACCTTTTTTATTATTTCCAAAGACAACAATACCATGTTCTTGTTGTTGATAAACTTCACGACCCATTAAAGGCTTATGAGCGATTTCGAACTCCAACTCTCCGTTAAAAGCTTTCCTCAATCTACAATAAGGATGACTGGGTTTTATAAATTTCCGATACCCAAGGTAAATAGTTTTTTTCCAGACTCAAGTAGGTGAAAACAATTATTCAAATCACATATAGGACACACTTTATGTCCTTTGACACTGTATCCAACCAAATTACCATATGCAGGAAAGCCGTTAATTGTGCAACATTGCATGCATCTTAAACTTTTCACCAGAATATTAATCATCAACGCCAAGGCATTCCTCCCACAAAAGTATTAAATCTTCAATTAATGAACTTATATAAACATCTATGTCGTTTCCTGGTTGTTTTGGTCCAGAAATCATCATACTTAACATCATATACTTGCACTTCATGCACAACCAATGAGATAGGTTATAAATCATGAGAAGAACATGACATGATGTATGGTTAGTACTTAGATTACCATAGGGGTTCATTCCATCTGTGGAAATCCCAAACATAAGGTTTCTTGGCACAAGGCCAAAATCTTGAAACAACGAATCAATTTTCTTCCATTGCAAACCAGGTACATGGCAAATGTTTCATCACATTTTTTTCATCTACATACCATCGAATATTCTTTGCATCACTCGCATTAGCAAAAAGTCTCTTGAACCTTGAAATTATTCGCAAGGACCATAACACTTTAGCAGGAGAACGTTTCTTGTTAACATTATCATTGTCATCACTATTTTTATTCGACTCACCATATACCGAAGATTGATCCGAATTTTCATACTCTTTCCTGTATAATATGCAATTATTAGAGCATGCATGTATTTTGATATACTACATGCCCATTGGACACAATATCCTTTTGGCCTCATAACAAATCCGACAAATTGTTATCTTCTAGTAGCATTTGTTTCAACAAATCAAGCAATTCCATGAAACTTTTATCCGACCATCCAATTTTTTCCTTCAAATAAAACAATTTTAAAAACACAGACAATCGTGTAAAACTTATGCACCCCTTATGTAAAGGGGCATCCTTATCACTACATAAAGTATCATAAATATGGGCTTTCACAGAAGATGATTCTCCC